>NW_012114766.1:187961-243788 GCF_000951035.1 Colobus angolensis palliatus
TGAAGATTGTGGGATGGGGTGGAGGTGGGGGGTAGGAGATGTGGGGTGTGGGGTGTAAGATGGGAGGTATGGGTGGGGTTGGGGATGTCAGGTGGGAGGTCTGCCCTCCCCTTGGCTCCCACAGGACCAGCTTGAAAACACATTTCCAGTGCCCTCCCAGGAACGGATGTGATTCAAAGAAGTGAAACAGACTCTCAGAAAGGCTTAGCGGGTTTACCACGCAGTCTCGGCGAGCGCTGGGATTAATCCAGCTGCTGTGAAGTGTGCGTGCTTGGGTTTGGTTCCTTTTCAAAGTCAGGTGTTTCTTATCTATCAACTGGGGGTCCCAAGAGGCAAGCTCACCTGGTTAAATAGGGATTAAATGCGCTTTCTATGCAGACTTGAGGCTTTTCCCAGCATGTAATCTGTCAAGGGCCTGAGATAACAAGGGGGTGGAGCCCTGCAGGAAAGCGGCTCTGGGAAGATACTCTGGGCACCGGCAGCTGACAGCAGAATGGCCGGTCTGCTGCTTGTTTACACAGCAAATTACATTTTCCAATAACATATCATAACAGATTAAGCCTGAAAAACACGTTCTTTCCAGGCCAGCAAGTGCTTCAGAGGATTACTCAGCCCACAGGGCTCCTGACCTCCATGCTCTCAAGGTCAGGGGAGCGCAGGTTCCCATCTGCCCCCTCCAGGGCCCAGTCTGAACCTGGAACGCAGCTGACGTCAGCATGGAGCTGCCCTGCGGTCACCACACCTGAGAGCTAGAACTCACAGAGGCCACTGAGAGTTACTTTCTCCTAGGAGACGCAGCCAGCTCTTATTTTAAAGCACATAGCATCCACTTAAATGAATGAGCACTTTAAAAAAATTAGTTTGGAATGACTACAGGGGCTAATTAAAGGCCACTTCTTGGGGCTTGGTTTTTCCGTCGAAGGAATACTTGATCGCTTCAGCAGCTGATCCTGGGGAACTACTATATTCCTGCTGATAAAAAATAAATCCATTCCCCAGGGAGGTACTCTTGGAGTCCAGTTGCCCCAGGATCCAGGAGAGCTGGTCTTTCATGGAGAGGTCAGGAGAAGCAGGGATAACATGCTGTTCCATGGGTCATGAATCTTGGTGGCAGAGACTGCCCATGAGTGGCCCATGAAAATGTGGGGTGTTTGTTCCTCAAAGTGATAGTGCGCCTCACTCTACGGCTCTGACTTAACACAACTACTGGACCCCACAGCTCGAACCCAGTTCTGCCCCCTCACTACTGGGGCTCTTGTTATGTCATTGACTGGGTGTCCCCTGTGGGGCAGAGGCTTGCGGAGAGGCCTGCCCGCTTCCCAGTGCCTGTTCTCGTGGCCTGCACATGCGTAAAACCCATACTGCGGGAGTCATTCCTCTGTCCAGGAAGGCACTGCAGCCTCTTCCTCCCTTCACAAAGGCTGCCAAACTCTCACGTAAGAGAGGAACTCACGAAGCCTGCTCCACTAAGACACTGGTGGCAAAATCAGGCCATGTCAGATTTGGGATCATTCAGCAAACGCTTACGGAACACTAACCCTGGCCACAGGGCCCAGGGCTCTAGGAGTGTGACAAACAGGACAGGTGAGGGTCTGGCTTTCAGGAAAATGTATATGAGTGGCAAGAAAGAGCACATGTGGTGACTTGGTGACTACATAGACCAGAAAAGCTCACGGAGCGATGAGCCTGTGTCGCACAGTGCATCGTGCAGGGGCTTCCTCCTCCCAGCCCATTAGAGTCACAGGGAGCCTGGGAAAGTGGGAAGGTCGGGGTGAGACAAAGCGAAAAGCAAGGAGACGCAGCGGGGAGGGTGCTCGCCCCCATCGAAGTTCAGAAACCCTGAGAGGCTGCCCTGAGAGCCAGGGGCCAGCGGGACCCAAAGCTGCAGGGAAGGGTTTGGCTTCTTTTCATCTTTCAGTGTGGATGTGACTGGCCTCGATCTCCCTCCTTAGGGCTCATTTCCTCTGTACCGCGGACAGTGAGAGGCCAGTCGGAAGGTGTTGGTTCCATTGAGAGATGACTTTGGCAAAAGAATCAACAGGACTGCTTTGAGACTGGATACTGGGGACAGGGGAAGGAGGAAGGGAAGTGGAGGAGGCAGATTCCACTGACCTGGATTTCATGCCTGTTTTTAGTTTTATTTTTTTGGTTGAACTAGTCATTTCATATTGCATGATTCAAATTCAGGAATACAGTGTTTTGAGTTAACCTCATCCGTTGCACAACGATTGCCTTTCAATCATATCACAAATTTTGATTCTCAATGATGCGAAAGTAATACTCACTTAAATTACCCAGCATATAAATGCTCACCTTGCCTCCAGGGGTCTAGCTTAACGTTTTTATTTTAACTTGTTTGCTTTCATCATTGCTGTTATAGTTGTTAACATAGTGATTTATTTTTAATATTCAGGAAAATCTGTATTTTCCCGACTTGCTTTTATGGTGGGTGGGATTTGACAACGCTTGTGTGGATTTTCCTGTGGTGGTTTTGTGCTATCCTGAGCGAGCGAGACAGGGCAGGAGACTGGGACAGCTTCCCAAGCGCCGCGGCTCCAGAATTTCTATTGTTTCCACAGCGACAACTTGGCCTTGAGCGTTCAGAAACCAGCCTTCCCCTGCTCCCCAGTCTGGTGTGAAGTTTCCTCCCTTTGCTGTGTTGCGCTTGTCCTGCTCCTGCTCGACTTGGATCTGAGTCTGCTTCTGGCAGCTTTCCTGCAGGGCAGAGATGTGCTCCATACAGGAGTTTGTAGCGAGCAGATGGCTCCACGACTGCGGGATCCTGTTCCATTCATGCTCCCTGTGGCTCAGCTGCAAATTGAAGAGCTCCTGGGCCAGGCTCCCTGCTCATACCTCACTTCCCCATGAATTCCTTTTGGCACCCTGAGGTGCTTCTGCTTGTGGGGCCATCGGAAGCATACTTCCCTTCCCAACTTTCTTCAACAGAGCTTTGAGCCGTGGTGTTTGTCTCTGCCCTGCCATACGTGGGGTCCTTAGTTTCGCTGTAAAATCTAGTACGTGTATGTTTCTGGGAGAATTTGGGGACATAAAAAGCGACAGAACATTGCTGCCACCTTCGCAGAATTCCTCTTAAATGTGCTTTTAATTCTCTGAGGAAACTTAGGACAGGGTTAATTGTAGAAAAGATCAGGTGCATGTAATGTTTAGCTCTACAAAACTCTATGATGTACAGATTCCCATGCATTCAATGGAAATGAATACATCTCTGTAAATTGTGTCCAATATAGACATTCCTCTGACTCAAATTCAGTGTGACTTTCTGGTACCCAGAATTCTCTAGAAATCTCATCTTCTCCAAACGTTCTTGACTGTACTGTACTTTTGATATTATTTTGCCACTAAAATTATGAAATAACTCTTCTAACCACAAAGCAAATACGTTCACTATATGCCTCCTCCCTCACAGGAGTACTGTGCATGGTATCGGCCATGGAGCCCTGAGAGCAGGGATGCTGGAGAGCAGCTCGGAAGAGGAAAGACAGGGGTTCTGGGTTAGTTCCTGCAGCTGCTGTAAAAAGTCACCACACACTTAATGGCTTAAATAATTTAATTTTCTTACAGTTATGGAGGCCCAAAGTCCTGAAATCAAGGTGTGAGCAGGGCTGTGTTCCTCTGGAGCCTCTGGGGGAAAATCTGTTCCCAGCCTTTTCCAGCTTTCAGAGGGGCCCGTCTTTCTGGGTTTGTGCCCATCCTCCATCCTCAAGGCCAGCAGGGCAGCACCTTCAGTCGCCAACGGTGACCTCTGCTTGCATCCTCACACCTTTCTCCTGCCTCCCCCTGTATGGACCTGTGACAAACCCAGGTAACCAGATCATCTCCATCTCAAGATCCTTAACCTAGTCACATCTGCAAAGCCCCTGTTCCAGGTGAGATAGCGTATCCACAGACTCTGGGGACTAGGATTTAGGGGCATTTGGGACCTTTGGGGCCGTTATTCTGTGGACTGGCATTCTAGGAAAAACGAACAAGATTTGGGCACTATTCTGACAGGTGAAGCCAAGATGAAACGTTTCTGAACATCATGATGAACAGCATAAGAAGGAGGAACAAGGTTGCTCCTGAGGCCCCTTCACCAGTGCACTCACCCCCATTCCCCAGCCTTGCATCTTCAGGGTGCACCCAGGCTCCTCAGTGAACTGCAGGGTGAGAAGAGTGGCCCTGGCCAGAGGATTCCTCAGCCGAGGAAAGCAGATGAATAAATGAATCATTGTAATTTTATATTGAAAATCGATCATAGGCACACACAATGTGGCCAGGGAGTGCCAGAGAGGAAAAGGTAAACCCTGCCTGGGGAAGTGGGGAATGCTGGAATAAGTTCTGATGCCTGCTCAGTGTAGAAAAGAAGACAAGAATTCTAGGCTAAAAAATTCCGGTAAACGCACAAGGACAAATGGGAGAACATGATTTTTGAGAGATCTGTGAGTGGCTGGGTGTGGCTAAAACCTAAAGGGTCCTGACTGTAGGTGAGGAGAAAACAGAGGACGGAGAAGGAAAATGGATTCTGATGGCGAATGTCTCTGTAGGAAGTTGTACGGGGTTAGGTCTTCTCCTGAAGACAATGCTGAGACCTTGGACATTCATAATCAGAGCTACTTTGGAAAGACCCCCCCTCAGAATACCCTGACAAACATTGTCCGCATCATGGCCTTTTGTGCACAAGTATTTCTTCCTATACTAATTTGTAAACTCGTTGCAAGTCAAGGCTGCATTTGTCTTAGTTTTCCTTCCCTGTAACTTAAGTTTTCAAAACAATTTTTATAGTTAAATTAAGTTGGACTGAATTGAGACCACCAAATACTATGAAGTGATGGAACTTTTATATAATAGGTATATTTATATTAAAGACATATTTAAGACAAATACAATAAAATGTTAACTTACATATTCTATTATAGAATTTAAATAAGCATGTATTCATTCTAATACCTCATATGCACATGCTTTTTACAACACAATACTCAGGCACTCAAAAACAACCTGAATTTGAAGGTGTGTTCTCATGTGATGGTTAATTTTATATGTCAACTTAACTGGGCCATGAGATGCCCAGATAGCTGTTAAAACATGGTTTCTGGGTGTGTCTGCGAGGATGGTTCTGGAAGAGATGAGCATTTGAATCAGTGGACTGAGTGAAGATCATGGGCTGGACTCTTCCAATCCTCTGCAGGCCTGAATAGAGCAAAAGGCAGAGGAAGGTTGAATTTCCTCTCTGCCTGACGGTGGGGCTGGAACACCAGTCTTCTCTTGCCCTTGACTTTCTGGCTCTCAGGCCTTTGCACAAAGCCACCAGCTTTCCCTGATCTCTGCCTTGCAGATGACAGGCTGTGGACTTTGCAGCTTCCATGATCACGTGAACCAGTACCTCACAGGAAAGCGCACTGTAGCTCTTTCTCCAGTCTTCAGACAGAAGGTTCTCTGTTAGGCACAAGAACAAGCTGTCCCAGCCGTGCTGTCTGTGCTGGAAAGGGCCTTATTGGAGACGCTCTGTGTTGGAGTCCACACTCCACATTCAAGCGCAGGCCATGTGTCCTCTTCCCTGTTGCCCCAACACCTCCCCTCAACCCCCAGTCCAACTCTGAGGCTGTGGGGGTCTGGGTGGGGTCACACTGGTGTTGAGTGGGGTGTGAGGCCACTAGCCAGGGCCCCTGCAGCTGTGGGGGAAGCACCTTGCCTGAGGAGCCGTGCTTTTCAGTTTCTGGTTTCTAGGGATCTCCAAACTCTATACCTTCCAAACAGGCTGCGCATCAGGCATTTTCCAATTTTCTTTGTCCTGTAATCTTCCTTTCATCTCAGACTTCACAGTGGAAAGTGGTCTGCAGAGATTGCCCTGTGAATCTCAGTTCCTGGGTCAAACTGAACATAAGATCAAATTTCTAATCAGTTTGGCAACTGACCACTTTCTCCCAGGACTAACCTGCCTCCTGCATCCCTCTGTTCTGAACTCTCTGCCACCAGGGACCTCGGTCATGTCTCCTGCAGAACCACAGAGCAAGAAAATGCTGAAAGCTGGATCTGCAGCAGCAATTGAAAGGCAGTACAGTCACAGCTTTCTTTATACAGGTGGCATGGGGTTGGGGCATGCGTTTATACAGTAAGGCAGCGGATTTTGTAAAACTTTTCCATCTGAGAAGACAGCGGCCTTGAGAAGTAGCAACAGGACTAACCAGTACAACTTTTTACATGCCAATCGTGTCTCAATAAACTGGTCTTATAAAAGACTGAGGCTTATGACAAAAATAAAGCAAGAAAGCAAAAGAGAAAAGAAAAAAAGAACGCAGGCCTGAGGTGAATTCCAGGCAGCAGCAACCGTGGTGGATGGGCTCAGATCAACCCTCAGCAGGGGGTGACTGGGGAAGACCCCACAGCTGCCCCGCTAGGGAATGACTGTGGGAAGCTGGCCCTCATCCCAGAGTTCCCAGTGCCCTCACGATTGTTAACACAGGACATCCCTAACACACCAGGCTCACAAAAAGAGGTGGGTCCCTGAAGAGCACCCAGGTCCCTCCAGGCCACCCAGGCCCGGGGTCAGTCTGGACCTCCCGTCTCCTGCTTGTCCCCCCAGCCCCTCAGGACCTGCCTCTGACACCAGCTGAGTGTGGCCTTTGACGTTTCAGGGCCTCCATGTCGTCAGCTGTGAGGTCATCTCTTGTCTTTCTTTCCCTCGGTGTTGGACACTTTCAAATAACGTCGCACTCAGAACTCAACTTGCAACACTCCCATAGAGACACCTTCGGTGACGCCGGCCGGCAGCTGCACCCCTCATCCCGTCTGGGCTGCTTCTAGTCCTTTCTTGGGATCTGAATTTTACCCCTAACCTCTGTGCCAGGGGCCGAGGCCACGGTGCATGCTGGACACGTCCCAAAGCTGCACTCAAGAACAGCTCAAGATGGCGAGGCACAGACCAAGTGCTGCCTCAGGCGGAAGGAGCCACTCAGACTTTAGACAAACCCGGAGAGAACCCCAGAGGTGAGGATGCCTGGTGCTGGCTGGGACCTGTGCCCTTCCCCACGGCTGACACAGCAGGGCCTCAGATACAGGGCAGACACGCCTGGCCCTGCAGGGAGCAGCCAACAGGCTTCTGGGGGGACGTGGAACCTGCTGCAGAGTTGTCTGTGTCCCGGGGCATTGTGTTCACTAAATGGTTCCCTGAAGCGCTGTCCTGGAGAGATTTTTCAGCTACAGCATATTTCTCAGTTGCCTTTTAGGAGAAATATCTGGTAGTGATCAAGAAAGCACAGTTGTCATAAATCAATAACTTTTTTAATGGATTTTTTTCTTTTAAATAGACTTTAGTTTTTAGAACAGTAACATTAAGTGGAAAGTACAGAAAGTTCCCATCACTCCTCCCCTCACGTGGCCTCCGCACCCTCAATGTCCCCCACAGAGAGCTGCATTTGTGACAGTCAATGGGGCCGAGTGGATCCTTGTCACCCAGAGTCCATGGTTTACATCAGGGTTCACTCTGGGTGTTGTTATTCTATGCGTTCAAACAAGTACAGTGATGTATATCCCCCATTACAATGTGTATCCCCCATTACAGCATCATGCAGGGTGGTTTCACTGCCCTGAAAATCCTCTGCGTTCCCACTGTTCATCCCTCCCTCCCCTCTAACCCCTGACAACCGCAGGTGCTTTACTGTTTCCATAATTTTGCCTGTTCCAGAACGTCGTATAGTTGGAATCATACAGGTATGTACCCTTTCCAGGTTGACTTCTTTCACTTGAGACCATGCATTTAAGCTTCTTTCATGTCTTTTCATGACCTGACAGCTCACTTCTGCTTAGCCGTGAGTCATACTCCGTTGTCTGATGTAGCACAGTTTATCCATTCCACTGGAGGGCATCTTGGTTGCTTGCAAGTGTTGGCAGTTATAAACAAAGCTGCTGTAAACCTCTGTGTGCAGGTTTTTGCGTGGACATATGTTTTCAGTTTATTTGGGTAAATACCAGGGAGCATGATTGCTGGATTTCATGGTAAAATGTTTCATTTTATAAGAAACTGCCAAACAGTCTTCCAAAGTGGGCTGCGCTGTTTTGCATTCGCACTTTGGAATGGATGAGAGTTCCTGTTGCCCCACTTCCTTGTCAGCATTTGGTGCTGTCAGGGTCTGGATTTTGGCCCCTCTCACAGGGGTGTGGCGGTATCTTGCTGACATTTTAATTACATTTCCCTGGTAACATACCATGTGGAGCATCTTTTTCATACGCTCCTTTGTCATCTTTATGAATTTTACTTCAGTTTCCAACATTCTTAGAGGAAAAAAGAAGATTTTCAGGTAAAGTTTTCTGGTAAATTGAAGATGTAACAGATATCTATTCATACAGAAAGTGATGTCACCTCTGAAACATTGATAATTCTCAAGGAGAAGTTTCCACAGAGGACACAGCACAGCAAGCTCTAAGTATTCTAGCTTTGGCCAATTGTGAGAGGCTCTTTAGGTTAAAGACAGAATAAGGTTATTAAAACCACAGGGAAAAGGGGGCATTCTCCAGTCTTTTTATAAAGAAATTGGAGTCTGGAATAAAATGTGCCCCTTTGTTAACAAAATATTATTGCTCAAGAAGTAGAAATATATAAAATGTATATATCATATATATAAGACACACACACAGAGAGAGAGCAAAGAAAAGATGGTTCCAAATTCATTCAAACTGGTTCCGTACTGTGCGCGCTTCCATTCTCATGTCAGATGCCGGGTTGGAAGGATTTTGGGTGTCGCGTAATCTGAAGCCTAATGATCCAAACAGATTGAATGTGAAGTCAGTAAGAATTTCTTATTGCTTTTTATAGGATGTTTACTGATTTGAAAACAGAATGTTTTTTAAGAGAAAGACGTTAAGTGCCACACATTTCAATTTAAAATGTGAGATGAAGTACATTTCCTTGCCAATAGACACAAAAACATGTAGCTTTTTCTTTCTCCACAGACTTTATAGAGCAGATCCATTATTTCTGTGGAAACCCCGGTGTGCCTGTTGATGGAATAAACAGTGAGCTTGGGGCACCTCGCGGCTCCCCGGCCACAGGCCTTCCACATCTTCCCCTGGCTCTGGGGTGTGTCTGGGTCCTGTAGCCCCTGACGGACGCCTTCCACTCCTCAGGCCCCACGCTCGGCACACTGTGTTCCAACTCTGGAACACATGTAAAGCTCATCTCCTCTTAATTCCACTGACCACTTTTGTCTCTTTCCTCTTCACATTTGTTGCTGGTTCCCTGCACATGAATGCCGGCCCCTTTTTCTCCAACAGTTAACAGATGCCCAGGCTTCCCAGCCACCGCAAAGGAGCCCTGCGTGAGGTGGGCAGTGTGTCTATGCTGCCTTGGAATCAGATGACCTGGGCTCAAATTCAGCCACTCAGGAGAATGGTGGAAGCACTTACATTACTTCAGCTCTTCAAGCTTCAATCTACCCTGACAGTGGAGTGGACATAATTTAAGAGACGACACGTGCCTGGTGCCTGCTCCATGCTGGACACGGTCTCAGCTGCGAGGGATGGCAGAGAGGAAGGTGGAGCTCACCCAGGAGGCCAGGCCATGCAGGGCTGTGGGCCACAGTGAGGGGCAGGGGCTTTATTCTGAGGGTGACAGGATTTCACTGCTGGGTTTTGAGCAAGGGAATGCTGTGATGGTATTTACCTTTCACAAAGGGCTCCGGCTGCAGTGTGGAGAGTGGAGGAGGGAGGCAGCGGGAGGCCAGGTCGCACGGGGCTGCCAAGCGCCTGTGGAAGGGACAGTGGTGCTTGGACCCAGTGTAGAATGAGGCGGCCGACAACCTGTCCAGTTTGGAATGTGTGTTGAGTGTAGAGGCATCAAGGCTCACTGGATGGCAGGAAGTGTGGGTTTAAAGACAGTTCCTATGTCTGGGCTGCGAGCAGCCCGGTAAATGGGGTGTCACTTTCTACAGCGAGGGACAGAGCAGGGAGAGAAGTCAAAAGTTCTGTTTTGAACCAGACTTCCAAGTGGAGATGTCCCACAAGAAGTTGGATATGTGAGCCTAGAGAACAGGGCTAAGGATATAAATCTGTGAATCCACCAGCATCATGACTCCTGGGACGGCGGGACATGGCCTGGGGAGGAACAGAGGAAAGGCAGGACCGTACACTGGAGCTTTACAAAATGGACGGGCTGGGAGAGAAGGGTCCAACTGTGTAGCAAGGAGACAGAAGGAAAGTCAGAAAGGTGGTGCCTTGGAAGCCAAGTGAAAAAACTGTTCACAGAAAAATATTTCAAATGTTGGTTTCTAAAAGGTTAGCGAAAGTGTCCAAGTGGTGAGACCTCATCTCTAAAAAAAAAAAAAAAAGCCGGGCGTTGGGGCACATGCCTGTAGTCCCAACTGCTCAGAAAGCTGAGATGGGACAATCGCTTGAGACGGGGAGGTAGAGGCTGCAGTGAGCTGTGATGGCACCACTGCACTGCAGCCTGGGTGTTAGAGCAAGACTCTGTCTCAAAATGATAATAGTGAAAAAGTGTCCAAACACGGTTGAGATGACAAAGAAGGTGAAGAGTGAGGTTTTTTATTGGATTTTGCAAAATGGACATTAATGGAAACTTGGTTGAGAGCAGTTCCTTTTGAACCCTAGAGTTGGAGGCAACAGAGAGAGTGAGAAGTGGCTAAATGGAGAAAGGAGGACGGGCGGCTCTTTTGGGGGTTTACAGTGACAGAGGAGGACGGGCTGGTGTCTGGAGGTGGCGGCATGAGCACCAGAGAGGGAAGTCAGGGTTTCTGCTGCTTTTTGTTTGCTTTAGTTTTGGATGGAGAGTAGTGTGTTTGCATATTGATGGGTTGATAATTCTGGGTTATGAAAAGATCTCATTAATGAATATGGAATACCTAGTCATGCAAGACGTTTAGTAAATGCTGGCTGTTATTTTCATCACTGTCACCTTTTTCTAAGCCTCTCTTCACACGTTCTGGCTGATCCCGGTTTGAGTTAGAGCACTGAGTATGAGCCACACTTCTGGTTTTATCAAACACTACCTCATTCTACGTATTTCTCACATGGGCCTTTGCTTCTCGGGTTTGGTACAAACTCATGGATGGCAAATTCTGTGCCTTGTCCACGGCCCACCCTGCACTGTGTCGGCTCACAGAGCTGCAAAACCGCGTCCAAGACTCATCTGGAGGAATGTGTTTCTTCTCTTGGGGCGTGCAGACCCAATCTGAGGGAGCAGATGCTCTGTCCTCACCTCCCTCTGTCCCGAGGCCGGGCAGGAGGAGGAGTGGCACAGGCAGCTGTTGTACCTCCCTGTGAACAGGAACCCCAGTGGTGGAGTTCAGATTTCTGTAGCTGGACACGTTCTTGGCCTCAGACTGCACACAAATCACAGTCATTTGGCTCCAAGTTCTGAAAGGGTGGCTTGTGAAAAAAAGAACTCTGGAGAGAAATTAAAGCTCAACTTCCAAGGAATTTCTAGTCTGTGTAGTTGTGTTTTGTCCCCAGTTGATGACACCTAGAAGCCCAAAAGGAAGGCAGCTTCACGTCTGACAGTAAGCACCAACTTGGAATTCTAAAAGGCACCATGCATGAGCCCCATCTCCCGTCCTCAAACGCTTGAGGCTCCCGCACATGGCACCCGACAGCGTCCCCTTCTCAGGAGGAGAAACCACCACATGATGTGCAGACATGGAACACATTTCCCCAAGTGCGTACAACGGAGGTCAGAGCACTAAAGCCCTAACATTAGAGCCAGGGGTGTTAACAAGACAGCGCAAGGCCAAAGCCTTCATAGTCTGCTTTTCCATGTAGTGCTAAATAAAGGAGAATAGAGTTCAGTGCAAGAGAAACTTTGAAGCCAATAAAATAGCAGGAAAAATGGAAAATAAGAGGGCAGCCAGGTGATTCAGGGTATATTTTAAGTTTTACGGCAGAAACAGACACAAAAACCTGAGAAAGACAAGTACAAATTTAAATGACAAAATGAAAAGCACATTGTTTATTTTCAGGATACCTAAGACAATGACACAAGCATGAAAATGAGTTCATTTCACAATGAGAACACCTGGACACAGGAAGGGGAACATCACACACCAGGGCCTGCTGTGGGGTGGAGGGCGGGGAGGGACAGCATTAGAGACACACCTAATGTAAATGACGAGTTGATGGGTGCAGCACACCAACATGGCACATGTATACATATGTAACAAACCTGCGTGTTGTGCACAGATACCCTAGAACTTAAAGTATAATAAACAAAAAAAAGAAAAAGAGGAAAATGAGTTCATTTCTACAATTACATGAATCAACCAAACGGGCATTAATGTCTGCATATTACACATCTTGTCTCTTCTGCAGTTCTGTCCTCATTTCTCCACCCTCCTTCAGAGTCTCCATTATTTTCCTCTGGAGATTGGCCTTCAAGGCCCACGGCTCTGAATCAGACGTTGCCATCATCAGGGTGTATCCATGGAGGGTGTATCCACGGTAATGACGATGATGCTAATCCTAATCCCTCCTTCCCTCTTCCTTTCCTTTTCTGACTCTTCTCCCCCAGGCCCCCATCCCACTCATGTGTGTGTGCACGCACACACACACACACAGGTGCACACAAGCACTCTTAGGACAACCACAAGAGGATGGGCACCCTGCAGAGCGGCCTTGCCACCCCCAGAGCAGATGGCCAGCCACACGTCAATACCAGAAAGGCTCGTATCCTTCTGAAAGGGAGGACTCCCTGTTGTGAACCTAATAGAATATCGACATATGGACACCACAGTTCAGCTAGATTCTCTCAAAAGTGTCTCTGCTGATAGAGGTCCACAATGCCACATTCATCTTTAGAATCCTGAGATATTTGGACTGTGCAATCAGCTGAATTGTGTCTTGCCAAAGTCCTATGTTGAAGCCCTAACCCTTAATGTGGCTGTCTTTGGAAATGGGGTCTTCAAACAGGTGATGAAGGTTAGATGAGACCACAAGGAAGGGTCCTGATCCAATGGGAGTGATGTCCCCAGGAGAAGGCAAAGGGACGTCAGGGATGCTTGTGCAGAGGGAGGACCACGTGAGGGCACGGGAGGACGTCAGGGATATGAGTGCAGAGGGAGGACCGCGTGAGGGCACGGGAGGACATCAGGGATGTGCATGTAGAGGGAGGACCGCGTGAGGGCACGGGAGGACATCAGGGGTGTGCGTGTAGAGGGAGGACCGTGTGAGGGCACGGGAGGACATGAGGGGTGTGCGTGTAGAGGGAGGACCGTGTGAGGGCACGGGAGGATATCAGGGGTGTGCGTGTAGAGGGAGGACTGCGTGAGGGCACGGGAGGATGTCTGGGATTCGAGTGCAGAGAGAGGACCATGTGAGGACAGGGGAGGATGTGAGATATGCAGGTGCAGAGGTGGGATCACATGAGAACACGGGAGAAGAGGTCATCTGCAAGCCAGGGAGAGGCCTCAGGAGGACCAGCCCTGCCACACCTTGCTCTGGGACTGCCACCCTCCAGACCCCAGGAGAACACATTCCTGCTGGTGAAGCTGCCAAGGCCGCGGTGCAGCATCAGGGGCCTCTGGCTGACAGACTGCGGAGCCGTGAGGCCAATGGCGGCTCCACGTCAACTCTCTGAAGGGAGTTTGTTTCCATCCTCATTTTTCCTGCCTTATCTTTCAAGAGGCTTCCTTTACCTTCCCTTCTGTGGTTTGTTTCTAAATACGGAGAAGGAATGCAGGCAAGGGAGTACCAAGCCGTCTTTTTAAAAGACAAAAAGGGCACATTCTTCTTCCTTCCTGAGCAACCCATACACCAAATATGTACAGAACACCTATAAATGGTAGAGGATTCAGATATTTTTAAAGCACAAAACCTACTCTTGAAGAACATACAACTGCTGAGTGGTAACAAAGTTTTGGCCGCTATAGCTGCTAAAAATAAAGTTGTTATATCCTAAAATTAAAAATAAAGAAATACATCAATGATTAAGCACACTCGATGGCCTTCATTTGCATACGCTCATGACAAGCCTGGTGGGAGGTGTAAGAATGCCTGGGTGTTAGCCCCGCCCCCGGGGAACTCACAATGACGGTGTTCACAGCATGCTGCGTGTTGCTCACGTTGTCGTTCATAACGCGTTTTCTCACATGCACCTAAACTCTTCTGCAGCGCAGCTGGGGAAGGCACCGCCTTTCTATTTCTCAGGTGTCAAAACTGAGGGTCTCAAAGAGGCAAGCACTTGCCAAACTCATGCAGCAAGCAAGGACAAATGAGAGGGAGGCGTCTCCAACCAGGTGCAGGCTGGCAGACGTGGGCCCGTGAGCGCCACCTACCCTCAGATCGCCACAGGGGTCAGATGAGTGAGAGCCACGTGAGAGGCCGTCCTCTTGGGGTTGAGGAGAGAGGCCACTGTCCTCTGGGGGGGTCTGGAAGGATGTCTCTGTACAGGGTGGGCAGAGAGGAGAGGGAGACGTTCTCAGAGCAGGGAGGTGCACGCCGTCACCAGGAGCCGGCCAAGAGGCCCACCGGAGCTGTGGTGGAGGCCGTGCAGACCGTGCGGCAGGGCTGGAACCTGGTTTCATACACACAACAGGGAAAACACGGAGTTCTGAGCTGCAGAGGTGCACGGCCGGATGAGCCGCACGGGTGGGTGATGGAACAAAGGCCACATGGAAGGGTCCTGTGGCCCTTCCACAATGAGACCACAAGGAAGGGTCCTGATCCAATGGGAGTGATGTCCCCAGGAGAAGGCAAAGGGACGTCAGGGATGCTTGTGCAGAGGGAGGACCGCGTGAGGGCACGGGAGGACATCAGGGATGTGCATGTAGAGGGAGGACCGCGTGAGGGCACAGGAGGACATCAGGGGTGTGCGTCAGGAAACGCTGTGAGGGGACAGTGAGGAAAGGGGATGTCCCAGGGCCTTCATGCCTGTGACCACAAAGAGGAGATGGCTGGGCCAGGCTCCCCCTTAGCAGACCTCGAAGCAGTTATGCAGGTGTGATCATCAGTTAATTGAAGAGCTCTCAGGTGAAAAGACACAGAATACTTCCCATGTCGGTGCCAGGGTGGGTTTTTATCTCAAAGAAGGCCCATGCCCTGCAGCTGGGAAATGCCACTCCCTTCACCGCTGCTTCTGCATTTAAAAGTCCTATCAGTGCTAATGGAACTCACGAATGCCTCATGCAGGGGAAAACACACTGCATGAATACATGAATAGGGATAGCAATTTATAGGACTGACTGAACTCAAAGGCACTGAGATTACATCCTGCAGAAAGAGGCTGGCATACAATCCAAACACTGGCCAAGTCAGGTGGCATTCAGAATGAACGTCAGAAATCGCCTCTATTTTTGCCTCAGTCAGCCTCTGCACATTCTTTTTCTTAAAAGCTTAAAGCAAACAGAAGGACACACTCAGTCCTAAAGGTTCTTTGTGGCCCAAGGTATTCTGGCATGAGACCTGCCCTATGCCAGGAGGGAAATGTTCCAGGAAAGGAGGTGTGGATGGTTTTCAGCCACAGGAATGAGATTCTTGTGACACCCAATCCTGGGGAATTAACTCTGTGACACCAGAGTAAGTATCCAAGGACCGAATGTCATTTGGGTAAGGCAAACCAGTTCTCCAACTTTCGAACACACCTTCCCTTTTCCAGCCTCAGCCAAAGGAGGCTGGAGCTCCAGTCAGGCTCTAGCATGTGCACGGCCTGTCGTGGATGCCCACATGTGCCTGGGCAACAGACAAGGAGGGTGTGCCTGGCTGGCCCCTTCTGTGGTGCCCTGCGTAGCCCAACACCCATTGTAAGAGGAGGGTGCTGAGGCCTGTGGAAGCTGCTGCAAGGTCACCAGCGCTTGCCTCTGGGGAAATCCGTGTGGTCCCCGCTCTCAATCTGCACACATCATTATCTCCTCCTTCAGGGAGGCTTCCCATCCCCTCTGAACACAGTGAAAAGTGAGTGTGGTTGAAAGCACTGGCCTCAGTCCATGTTCCCTGATAGACACAGCCGAGTCTGTTCAATGTTTTTTTCCTGTCAATCTAATCTCTGGGCACAGCACCTGCAGGAAGCCAAGGCCCAGGCTGCAAAGAAAGGACGCGACGGAGCCTGCACACCACGGCCTTCACGGGAGCCTGCGTGAGGGGGTGATACAGATGTGGCTCCTCACGTCCTGTGGGTGAAGCTGGAACTCTGAGGCTTCTCCATCACTGGTTCCCCACTTCCCCAGTTTCAACGCTCTCCTCTCTCCCCACCCCTGCAAACACATCCTATCATCTAATTTAGCATTTTTCAGTGTATTCACAAGAGTCATTTATTGCTCACGAAGGGATCAAGGTCCATTCTCACAAGCATTATTCCGGTTGACGCGGCATCTTCTCGCTTCTGTGACAGACTCACTTAGGCTTGTGCACCTTCTCAGATCATGTTTCCTTCGGCACACAACGTCCAAACACCACTTCTCTATCTGGTGAGCTCCTAGTCAGACGTCAAAGGCCAATCCACATGCTACCAACTCTGAAACTTTCACTACCCACCCCTGCAAGCAGAGCTGCTGATTCTGCAGCCATTTGCTGTATAACTGATTATATTTGTATTTTTGTATTATATTTGTATCTTCCAGATATCTGCTCACATCTTTCTCCCACAGTAGGTAGTGTTGCCGCAGCACCAGCACCAAGTGTGGCTGGTAATGTGCTTGCTCTTTATCCAAGGAAAGAGACATGAGAGAGGCACAACACTAATGAGAGAAGCATCTTCGGTGGACTGTGTAGTAAAACCTAACTACAGCTGTCCTAGGGAACAAGTCAAGGGAATCTGCCCTCCCCTCCCTCACTTCCAAACAGAACTGGCAACGGTAGGTGCACCTCTTCCTCTTCTTCATAAGGGTCCTTGGTTTTTCTTTCGAAGTCATTCCTCCCTGACAGTCTGAGCATTAATTTCGATGGGGAGGCTCTGACCTTGTGTTTTCAGGGGAGGCACAGAATCTGGGACTACCCTAGGAGAGTTCTCCATCCCCTGGCCTCTGAGATTGGTGAAAGATGGGCCCCTGACCCCAGCAAGACCAGCATATTACACCCAAATTTTGCCAGAAGTCTTGAGGGAAAGTCCTCTCTGGTGCACTGGCTGCAAAGCATCATGCAGGCCCTGAGCTGTGTTACAGCTGTGCAGAGAAAACCATGTTAGAAATGAAGCCCACACAGAGACAGCAGAGTCAGAGAGGGAGACAGATTTCCAGATGGTGCTGAGCACCTGGATCCAGCCATACCTGATGCTCACCCTGGGACTTTTTGTTACTTATAAGCCATTTTGAATGGGGCTTCAGCCCACATTGCCACATAAAATGTCCTGGTCATTCCCCACGAATCTCCATATCAGAGGGTAGCCAGCACCACAGTCAGGCAGCATGGAAGATGGCGCTCAGGGAAGAGAGAGAGGAGTTTCTGCTGCAGGGTCCTTGTCATCCTGCAGACCCAGACATCCAGCACGGTCAGGGCATTCTGGGTGAGGAACCAATCATTAGCCCCTCAGCCACCACAGAGGGAACGAGTAACAGTCACCAAACAGGAGAAGCAAGAAAGCATCACGTGCCTTTGCCTTCACAAGGCCCAGCCTCCACCCACTGTGACAACGATAACACCGACCTAGGGGAGATGTGGAGAGGACTCTGGCTCCCCTTCTGCTGCTCTGTGCCCATGCTGAGAGGTGCAGCTTCTGAAAGAGCTGCTATTTCCATGCCCCCTTGTTTATCTTTTGTTGTCAGATTACAGTATTTCTGATCGCTGGCAGAAATTCGATGTTTCAGTCTGCTGACTTTTGAATCCAACCAGTAGCTTTCAGTGAAGTTATGATGCTCAGTCTATCATCCTTCTCTTTCTCTCCATCTCTCTGTCAATCATCCATCTATCATCTATCTATCATCTAGCTACTATCTACCATCTATCAGCTATCTATCATCCATCCATCTATCATCCATCTATTTATCTACCATCTCTACCTACTATCTACCTATCTACCATCTATCAATCATCTATCATCCATCCATCTATCATCATCTCTACCTACTATCTACCTATCACATTATCTACTATCTACCTGTCAATCAATTATCCATCATCATCTATCATCCATCTATCATCTCTATCTACTATCTTCCTATCTACCATCTATCAATCATCTATCATCCATCTATCTATTTATAATCTACTGTCTACCTATCAATCAATTATCCATCATCATCTATCATCCATCTATCATCATCTCTATCTACTCTCTACCTATATACCATCTATCAATCATTTATCATCCACCTATCTATTTATAATCTACTATCTACCTATCATCTATCAATCAAGTATCTATCATCCATCTATTTATCTATCTATAATCTATCTACTATCTACCTATCATCTATCAATGATCTATCATCCATCTATGAATCATCTATATACTATCAACCTATCTATTATCTATCAATTAATTACCAATATCTGTCATTTACCTATCCATAAATCACCTATGTATCTATCATCTATCCATCTTCACATGCACACGTGTGCGCATACACACACCTGTGTACATTATGTATGTGTGTATATTCACACACACGTATATAAGGGCAATTCTTATTTCTTATTTTCAGTATCTCCTCCTCGATCAGTGCTCGAGCTGTCCAGGAGACGCATGGCTGCTCGATGGGTCTCAGAGCCAGTCTGACTGCCCCTACACCCCGTTCTCTCCACACTGTAATGTGACATGACAGGAGAAAATAGGCATTTACTTTAATGAATTCTCCTCAGCAAAATGAAAGATTACTTCAAAATCGAAGCAGCCAGGGCCAACACCCTGGGTGAAAATAATTACACCAATTGCTATGGGGATGTTAGAAACTCTTACAGAGGGCTGAGCAGAAAGTCAACTTAGAACGTCCACATTCAAAAGTGAAGTTAGTGCTTACAAAGGATAGAGAACGGTCTAAGGCCGCGAACCCAAGCCCAGGGGACCTCTGGGCATCAGTGCCAGGCGAGGGAGTAGAGAAGTCCATCTTGGAGAGTACAAAACAGGCGAGATGTCTGAAGTGCATCGCGCCACTGAGGAGAGAGGCCATTTCTCTTACTATCTCCTGTCTGAAGAGAAGGAGGAAGTGAAAGTTGAAAAACAACAGGAACGAAGTCAGTGGTAAGACCAGCTGGTGCCACTGATGATCAGGCCTGAGGTTAAAAGATTAACCCCCACTCTAACCACATATGCTCTCCATCTATCACGACCCTTCCACATGGAACCCCTTAGAGTCCTAAACCCTTAAAAAGGCCAGGACCTCTGTCTTCGGAGAGTGCTGTTCTTGCGACATGAGTCTGCTGAAGCTCCCGGCCGAATAAAACCAAATCATTCCCTAACCCAGCGTCTGAGGGGTTTTGTCCACGGCTCGTCCTGCTACACCACCAAGGAGTGCCAAGAGGGAAAAAGGCCTCTGGCCCATGGGTGTTGGGGGGAGTCAGAGAAGGTGGGCAGGAGAACCAAAGAGGGCCCGTGGCACTGACGTTAGCAGGCACAGGGACGGTGTTTCGCTCCTGGAGCCTAGAATAGGAAGGATGATGGTAGGAGCTGGGAGGGATGGAGGGAGGGCATTTGATGTGGACAGGACTTCTGCCTTCAAAGAAGGGCATGTCTTTAGGTTCCCTGATAAGTTCAACTTCTCCTGGGCTCAGCCTCGAGCAAAAAGAAGGTGGGGCCAGGTGCAGTGGCTCCTGCCTGGAATCCCAGCATTTTGGGAGGCCAAGGCAGGAGGATTGTCTGAGCCCAGGAGTCCAAGACCAACCTGGGCAACATAATGAGACCTTGTCTCTACAAAAACGTTTAAAAATTGGCTGGGCACAGTGGCGTGTGCCTGTGGTCCCAGTTACTCAGGAGGCTGAGGTGGGAGGATCGCTTGAGCCCCTGGAGGTGGAGGTTGTAGTAAGCCAAGGTTGTACCACTGCACTCCAGCCTGGGCAAAGAGCAAGACCCTGTCTCCAAAAAAAAAAAAGATGGTACTGATGATTCTAGCACCTTCCTCAGGTTTCTTTAGATTCCTGGTTCTACCTGCATGAAGCATTTTGTATGGCAGGAATTTTTTCTTCTTGTAATAAACAGCACACAGGAAATTGTGCAATGAAATGAAGCCCAAGTCATTCTGTTGACAAGGGCAGCGTTTTAGTTAATTTTCAGATAAGATTTCTCAGCATTCTGCTGTGAATTTGCCTTTCTGATTGTTATAGATAATGAAAGAGGTCATAAAACCTTCTTTATGGATATTATTTGTCTTCAATGTCATACAATGCTAGAAATCAAAGCTGAAAAGAAACCAAGACAATTTGTAGGTAATTTCACAGGTGTAGTAGAGGTGTGTTTAATAACTCAGGGCTGCAATTCTGAAGTGAAGCTAAGATGCCTCCAATAAGAGCCCACACTGCTGGAGGTGTGCGGCAAGGGGTACTTGCAAACACTATTCGTGGGTTAATTGATGAAAGCTTCATGGAAATCAGTATGTCAATCAAGAACTGTGATACACACTGACCTTTAGATGTAGGAATTTTAGTTTTTAGGAAACTAGACTAAGGAAATAATTAGAAATATAAATATTCTTGTACAAATATATGCATGACAGTATTATTATCATGGAAATTATTGAAAATATGTGAATCCAAAATGATGAAGTAGTTAAATAACAAATGATATATAAATGCAATGAAATGCTATATCATCATTAAAATCACTGTTTTGACAAATTTTTGTCTGCTGGAAAAATGTTTATAAAGAAATATTAAGTGAAATGTTGAGAAATGTATAGAGCTTTACATAAAATATATTAGCCATGCAAATACATGAGTGTACGCTTTTTGTGGATAGACATAATTATTGCATAGAGAAAAAAATAGAAAAGAATCCATCAAGGCATTAACTACACATTTTTCTAAGTTACATGTATCTTAGTGTTATAGGTGCAGGTTATTAAAATTTCCTTCTCTGTACTTTCTAAAATTTTAATAAAAAGAATGTACTTTTATTTTATTTTATTTTATTTTATTTTTTTGAGACGGAGTCTCGCTCTGTCACCCAGGCTGGAGTGTAGAGGCCGGATCTCAGCTCACTGCAAGCTCCGCCTCCCGGGTTTATGCCATTCTCCTGCCTCAGCCTCCCGAAAGAATGTACTTTTTAAATAATTTTTTTAACTTGAATAAAAAAATTATTCAAGTTATTCACATGATCACCTGAAGTCTCCATTTTCTCAACTTAATAGAGAACTTAACCGACCTCTTCTTATTCCTTTTTTTCTATCCTGGTTCACGCAGTGGATGGAAGATGGCACTGAAGGAGCTCTCAAGTCCTCTCCAAGCCTCACTGTTTATGACGTGATCATGGCAGCGAAGGTATCCGTCTCGTGCTGGGCTCCATTTGCTCTGTACTCAGCCACCAGTCTGGATAGGGTTTGGAACGCTGCCTCGGGCCTGCCTTCTCTCCCACGGGAAGGACCTTTGGCCCCAAACCAGGAGCTGAAGGGTTTGGCAGAAGCACCCTACGTCTGGCCTACAGCACAGCACGGTGCCCTGGGCGGCTCCCCACTCACCTGGCTCAACACCACCCTCTTCCTTCCTTCCCGCTGGGCTGCCCTCTCGCCTGCATTTCTTGTTGTCTATGGAACTGAAACTACATAGCAGCATTTTAAGGCATTTCCCTTAAAACCCACTCCTCTGTTCTCATCCACACGGCTTGTTACTACTTTCCAATGTCATCTCCTGCGGTCCTCCACATGACCATCTTCTTGGCCAGTGGCCTTGTGCAGTGGCATCCCCAGCCCCACCGTTCCCATCCCCAACCCGGAGCACCCTTCCCCTGGCCACACAGTGAAAGGCAGGGCTGTGAGAGCTTCGGTGGAAACCAGGTCTTCACCACTTTGTCTCCCTTTACGCCACACACAGCTTTTGCAAGTTCTGGATACCTGTAATTTTTTAAAAAATAAATTGCTATTTGAGTCAATATCTGAACAATGTATGAAAACAATTAGTTTTTAGGCCCACTTATTTTTAAGCCCAAATGACATCACTCACCCTCGACCACTCTCCTTATTCAGGATACACAGATGGGAACCGTTCAGCTCCTCAGAAAATAAAACACACTCTTCAACGATCAAGTTTTGCCACCAGAGAGTAGATCTTACACCATTGATTATGGAGGCTGTTTCAAAACAGAGTTCAAAGAAAGCTTGAGCAGCGGTAAGATCACTGCCACCAGTAGGTGGCCTCCAAGAAGCTCCATTTTCAGTTCTCATTTAAAGGCAGATATTTCTATATTTAAAAAAACCAACCTGTGCTGTATAGTCATATCTTATGCACCTGTCTCCCAATTCTAAAACTGACCCCTTAAGAAAAAAAAAAAAGAAAGAAAGAAAAAGGAATTGAATCAGCACAAATCACCAGCGAGACAAAGCTCAACTAACATCATATATGGACATTTTCTCTTTGATATTTAAGTTCCAGAAAATCTCTAGGGTTTTAAAATTAAACTGACATTAGTTTTTATATACTGCTTGTCACAAGCCATGTGCTCAGGAATAGTCACAACTAAAATTTTGGGATGGTGAGGGGGAGAGAAAAAAATTAAACAGTGCTTCAAAAACCTTCATTGGGAAGCTGCTCAGGCCTCTCATTTCCCCCCATGCGCCTTTCCTGATCCCCATGAGTCCTGCCCACTCGGTCACTGTTTCTCATAATTCCTCTCCTTCTTTGGTGATTAGGCCTTTCCAAACGAGTGAACAGTCAGCTTGTTCTCTGTTCATCTTTGCTTCTTGGGCTTTCTCCTGGTAATTCTCCTCAGCCCATAAATAATTCTATTTATTATCTCCCTATTCTTGACCATTTATTCTGCATTTTCTCCATCGTCCTTGTGATTAGAAACCTCACACAGAATGTTGGTCATTGGACTCCCAGGCATTTCCTTTGCCTCTAAAATAGGCAGAGCTCCACTCCTGTAGGTCCTAATTGTAATCAAATCAGTCATTTTTTTCCCAGCCTCATCAGCTTTGGGCTTCCACTAATGGATTTTTAGGTTGCATGTCTCTACGTGGACTATTGTTGCTGCTGGACAGAGCTGATCGGGAAGGAAACTTATTTTATAAGAATGGGAAGAAATTATCAAGTTAACTGATGTATAAGGGAGGTGTACCTGGAAGAGACTCTTTAACAGGTAATGCATGTGTGGGGATATTTTAAAGTTTTATTGGTAGAAATAAAATACATTGAACACAAATCGAGCAAATATGACTTGGTTGTTAACAACCTCCCTCTGATGAAGCAGGAGTGCTGCTGTGAGAAAGGGTTGTGAAATTCTGCAAGCACACGAGGGTCGCTGGGTTTTAGGGTAGTCTCTGTGGAGAATGGTGACTGGACCACGTGGGAGAGGGGCTTGAGGCAGGAAGGGGAGCAGACTCCAGAGTTCAAGAGGTGTCTGCACACAGTACCCTCTCGTTCCCCTTACGGTATGGCTGTGGCCAGCATTGAGAACCAAGTGTTCAGCAATCCATGCTGGCCTGCCAGTTCCACCTGACCTGAGAGTGGCAGGCACTCCGCGTTTCAGCAAGCTGCTTCCTTGACGATGCCTTTGGTCTCTTATTGTTGCCGGGGAGGCTGGAGTCCACCCAAATCGAGTGGGAAGTGCTGTCAGCTGCTACCTCACTTACCTATGAGCTTTAGAGGCTCAAGGGCATGACTGGAATAGACTGGAACCCAATGGAAGAGTTTGGATGCAGCGTCTGTCCTGCTCCACTGAGCCCCAGGGAGGAAGCCTCGGCCACTGGCTGCACTGAAGAAGGTCCAATCTGAGTGTGAGGCAGAGGAGCAGAGGCGTCCTCGAAGAGAAGGCCAGGGCTGCAAACCACAGGAGCAGGGCATCCTGAGAAGCAATGGGAGCAAAATCAAGATGCTCACAGTCTTGGGGCTATTTCAGAAACCCCAAAAGCAAGAACACGGGGTGTCCGGTAGGTGGAGTCAGTAGTCCCAGCACCACTTGGAGTTCAGTCACAGGAAGAACTTGCAAATGGCAGCACAGCGCCGGGCACTTGACCAGTGGGGGACCCTGCACCCCTGAGGTGGCTCAGGGGACAGGACAGAGGCAGGACCTTGGATCCGGGGCTGGGGAGCAGAGCACAGCAGGACAAACCCAAACCCGTCTCCATCGTTCAGAAAATCCCCAGCAGCTGGGGAACGAAGAGAGCGAAGGCGAGAGCCAGGCAAAGCTGGTAGCACCTGGTGCACGGGCTCCCTCTTCACCCCGGCGTGTTTGGGATGGAATTTAAAATACTTTTTGCTAGATCGATTGCGAGCTTTAGAGTGAGAAAAGTATTTCACAAGAACTTTACTTCATTTATAAAAGAGTAGACATGGAGACAAGGCGTCCGTGGCCTGCAGTATTTAATGCACTCGAAACACATTTAACTTCCAGGGTAGATCTGATGTCCTCCCTCCACCCGTGACTCCCCTGAAATCTCCCTTGTGTTTAGCAGTGCTGTGCGTGCTTTCTCTCACACACACTGCTCAGCCCTCGTGACTCATCTCACACACGCATCTCAATTCTCAGCCTCCCCACAGCCCGCACTTCTGTTCTAACCTCACGGCTGCCCAGCATGATGGCTGTGTCCAGCCCCCGCTGATGGACTGACCATTTCAGTGTGAATCCCAGGCGTGTCCTGGGTCGTCCAGAGCAACAGCTGTTCACAACAACAGGTCAAGTCACCTACAGAGTGAATCTTATCACTAACGTAACCTATTTGAGAAAGAATGAAGGGTTTATGTTTTTTGAGAATATTTCCATTAGACGCTTAGACAATGTAGATACTTAAAGAGTTTAACATTTAGAAGACCACAGAACTATGAGAATCTTCTACTGAAAATTAACCTGTCATTTTATGGCAGGATACTGACAGAGTATTTTCTCAGGACTGCAACATGGCTGCATTTTTTCCTCGTTACACAAGATGTACCCAAGACATTCTCCCTGTTTCAGGCATTACTCATCGTGCGCAGCCACTGAGCAAAGCAGGTTGTAGCGTCCTCAACCGTGAAGTGGCGACGTGAGACACACGACCTCCTGTAACCCTCAGTCTCCAAGAGTCTGGGATTCAGTAGACACAGACTCACTGTGAAGGGTGAGGCCACTCACACAGAGGCGCGCTGCCTGCCTCACCCTCCGAGGGCGACTTTCCACGGCTGGGACTGGAGGAGCCTGGGGCAGATGTAAAAACTACGATCCCAGACGCACAGACCCGGAATAACCGCAGCCTGGCTTGTGTTGCTCGGGGGGTGACAAGCGACACTGGGCATCCCTGCTGGCTGAGACTCAGCCCCAGCCACCTCCCAAGGTTCTAGAATGTTCCAGAACCAAAAAGAGAAGCAGACGGCTACAAGTGAGGGAAATACTATTTCTCAGTAATCATTTACAACCAGCAGCTCCTAAATGCTTTTTTAAAATGTTGATGACATCACTAACTCAAAGAGACACAGTCCTTCCTGGAGGCAGGGAGAGCAGGAAGAGCTGGCAGGGTGCAGCAGCAGTCCTTGAAATAGCAGGAAAATCCCACTTGCACACTTTGTCTGTGCAGATCCACATCTCCATGGAGAAGAAGCCTAACTCCTATGTTTAGATCTGCCTGTTTAGCATTCTCTGCACAGCGTGACGTGAATGCAGAGGGGGATGACATTTGCTGACTGGTACTTCTAAAGACCTATTAAGGAAAAATGGGACTTGCCCTTAGGCTGAGAAGGCCTAGATGCATCCATCATCCCTGGCCAGCTCTTGCTCTTGGTGTGCCCACTGAGCAGCATGAGGGCAGCCTCAATGACTCGCTTGCCGAGCAAACTGCCAAATGTCACTGCTCTGCACCAGCCACCAGGTCGGGGTCCTTCTCTGAAGGCTTCTCCGCCTACTGGGTACATAGAAACGAGTTTAAAATCTGCAGACAATTGAGTTCAAGTGAATCTTGCTGGTGCTGAAGTGATCCCAAAGCAGTGAGTTTGGGCAGCCTGACCAGCTGCTGCCATGGGGGGCTACACAGAGCTGCCTGCCCTGAGGGCCGTGCCTGGCACAGTGAGGCCTCTTCATAACCATTCTTGGGAACGCCCGGCTCCTCTCGCAGCACTCCGTTTTTATGAACCATTTTGAAGTCAGTGGAAATATGTTTCTCAGGGCCCTTGCTATGGTTTGAACACGTCCCCAAAGTTCATGTGTTATAAATTTAACCCCCAGTACAACCATGCTGAGAGGGAGCCTTTAAGAGGTAATGGGGTCACGAAGGCTCTGCCCTGCTGAATGGATTAATTATCATGGGAGTGGGTCTGTTGTGAAAGTGAAACCGGCCCTCTCTCACTGTCTCACACGTGATGCCTTCTGCCATGTTATAAGGCAGTGAGAAGCCCTTGCCAGATGCGGCCCCTTAATATGGGACTTCCCAGCCTCCAGGAGCATAAGCCAAATAAACGTCTATTGTTTATAAATTACCAAGTCTGTGGTATTCTGTTACAGCAGCAAAAATCAGACTAAGACAGTTGGTCTTCAGAGAGCAGGCCTTTTCATATTTGAGGATATTTCATCCTTCAGGGATGATATTTCTCTTATTTTCTCTACAAATAAAAGTCAGATAGAAAGAACAATGAGTGAACACCATGCTTTTTCTCACTCCCCAAGTGGAAAATATACCTGTCTTAAATAAGTGAGTGAACAGTCCTGGATGGCTTCACAACAGCATGTTGTAGAATCAATGCATTCTTCTTAAAACTGCCTACAAAAAGAAAAAACTCTATTCAACAGCCACAATGCTATACTCTTTTATTCCATCCCAACGCTGGAAGTACAAGCATGATTCTCCCTTTGCATCCCTCTTGCATCAACCAAAAGTTGAGTTGTGAAGTGGAGTGAAAACCATTAAATAATCCCTGTATATATTTTCATTTTTGAATATTCACTTTATCTTTAGCTAATCTCCTCTAAAGAAGGTGAACAATAGTCCATGGGAAGTACATGATGACACCTCAAAGCGAAGATGCTGATAAACCTCAATCCTTTCTGGTTCAGTGTAAACCTTTCCCTCTTGAAGTATATGTGTTAACAAACAATTGAAGTTTTTTGTTTTTGCTGTGAGTTCAGGAGACAGGGAGAGATGGGAACCCCACAGCCTCATGCCGGGCAGAGTGGAAGGGCTGGTTCCTGGTTCGCTGACGTTCTCAGTGTCTACAGGTCCCTATGTGCAGAGCAGCCTGCTCCCCAACGTCCTCTTTCAAGAGCTGCTTGGACCTGAGCTTTCCCAGGCTCTGACCGCCCTCATGCTCAAACGGATACTACAGCCACTTAGATCAGTGTCATCCCATTTAAGAAGTCACACTCCTCAAAGACCCCAAAGACCTGAGACCTGAGAAATCCTTACCTGAGGGACCAACGTGTAGTTCGCTAAAAAAACACTTTTAAACTGTGAATTAACAGTACAAAAGAGAAGCATTTTCTTTACAGCATTTAACTTGAAAAGAATTCATCATAAGTGCTATGATGGATTTGAGGTGACTGTCAGTTTGGCACCAGAAATATGTTTCTCAAACACACATAGTTCCCAAGAATATATCAGTGAACCTCATGGGTTCTGAAGACCCCAGTTTAAGAAACACATTTTGATATGGTCATTCTTATATCCAGGTTCATTTTCTCCAAACAACTATACCTTCTTTCATTAATGTGTCATTTCTTTCAGGAACTGTTTTCTGAGTCCCAAACATATTTCACAGCACTGTCAAGCTTGAGGTCTGCCTGAACACACTTCTCCTCATTTTCTTTTGTGACTCTTCATTTTATATGGAATTAAACCTGAACTCCTATATGTGGCTTTCATAATTATCCAAGAGTGTTTTCTAGACATTACCAATTCTGACCCGTTGCTGTAGTCCCAAGAACACTTCATTAGCACACAGCTCTGCCCATTTACTTGATTTATTCATTTCTTTAGTAACCACTGACTGCATTCTAATTTCTGCGGAGAACTGTGCCAGGCACTTGTTGGGGTTCAAAGAAAAATTCAGCAGAGGCCTCCTTCATAACAGACCCTTCCATCAACACTGGGAATCTCCCCGCAGAGGGCTTATTGTCTAATGTAACACTGTGCTTAGGGCCACAGGATTTGGAATCAGATCTGTGTGAATTTGAGTCCCAGTTCTGCCACTCAACAAGGAGTCACACAATGACTTACCCACACCTGAGCCCCAATGTCTCCATCTATCCAAGAGTGGGCGAATCCCATGGCATTGTTGCAAGCATCGTCTGGGAACCAAGGTAACGAACCGACTGCCGACCCAGGGCAGGCACTCAACCGCAGGATTTTAAGGGCCACAGATAGGAGAATGAAGAACTCCACAGAAGATAATGATGGAAACTGATAGAAGTGAGTGAGATGTTCATTCGGAGGGAAAGGAAACCTTCATAACACCCTGTCTCAGCAGGATCATCCTTCCTTCTTTCCAGCCATTCAAATTCCGTGAGGGCCCAGCCCAGGCTGTTCATGTCCTGGGATCCATTCCTGAACATTTCAGACCTGGGCGCATCCTGCACTCACTCTGAGTTCCTACCTTGCGCCAGGTCCTGTCATCAGCCCAGACAGCCATGGTAAGATTCACCATTTCCTTGGAAAGTCTTGTGGGCTGTCTTCCTGTCCTCTCACCTCAGCCTCTGACCTCCCAGATTCAGCCCGTGTGCCAGGACTTCTCAGCCCGCTCTGTGGGTAGCGGAGAAACATGTGCCCTTCTCCACCTCACTATCTCGGGAACACGGTCCTTTCTCCTGGCCTCTTTCACTCTGGGGCCAGAATCCAAATAGTCTATGAATCTCCATCACTCCCTCAGTGTATTTCAAGGAGCACCAATCTTACAAGATGTTCCCAGAAGAAACTGTTTCTGGGGCCAACTGGTTATGGGAAACATGACTCTCTGTATCATCCTCTTAGAGATTTAAAGTGTGTATTGACTATGAGAAATCTTGCAGTAAGGAAGCCTGTTGATATTTGCCTAACCCAGCACTTCCCAAACTCGCTTGTCCATGGAAGCCTCCTGCAAGTGACAGCCGTGCACAATCAACAGGGCCAGGGCTCCACTGGGCATGTTCTGGGAAATGTGCCTGTATGTATCGTTGTTCTGTTTCCACTTTTGTTAGCTTTGATGGCAGCAAGATTGAAGGCACCTTGAGAGAAGTGACCTTGTTTTGAATTGTTTAGTAACAATAATAGCTAATAGGAAATTTTAAGCAACAGACGGGCATATAGTAGGTTCTCAATAAGTGTCCCTCGACAGCTCAGCCTCCCTGGAGTGATCATTTTTCAGGACTCAGATTTACCTGACTCATACAAATATCACTGGCTTTGGCTGTATGCATGCCTGGCCTCATTGCTTTGGTGTATTTTTAAATAAACTATTTTTAGAGCAGTTTTAGATTCAGAGCAAAACCGAGCAGCAAGTACGGAGATTTCCCACATACCCACCTCCCCACATGCATGGCCTCCCCCATTATCAACATCCCGCACCTCCGCAGGACCTCATCTCCTCCTCAGCTCTCCGCTGCTCTGATAAGAGAACCACCACTTAGACCCGGCACTCCAGCTCCCAGGAGACTGAAACACGGGCATTCCCAGTGTTGGTTCCTACGGCCTCAGAATTTCTTCCTCAATGAGCAACGTATGCACATTGAGAGCTGTCTTCACCTCAAATTTCAGATTTGCCCATTTTACTTCTCCTCACTCTGCCCCAGCTCTGCTCTCCTGCCTCAGTTTCCCAGAGAGTGTGGAATCCTCTAAGAACACAGTCACCTCCCCAGCCTCTGGACACCATCACAGTCTCTTCTTCCTGATGCCCCATAGGGCTGCCTCTTCCACCACCATTTTCTCAAAACATAGTCGGAGAAGGAGACAGGCAGCTTCAGACAGTGAGAAAGAGAGACAGACGTGAACTGCAAACACCTCTCCATGCCCAACGTGGGACGCTGTTCTTTCCTCTTTTAAGTGGGAGCAGCTCCCCACTATCTCTCCTGCAGGTCTTCTGGGGGACCCTGGCCCTGCTCCCTGAGGAACCTGCAGTGGGGAGGGAGAGAGTCCCAGAGAGGTAGAGACAGAGACAGGGACAGAGAGAAAGACAGAGACAGACAGGGACAGAGAGAGGGAGAGACAGGGACAGAGAGAGACAGAGATGAGGACATAGAGAGAGACAGAGACAGGGACAGAGACAAGAACAGAGAGGGGGAGGCAGAGACAGGGACAGAGAGAGACAGAAAGAGAGGCAGAGTGAGACAGAGGGGACAGCGAGCTTTAAGCTCACACCACCCACTGGCACATATGGAAGGTCAGAAGGACACTGCCAGCCTGAGGGGTGGCTGCGTTTACCAACTAGAAGGCGAATCTACTAGTGAATATGGAGGAAAGCATGAATGTTCAGGCTTGCACACACATTATGACTCAGAAATTCCCATTCCTAGATATTTACCCTAGAAAGCCTCTTGTGAGTGTTCACTGAGAGGCAAGTGCAGACATGTCCCTGTCAGCACTGGTTGAATGAAACACAGCAACATGGTGGGATCTTAGAAAGGTAAAAAGAAGAACAAAGCAAGCCACAGAGAACACAATAATAACGTCGTAATAGAGCTCAGGAATGCTAAAATATGTATTGTACAGATATTGAAACTATTTTTTTTTTTTTTTTTTGAGACGGAGTCTCGCTCTGTCGCCCAGGCTGAAGTGCAATGGCCGGATCTCAGCTCACTGCAAGCTCCGCCTCCTGGGTTTACGCCATTCTCCTGCCTCAGCCTCCCGAGTAGCTGGGACTACAGGCGCCTGCCACCTCGCCCGGCTAGTTTTTTGTATTTTTTAGTAGAGACGGGGTTTCACCATGTTAGCCAGGATGGTCTCAATCTGCTGACCTCGTGATCCGCCCGTCTCGGCCTCCCAAAGTGCTGGGATTACAGGCTTGAGCCACCGCGCCCGGCCGAAACTATTTTTTAAATGAGGGAATACTTTGTTTAATGCCGGAGAGCGGCCACATCTCCCAGGGAAGCAGGAACGCGGGGCCAGGAAGGAGCCGCAGCAGCTTCAGAGGTCTGGGGGGTTTCCATAGATTGAGAGGGACGGCCTCTCCACAGGGGTTCATTTCATCAGTAAATTTCAAAGCTTCCACATACTATTATGTATGTTCTATATTTACCACATTTTCTTAATAAAAAATAAACAGTATTTTCCCATCTTAATATCACCAATACCTTAAATTGAGGTAACATTCTCCCGAGCCCAGTGCAGCTTTCCAGTCACTGAGTGAGGACAGGAGGCAGCTTTCCGCAGCAGCCACGGAGGCCCCAGTTGGGGTGGGCAGGAGGGTACGTCCAGGTCCCTGAGAACCAAGTCAGTGCTCTTCTGATCAGAAGCCTAAGTGATCTTTGTGGTCTTCCAGCAGCTGCTACTGCACAGAAGCTATCCAAGGGCCACCCCAGGACTCACCAGCCTCCTGTGGGAGGCGTAGGTCTCCAGAAAATTTAGACTTGGGGTCTGATCTTCATCAGCAACCAGACCACTGATGCTGGGACCCCACATGGGACTGGGACTTTACACCCAGAAAGTCACTAAGTTCCAAGGAAATTGACTGGTTTACTTTGCAAAATTGAACCTGGATCCATCCAAAGGTGGTTTATAGAGCACAGATTCCCTGGATTAATCCAGTTGGCCATGGCCACTTGAACCCCGATATCTCAGTGGCTGAACAAAGCAAGGCCTTATCTGTTGCCCACACGGCACACGGATGACTACAGTCACCACACACCTTCTTGTGCCAGGGCCTGGGCTCCAGGAGCAGCTCCCATCTGGAAGGCACCATTCTTACGCAGAGCAAGCAAGAGTCAGTCACAAAATGGATTTTAATTGGTTTGCTTAGCTTTGGCACATGCTTGTCTGTGCATGTCAGTGTCTGTGCATGTCACATGTGAGAGCAAGTTCGTGGCCCGCTGACCATCACGGGGCAGAACATGATGGTCCCCACAAGGGACACATGGTGGGGCAGGCCCTTCCCCGATGGAAGCCAAGTAGTTGGGTTTAATAACACAACTATCGCATCCTCACACCCTAACTCTCTTCTCTTAGTGTTTGGACTAACTTTAAATTTTTCAAAAAATGTTTAATTAAAAACAATTATTTGAGATAGGGTCTCACTGTGCTGTCCAGGCTGGTTTGGAACTCTTGAGTTGACACAGTTCTCCCACCTCCACTAGGACTGTGGGTGCATGTCGCCGTGCCCCCATGCCCCCGTGCCCAGCTGATTTTAACTTTGATCATGCATGAGACCCACTGGTGCTGGGAATCTTCCGTAGCATAGACACCTGTGGGATTGCATGGACTACACACCTGGCAGCAGGGCTCTAACCACCTGGGCTCCAATCCTAGCACCAGCACTGGCCAATTGAGACTGATTTTCACAACGAAGAACAACTGTACTCAGGAACTGGGCGAAACAGGCAGTTGTGATTGTACTAAGGGACCAGTGGGTTTCCTTACATGTGAACTTCAGCTTTTCCACTTCCAGCTTTTCCTGTCTTTGTCTGCAGAGCTCCTGGGGCTCTTGCTGGCACTGTCCTCCCTTTAGACTGTACTGTCTTCATTGACTGCTCCCAAGGAGGTGTTAAGACACACAGAGGGCTTCCCTCTGAAAGACCTTTTAAAACAAACACCTTTCTCCCCTACACTGCAGCCCTGGGAGGTTTTGTCAGGCTGTTCAGCTAATCAGCAGGTTCTGCTTCCGCAGGGGGAGATGCACCATTTAAGAAGATTAAACGAGGTTTGTTTAAGTCTCTTGTATATACGGCTCAAATAAGCCGTTGTGTTTGCTTTAGACTTCACAAGATCCTTCTTGCGTGTTTAAATAGATAGTCCAACAGGTAGTTTCAGCTGCCAGCTGCTTCCTGCATTTAAATCCCAGCCTCACGGAGTTTATTTATAGAGGATGTTTTCTGAACCAATGAAGCACATCCCTGAACGCACAAGAGAAAAGTGATGCTTGCTGTTAGTCTGCAGCTTTGTGCAGCCAGTGTCCTCTCCATGAGCTGTGCCCCAGGACACATTTCCAGGCCAACACCACACCTTGCGACATGGTGGGATTCGTGCTGACTAATGGAAAAAACACCAGATGCTGGAAAGAGATAAAGGAGAGCGTTACTGCAACACTGTGTAGAAGAAAGGCCATAGATGAGAAAATACAAACCAGTCTTGTCACCCACGAAGACACTGGAGCCCCGGACACAGAGCTCGAAAAGCCTCCTTGGGGTCCCCTGGACGATCCTCAACTCCGGGCGTGGCGTCCAGGAGAGAAAAGAGGTGAGAGAAAGGTCCTTGGAGACCAGCTCAGCAACGAGGGCACAAAGTAATGGCCCCACATCGATACGTGACACACGCACATTGCTGACACACAACACGTGCATGCGTATTACATGTATGACACATGTATGTGACATGCACACATCACACCTGGACGACGGTGGTACATGCATCAGGTGACACACACAGGTATGGGACACGTGTAAAATGTAGCCTACATTAGACTGTAATATATGACAACCATAAACAAAGTTTCTGAAATAAATGAAATGTTTGATCTTTCCACACAGAGCGGACGCGGCGTACCAATAAGCCTGCATTGAGCCCCTCTGGCCGCTAAGCGGCGCTGGAGCCGTCCGTGAGGCGGCGGGTCCCGCCCAGGACTGTCCTTAGCGCAGAAGAGGCGGAGCGGCCGTGCGGTCCCTCAGCGCCGGGATGCGGGTGTGACCCAAAGACTGTGTCCCTCAGCGCCGGGATGCGGGTGTGACCCAAGGACTGTGTCCCTCGGCGCCGGGATGCGGGTGTGACCCAAGGACTGTCTCCCTCGGCGCCGGGATGCGGGTGTGACCCGCAGGACTGTGTGCAGGGCAGGGTGAGCGGCTCCGAAGCATGTGCCACCTGGTTGTGAAGCAGCCTGAGCTGCCCCCAGGGGCAGGAGACCCTCTCAGGCCCCCAGGCTGCCTCCCTGGTGCTGGCCTCGGAGAGGACGTTCTCCCACCCATCCGTGCTGCAGCCGTCACTTCAGACCTGGCGTTGAACCTCTGCCCGGGGTCCAGGTGCCTCAGACCCTTCGTTCATGGGCGAAAGTGCAGGCCTTACTCCTTGTCCTGCACCCAGGCTTGGTCCCTACCAATTTTCTGGCCTGAGGACACTAACATGGGCGCCGTCTACGTGGAGGCCAGAAAGTGGAAGTCAAACACATGTGCCTGCTAATTATTTACATTTATTTCTTATTCTTCCTATTTATTTATTCAGAGAGAGGATCTCACTCTGTCACCCAGGGCAGAGTGCATTGGCGATCATGGCTCACTGCACCCTTGACCTCCCAGGCTCAAGCAATTCTCCCACCTCAGCCTCCTAAGTAGCTGGGACCACAAACATGCACCACCACACCTGGCTATTTTTTAAATTTTGTAGAGATGGGGTCTCATCGTGTTGCCAAGGCTGGTCTCAAACCTCTGGGCTCCAGCAATCCTCCCACCTAGACCTCCCAAAGTTCTGGGATTGCAGGAATGAGCAACTGTGCCTGACCACAGTTTTCTTTGTTAGCAGTCAAAATGAAAAAGAAGAGGCAGAAAGAAGATGTTCAGCTATAATTCCTAGGGAAAAAAATATGTTTGGGCCAGGCACAGTGGCTCACGCCTGTAGTCCCAGCACTTTGGGAGGCTGAGGCGAGCGGATCACGAGGTCAGGAGATTGAGACCATCCTGGCTAATACGGTGAAACCCCGTCTCTACTAAAAATACAAAAAATTAGCCAGGTGTGGTGGCGGGCACCTGTAGTCCTGGCTACTCAGGAGGCTGAGGCAGGGGAACCGCTTGAACCTGGGAGACGGAGGTTGCGGTGAGCCGAGATTGTACTACTGCGTTCCAGCCTGGGCGACAGAGTGAGACTTCATCTCAGAAAAAAAAAAAGAGAGAGAGAGAGAAAGGAAAAAAAGAAAAAATATGTTTGCTTTCATTATGATCTTCTTGAACAAAGATGAACTGAAAAAAAAGAAAAGGAAAAGTCACCCGAAGTAAATTAGAAGAACAAAACAACGACTCCAGAGGCTGGGAGAAAAAGCCGTGTTTGGAAAACACAGGAAACTGTGAGGCTTTTCTGCCGCATCTGTGTGATCCTACCCAAGCTCTGGTGTGGGAAGTGTCCACGTGGAGGCCCTTCTAAGTGGCTGAGTTTGGAGACATTGGAAGACCCAGATGTACAGAACATGCCTGAACATAAACACAGATTCTTGCGCTTGAAACCAAACACTGAAAATGAAACTTAGCAGAAAACCAAACGTATCAACATCCTTTGAGAACGAATAAGCATAGGGGTGTGGAGGAGAGCCGGGCCAGCCTCAGACTCAGCCTCCCTGGAGCCTGAGACGTCCACTTCTGTGTGGTCCCAAGGGAAGGGGTGTGGTCCTCTTCTAGCCAGCCACGTTTTCCTTTAAGTAAAAAGGCAACTGACAATCTTTCTCAAGCCATCAAAAACCCAATGAAAATCCATCCAAACAACGACAGAAATCAACCAAAGAAATAGGCCAAGAACAAGGATGGCAAAGTTAAAATTCACCTCAACAGGCCAGGCACAGTGGCTCACGACTTTGGGAGGCCGAGGCAGGCAGATCACCTGAGGTTGGGAGTTTGAGACCAGCCTGACCAACATGGAGAAACCCCGTCTCTACTAAAAATACAAAATTAGCCAGGCATGGTGGCCCATGCCTGTAATCCCACCTACTCCGGAGGCTGAGGCAGGAGAATCGCTTGAACCCGGAAGGCAGAGGTTGTAGAGAGCCGAGATCATGCCACAGCACTGCAGCCTGGGCAACAAGAGCGAAACTCTGTCTCAAAAAAAAAATTCACTTTGACAGAGAAACTAAGACTCAACTAATGTGAGCATTATAAATAAAGAGAATGTAAATGTTATGAAGTTGAAACATTAAGTTGGAGTTTACTGAAGAGAAAGCTTTTTCAGGGCCCATATCTCTCCTGCCTTTACAGATTTTCTTCTCCTCGAGCTACCAAAAGATGCCTTTGTCCTTGAGGTCTGGTTACAAATCAAGGTACTTTACGACATTCATCTTTATCACTTGGAACAGACGATAAACAGGTACAAATGTTTCATTTTTTTAAGATGCTTTGTGTTCTCAGATCTCTGATTTTTTTCATTTCTTCGGTCTTCTTTAAGAGCACCAACTGCGCACATGCTATTTCCCGTCGTCTCCAAAGCTACCGTCTTCTCAGAGGTCACTGCAGTCACATTGCTGTTTTTCGTGTCACCCTGTGTGACTTCCTTAGATCAGTTCCACGCATCAAGGGCTGTTTCCTGTCAATTTATTCTACTTCTTCGGGCTCCTTTGTCAGCTTACATCTGTTTACATCTGGAAGGTTTTCCTCTCGTGTTTATTTCCTGATTCTTTCCTCACTCCACAACCTCCCCCGGCCCTTATACCCTTCAGTTCTTTTCCCCAGAAGGGTTTAACTGGACTCTTATTTTTGAGCTATTTTGTTGTTTCTTTGGATGATTTCTTCCTTCTTTGCCCTTTTCAGTTTTGCTTTTTTTTTTTTTTTTAAGATCCCAAAGTGCTAGGATTACAGCCTGTCACCAGGCTGGAACATAGTGGTGAGATCTCGGCTCACTGCAACCTCCACCTCCCGGGTTCAAGCAATTCTTCTGCCGCTGCCTCTTGAGTAGCTGGGGCTACAGGCGTGCGCCACCACGTCCGGCTAATTTTTTGCATTTTTAGTAGAGACAGGGTTTCACCATGTTAGCCAGGATGGTCTCAATCTCCTGACCTTGTGATCTGCCGGTCTCAGCCTCCCAGAGTGCTGGAATTACAGGCATGAGCCACTGCGCCCAGCCTTGAAACATTTTAAAGACAAAAAAAGAACAAATAATTTTATAAAACAGTCACATTCCCACAACCAGAATTAACAAAATATTTTGTCACGTTGATTTCTAGTCCTTTGGAAAGGGCTCTGGCGAGGTGGAGGGAATCCTGAAAATAAAACAGGTGCAGCCTCTCCCACCCGGGCGGCCAGTTTGAGGTGTTTGATTTGTATTTTTATATTATTGTCTTTTAAGTTTCACATATCTATATATTTGCATTTATCCATTACATAAGCCTGTCTTTTGAGCATGTTACTGACATAAAGGGCACTGCATGTCGTTGATGACTCCGCTCCTTCCTCTTCTCAGGTGCTAGTTATCACAAAACCCATTTGGTCTATTTCATTCACTAGTTTTTGGCTGTTCACACCTAGGCTTTAGGCTATTTATCTAAAGTAGCCTTTTGAGGGTAGAATGAGGCAGGGGCCCTGTTCCGCAGATGGAAGCCCAGTCCCCGGGCTGTGTGCTGGGTGCCTTGTTCCCCGACTTGGGAAGCTGCCTCTTGGAGTCACAGACTCCCCTGCGAGACTCTGCCTCTGAGCTCTGCACTTTTCTGCTGAACTGTTAACGCCACACTGTTTTCATTACCATACCTTTGTATATATTTGCTTTCTCTTCCAATTTGGCTTTTTTTTTTCCAAAAAAATGTTTTAACTGTTTTTTCTCCTCAAACCTTTTAAATGTTATATTATTTTTAAAAATGTTAAAAAACAAAAGTAGATGGGATAGGAGAGTCAGCTCCTATGTGTCTGTCCTCAGCATCAAAATATGACCGAATCAGGCCCAATTTCATTGCCTCTGCTCCCCCACCAGCCTCTCCTCCTCCAGACTCTTTTAAAGCCAATTACAGTACTACACCATGTCATCTGGGAGCATTTCTGAAGGTATTTATTCACGTATATTCTTCTATATGTGCTCTAGAATCAGTTTGTTAAAGTCCCCCTATATTTTCATGAATCTTGATGGAATGTTCACTGAATGCTAAGATGTTGGAGAATTTACTGTTATCCAAAGTCTAATATTCCTGTCCGAAACACTGATGCTTCTCCTCCTCAAATTCTTCCTTTGTGCCTTTCAATAACATGTTTATAGTTCTCTCAAGGAAGGTCTTGCACACATTTTTGGATTTTGCTGCAACCCTGACTGTCACAGATTTTACTGTAGCCATGAGTGGCCCACATTTAGGGTTCTATTCCCCGTCTGGTGACTGCAGAGTAAATAAATGCTAAGAAATCCTGCTATGGCTCTTGTTCTCTGCAATCCTGCCGAACCCTTGTATTGATGTCAGTAATTTAATCATAGATTCGCTTTAATTCTATCTGTATAGAATCATAGCATTGGCAAGAAAATCAATCTTTTGCTTTACTTTTTTAGTTATAGTTATTCTTTTCTTTTTTTTTTTTTTGTGCTTTTAAATTGCATGGCGATGGCTTGGAATTTCAATGTGTTGCTGAATAAGAGCAGTGATAACTGGCAGCATTTTTGTGTTCCTGATATTTACGGGCAGTGTATGCTTTCCATCTGCCTAATGTCTTTTTCCTGCCTACGTGTTTGATTTTTCCTGGTGTCTCTGTGTAGCCCTGTGCCATTCCTGGCTGGTGTCGTTCTTCTGGGGAAGAAGGCAGCTCTGCTGAACCAGCTACATCCCCCGGCCCGGCAGGAGGCAGGACAAGGGAGCGAGCTGCGGAAAGAACACGTCCACCTGGGCTTGCTCCTCTGAACACCTTCGACACTCGCACCCTCTCTTCCACTCCGTTCTCCTCCTCTGAGCTTTCCCAAATCACCAGTGGGTGGAGGCGGCCTCTCGCTCCTGTCCACCGCATCGCAGGCCGACACCCTAATCACGGACAATGGAAATGGCTCCTGGACTCAGGTGCATTCTCACCCCCCACATCTCCATTCCTCCTTCCCAGTGGCCCCTCAGCCGTGGTGACCGTCTGCAGCCAACACTGGGGCAGAACCTGGCTTTGGGGCAACGAGTCCTCCACAGAGTGAGTGGGTCGATGGGGTGGGGCATTCAGGCAGAGTGACACGCGGGTTTGCCCAAACTTCACCTCCGGTAAGGGGTTCCTAGGTGTCCCACAAAGGCTGGGCCTGGCAGGGATCAGAGGGCAGGACTCTGCCCTGGCGGGGCCTGTTTCTGTCTGCCTGCTCTTTTCCTCCCCTGCCCTGCTCCTTGCCAAGTGTGTGGACATGAGATGCAGCAGGGACAGAGACCTTGGACGTGGCAGGGCCTGTAACCCTGGGGACTTAGGGAGCCTGCTTGGGTCACACCATACCTCCTCTCTGCCCTGCGCCTGGCACTGAGCTGATAATGTGGGCTCTATTTTCCATCTGTCTGCATCATTTTTGTTGAGAAGCTCGCAGTCGTCTGATTTGCCATGCTATCACCTCAGAACAGTTAAACAATTAACGGTTTAGCAGCAGGAAGGTAACTGCCACATACACAGTAAGTGTCCTGGTTAGAAAACAAGCAATCAGAGAAAATACACTTTGAAAAGAATGAGTGGGCGGCTGAGTTTCCTATCTTTCACCTGGTAGATTAATGGCTGTATGTCGACACAGCGACAGGCTAACATTTTCAAGTAGAAAGACATATGATTAAATCTCTCTCTTGATGTTTTCTGCAAATTGCTTCTCTAAGCTCTGCTTCCAAAGGGCAGCTCTCCAATTAGAGTCAGAGATTATTATTACGGGGTTAGCAATCACTCCGCTCCCATAGCTGAGTCATTCTTTAACGTGCTAATTAGCAAATATATCCAGTGCCTTGTATCATATTTGACCTTCAGGTTGTGTTCTTTTCGAACTGGAACCATCTCATGCCATTCCAATGAAATGGAGACATTGCTCTGAGGTTTCTGACCCCTCCCTCCAAAGGGCCCCGTGATCGGCCGCGAAGCCCAGGAAGATCAGCCACGCACACACCCCTCTCTGGATCATTATTTTCCAGAGGTTGATGACTTAATAAGTTCACTTTCATTCTGCAAGTTTACCATCGCTCTTCTTAAAGTGATAGTTGGTGTGTTCGGGACAATTTGGAATTATTACTGAAGTGGACCTCACACTGGGGTCTGGAATTCTAAACTGCTACCTAACAGTCACTGTGAAGAGAGGGTGCTGTACCGACCGCGTCTGCACCCCACGGGGTCCAGAGAGGACCAGAGGCCTGGGCCCCACCAGCTCACGGAGTTGGTCGCAAATTCCCCTTCTCCTTTCTCTCCTTACTTCACATAGGTACATTATTTCTAAAAAGATTAAATGGCGTCGTATAAAATTGATATACCCGCTTCTCGCTCTTTCAGCTTCCAGAGGCTCCGAGGCCCTCGGTCCTGGCCAGGCCCCTCCATGGTCACAGCAGTGATGGCCTCGTCCTTCCCACATGAGGGCCCTGAAGGTGACCCGGATAACTCAGCGTGATCTCCCACCCAAGGGCCCTGCCTGGAGCCCGAGTCCACCTCAGCTGAGTGTCCTTTCCCCCAAGGCCAACACGCTCAGTCTCTGGGGATCAGGGTCTGTGCGTCTCTGGTGACGGCTCCACCTGCCCCAGCAGGGCGCCGCGGCTGCGTGGGTCCTGTGCCGGCATCTGCCTGGCTGTCACCATGGGCGTCTGCCTGAAGGCAGCAGTTCTCCGCCTTCCCGCCTGCTGGGAACCTGGTTTCTGCTCCCTGGTTTCTGCCTGGCTCCCACGGAAAAGATCGCCACATTCTCTGCTTCTCTACACTGTCTGCCCTGCTCCGACAAGCACGGCCGTTTCTGTCGAGTGCCTCTCAACCTCAGAGTTCCTGCAACGCTTGAGGTGAACAGAAAGCCCAGGTCTCTCCATTCAGGGCAGGTTCGCAGACTCTCACAGCCCCCACACTTGTCGCTCTCAGCAGCTATCTCAGAACCTGTTATTTATTAACCAAGTGATGTGATTGGTCTCTCTTCTCATTAGACCATGACCTCTATGGGGACGCGAACCTGTTTGTTCCCACACTGAGGCTTCAACCTAGGGCCTACGCTTAGGAAATACTTGACATTTGTTGAGTTTGTGAACAGAGGAGCACGTCCCCCATTAAATGAAGCTGAGTGAAGTGGAGGCTTAGAGGAGAGGGTGACAGCAGGAGATGCAGCCGTGGGGGCACATTCTCCCTCTCAGTGATGTTATCACCAATGCAGCAGCTGACCGGCAGCTGACTGTGTGTTGGGGTCAGTTGGGCAGCTTCGGTCTGTCCCTCTGAAGAGATGGCTCATGGTGCAGATATGCAGCGAGCAGGCCTGGCTCTCCTACAGGCCAGTCCTCACCCACCTGTGCCTCAGTTTCCTCTTTCATAAAACAGTGACAAGGCAGTCCTCCCCTTGTAGCAATGTGGGGGTGGCTGAGGGAGCTGTGAGCCCTTGTCCCTGGACTTAGGGCAGGGTCTGGTGCCCTTTGAGACTGGGCCACCCTTTAAGCTCCAGCACTCCAGTGACTCCAGCAGCATCAGCTGTGCTCCGCTCCCACGAAGATGCTCTAGAATGTAGACACACCATTGCTTTCGTGGAACCAAGAGAGGAAAAACCCTTCCAATTAAATTATGACAAGCCAGGTAACTAAGATACATTCTGATTCCTGCAATGTGAGGCTGTGATCACCATGTGTGCCCCAGCATCTCGAAGACACCAGGGTCCCGAGGGAAGAGACTGAGGACCATGCTGGGGCGGTGCCCAGTGGGGCACGATGGCTGAGCAGGCTGGTGGGGGCCAGCTGTCAAGCCGGGTGGGCTAGAGCCCGGGTCCCATATCACCTCCCGGCCCAGGAGCTGGCAGAATGCGCCTTCACGTGGTTTTTGCTGTGGCTCCTGACTCTGCCAGCATGAAACACATTTATCTCAAAATTTCTCGCGAACACAAACTTGAAATTTTTGTTCTCGGAATATTTACTGGGAAAGGGCATAAGGACAAAAGGCACTTTGTTTAGTAACATTTTACTGAATTCATATTTAATTCATCACAAAAGCATCTAAGCACCTTGGTGGACCCAAAACCACACCTGGAGATGTGTCAGTCTCAGACCACAGTTGCTAGAAGGGCCCTTGTGACATCTCAACATGTTCCCAGGGGTCCCAAGACCTCAGCCTGGGACTCTGCACCCCAAAATGAGGTTTCAGCCCTCATTTTGTTGGGTCTGCAAGTTCTTAGCTTCTACAGCAGCCTCCAAGATGGGCGCTCATTTGGCACGGCCCTGTACACCCTTGAGCACCCCAACTCTGAGCCTCCCCAGCAGCCAGGTGTTGTCCTGCTGTGCGGCAGCACCTGACTGTTTTTAAGCTGGTGTCGACACACTTCCCTGTCATTTACCCTCGTTGCGCTTGTAAACTGTGCCTGCGCGATTCAGGTCTGTGTTGCTGTGGGGCTTGTGAAGACCCTGCTGCAAGGTGGGCTTCTGCCCCTGAGGCATCTTCTTCAAAGCCTGGATTTCTATTAGTTCGTTTTCAGGGGTGGAATGGCTGCATGCATTTCCCACCCGTGCACCCTGCCCATGGTAGACCAGAAGGAAGATTAGGAGGAAGGAGTTTGCAGCAAAAGAAATGTTTTTCCTAATCTCTAAGCAGACTATACAGACTGTCCTAGCCTTATCTCACAGCCAGTAGTGAATTAATCAAAACCCGGAAAGCTGCTTCTGCAGGAGGGATGAGCACTGCTAAGAAGCTGCTGCTAAAGTCCTTCGGGTGATCTTCTCGTTTTTTTAAAACATAGACTTTTGTCTCCATTGGATTATTTCCCTTCTCTCAGGGCCCCTGCAGTGGCTGGTGCTCAGATCAGCATGAGCCCAGATGCTCCGGGGTCCAGCACAATGACCACACGCAGCCCCTCTGTTACAGCACAATGACCACACCCAGCCCCTCGGTTACCTGAGGCGAGGACGGGTGAAGGGGAATGAGGAAGGCCCTGCTGCAGGGCGGGCAGCGCGGAGGGAGGGGCTCGAAGGGGCCAGGGGTCTGCTTTCTCGGGGAGGGGCCGTGGGTGCAGGCGACAGACACACCTGAGCACTTGGGGAATCATCTTCCTGACTTCTCGGCTCTGGGCTCCAGGGTCCAGTCCGGCTCCCACCCACACAGAAGGAAAAGGATGAACAAACTGAAAATCAACAACTCTTCTTCACCCGTCAGAGAACTGCGTCACCGGGCAAAGCACGGCCCCCAAATCTGGAGACACAGACAAGCGGGTTCCGAGGACCTCAGCTGACAGGAGCAGAACGTCTGCGGGGCCAGCGCCAGGGCCCTGAGCTGCCCCTGATGAATCTCTGGAGACGCCACCTGGACAAGTGAGAGAGAAAAAAATCCAGGGGGACCCAGTCATGGGGGACCTGCACTTGGTGATTTTACCTCTGAGAGCTCGACCACGTTCCCACAGTAAAGAGAGGAAAAATCGGCCGGGTGTGGTGGCTGTGCCTGTAATCCCAGCACTTTGAGAGGCTGAGGCGGGCCAATTGCCTGAGCTCAGGAGTTCGAGTCCACCCTGGGCAACGTGGTGAAACCTCGTCTCTACTAAAATAGAAAAAATTAGCCAGGCGTGGTGGCGGGCGCCTATAGTCCCAGCTACTCGGGAGGCTGAGGCAGGAGAATCGCTTGAACCCAAAGGCCGAGGTTGCAGTGAGCCAAGATCGTGCCACTGCACTCCAACCCGGTGACAGAGGGAGACCCTGTCTCAAAAAAAAAAAAAAAAAAAAAAAGAAGGGAGAGGGGAAAAATCCCCTTACTTACAGCCAGGGGAAAGGGATTATTTTGAAATACACCCTGTTCTCGTGAGGGCTGCTTCAGGGGGAATTATTTCACCAGAGTCTAACAGACCCGAGTTCTTCATCAGTCTACCCTACCTGGGGAAAAGCAAACCCCAACTCCAGCCCCCTCTGGCCTTCCCGTCCCACCCAAGGGGGAAGGGGAGATACAAACTCAGCAGCACTTTGTGAGGTCATGGCACAGGGCACAGGCTCTGGAAACTCTGGTCCTGAATCCTAGGGCCGTGCACACACCTTCCAACCACCACAGTTCCCTGTCTACAGGCCCCTCTGCAATAACGGGTGTTTCCCAGGAAGAATGCTCGTTTCAGGCCAGACTGTAGGAGAACTGCCTTTCTGATGTTAAGGTGTCAGAGGGCTCGCTTCCAAACCCTGGGTTAAATCATTTAGTGGCACATTTAGCCATCACCCTGTGAGAGTTCAGAGAGAACGAACGTTCACATGCAAAGAAACAGTAAACAGGCCGGCGCCGTGGCTCACGCCTGTCATCCCAGCACTTTGGGAGGCCGAGGCAGGCCGATTGCTTGAGCCTAGGAGTTCGAGACCCGCCTGGGCAATGTGGCAAGACCCCTCCTACACAAAAACTACAAAAATTAGCTGGGCGTGATGCTGCATCCCTGTAGTCCCGACTACTTGGGAGGCTGAGGCAGAAGAATCACTGAGCCTGGGAGGTGAAGGTTGCGGTAAGCCGAGATTGCCCCGATCCACTCCAATGTGCACTGCGGGAGTGAAACCCTGTTTAAAAAAAGAAAAAAAAGGTAAAAAGAAGAACAGTAAGCAAGTTTGCTTCTCTGCTCCTCGAGGAGAAGCAGCCATTGTCCCGTAATATTCATAAACCTGCTGTTGAGGGTTCTCAGGGAGTCTCCCCTTTCTCTCCTGTGTATGTGTAATGGCCTCTCCTGTGCCCTGCTGACGTCTCCCTGGCATTGTTTCTGCTCCAAGTGCCAACTTGGGGTTCAGGTCTCACCGTTACCAGCCTGGTGTCTGCACCATCCCTTGTGGTTTTCTTAAACTCTCCTCACAATTTTGTCCACAGTCCTTTTATTAAACCCTCCTTAAATGATCCTAACTTGAATGTGTCTTTGTTTCTTCTCTAGTGGGACTCTGACTGACACTCCTGAGAAGGCAGAGGAGGATCAACAGTGTAACATAGACCTCTTTCCACCCCCTTTGGCAAATTACACATGTCACGTGGTTGCTGTTCCCTGTCTTATTTTGGATGGTGGAAGTACTTTGCCACTTCACTGATCTCTCCCTCACCTCCTCTTGGGAGAAGGGCAGAGAAATGTCCATGCCACAGCAAACCACAATGAGTACCCAAGTGCCTGCAGGACCACGGGGAATTTTGGGCACCGCTCTGCCAAGAATCCTTCCTACCCGCTATTTTCTCAACCAAAATGCTAATATACTTTCCTCACTTCCCTGTACCCACATGAAAAGTGCTCGGACACTGACATTGGGTCAAGCATACAGAAATAGTCAGTATTTAGTTTTACCTCAGAAATTGTGGTCGTTCTGTTATTTATAGTGTCTGCGGAAAATGCTCATTTGCTCTTGGAATCCAACGTTCTTCATAGGATGTCAAGCCATGTTTTCCAGGCACCCAGGGTTTATATAGTAGAGCCAGGAGCGTTTCATTTGTCCTTCTTGCTGGCACCCACCTGGGCCGCTCAGCACAGGAGGAGCAAAGCGTGAACTGAATATTGGCATCCAGCTGGGCCACTTCCGGAGGTTGGCAGACATCCCAGTATGTCACGCTTTGCTCCTCCTGTACTGCGTTTGTTCCACGAATGTTGATGGCACAATGACCACACCTAGACCCTCTGTTACGTCCCCTGTGGGAGCTCAAAGAAATGAAAATGACTTGGTGCTGTCTTCAGAGAGGCTGCAGTTCAGCCCAGCTACGTGAGGTCACCATCAAGACCACCTTTTACCCAGAGCCCCTCAGGACTACTGTGGAGATTTGGGGAGCCTGAGTCTGCCCAGATTCTCTGATTTGAATAGAGCAGTAACACTTTCCTTTGCTTTACATGTTAAGTGGAAGCCCAGTCAGTCCTTGGAACAAAGAGTTTGAGGGTTTAAAAGTCAGGTAGGAACACACGGATCCGTAGCAGGGTTCCAAGCCTGTCTACCCAGGATCAGCTGGAAAGATGTTTGATAATGGAGGGTGCAGGTTTTACCACCATTAAAATGAACGACACCTGGTGGTGGTATGTTCCAGAGCTTTAGCAAGCTCTGCAGGCGAGCCTGGGTGCACAGCCTGGCAGACTTGGGCGCCATGTGTCTAGACCCGGGGTGAAGGTGGTGCTGTGCATTAGGGCAACAAGCTGCTTGTTTATGCCCAGACCCCATCCTAGAAAATCTGTGTGGGCATGACAGGGCTTGAGCATCCATATTTGAAATAAACAGTGCAGTATTGCAGGTGACTCTAGTGCAAGCAGCCTGGGGACCACAGGCAGAGAAGCATGGTGCAGAGGACCCCGAAACACAGGAGCACAGCGCCAGCACATGTGCCGTGGCTGGGGTTCTGCACATGATGGCTTCGGCTCCACAGATGGCGGTTTCCCTTAGAACCATTTGAGGCTTCACTTAAAAAGAACAGTGGCTATTTCTGAGCGATGGAATGATCGGTGGTTTGTAAATGTGTCTTCCTATGTTTGTCTGAACTTTCTGGTTTTTTTTTTCTATCTTTATCCATTTATTGATGCAATAAATATTAAGCATATAGTATATGCCACCTACTATATTGTGTCAGCAAAGTGAGGGTGATTAATAATGTAACAATGTACTAATTAACATAGGAGCACAACTAAGAAATCTGTCTGCTTTCTAAGCAATAATTTTGGAGAGGCATTTTTATCCTCCATTTGGTTCTTGGCCTCCTCATTCATAGAAATCATATTATATACACTACCCAGGGCCTTGTCAAAGCCTATTTAATCAATAGCAAGCTGACATATTTTATTCGCTCCCTTTGAATTGACTCATCTATTTTATAAACGTGCAGGGTGAGGCTTCCTCTTCTTCTTCGGGTTCCTTTCCCTTATCTTTTTATTTTCTGCAACCTCTTATTGTTCATAACCACACTTCTCTTATTTGTCATCTTCCCTGCTTTGAATCTCTAGTTAATATAGGAAAAGCATCATACAAAGTACCGACAATGGTAGCAAATCAGTATCCTAATGTTCTACAGCTGTATTAAACAAGCAAGGAGACTGTCAAACTTTAGTAAGTAAAACAGCAACAGAATCTGCAAATATCTCCCTTTACCAACCTTCTTCATGCATTCTTTCAGTTACGCTGTGTAATGAATAGACTCTTCTGGCCCAGAACAATAACATCCACAGATAAGACTGCTTATACGAGAAATGTGTTCTGTAATTTGTCCATTCATTCATTTATTAACCAAGTATTTGTTTAGTGTCTTCTATGTGCCTGGACCTGGGATGCAGTAGACAAAAGAGACAAAAATTTCCGCCCTGGTGAAGCTTATGTCTTGCGGGTAGAGACAGACAGAATAAATAGGTAGAAGACACAGTATGTTAAAAGTTGGAGAAATAAGCACGTGGGAGGTGTCTCTGAGTGTGTGGAGTGGCAGTTCTAACTGAAATAGTCAGGGGAGTGCTAATAAGCAGTGGCTTTTGACAAACCCTTGATGAGGTGAGGAACCACTCATGCCGTAAAAGACATCTGCAGGTTAGGGTGTCCTCAGGCTGAGAAGTGGCTCATCTCACGCCAACTTTTCAACTTGAAAGATACAGTTTTTGTATGATACTGCACAGATACTGTCTTACTGGGCAACTTTCCTTCCATCCTAGGATAATAAAAGGTAAAACCAGAGGGCACTTTACACATCATAGCAAGAATCACAATGAATCTGTGTTTCCTTCTTATAAGTGCCCTTTTAAAGTTTGGTAGCTCAACAAGTATTGTAGACTGTACAGTTGTCCCTCAGTGGAAGGAGAAACATCTACACAAAGTATGTCATTTATTTTCTTCTCAAGCTCTTTCTTTAAAATACCTGCCATTTGCCATGGACCTCTAAGGCTGTCTGGCTCATAATGTTAGCTGGATCTTTTCTATTTGTGTAATTTGCTCCTGGTAGGGCAAAAAAAATCTCGAAATAATAATATTCTTGCATTTCTTTCCTCTGCTTCCTTCTACATGACTCTGCACTCACTAGTTGGTTACAGCATCCACATTGCCTTGAAAAGAAGTAGGATTTTTTTTTTTGAGCTGAAATGAAAAATGGAAGAAAGAGTAAATGTTCCTTTTTTTTTTGCTTCCCAAACAGGAACAGTACAACATGAGGAAGTGGAATCAATGCACAGAAAATAAGCTAATATCTTCAGTCTTTGTAACATCACTTGAGCAGCTTACCAAAGTCATTCATGCCTAGTGGCCCTATTAGTTGCTCTTCTCCCATCAGTGTGCTTTGGAATTTCCATCAGTAGCTGGCTATGCATTACTCATGGATCAGTAATGCATGGATTTCTGCATTACTCTATGCAGAAAGACACAGACCTTGCCAAGTCCCACCTAGGTAGCTACACAGGGAGCCCTCTATTGACCATGGCCCAGAACATGTGCAAGCTACTTCCCTTGTTCTTGCTTGGAGAGGGAGGGGCACTGGATTAAGAACCTGGTGACGAGAAGGAAATATCCCCACCAGTGCTTTGGTGGGACTAGAAAATGGAGTCCACTCCCGACACCAGGAAGTGCCCATCTGAAGTTTAATTGAAGACAAAAACCCCAATTTTGGTGCCCAAATGTCTCTGCCTTTTGAAATTATTGTGTAAATTCACTGATAGTTCTCTTAGATTCATGTGGAGACATTAGTATTTTAACTGTTATTCATGCCTTTTAAGGTGATCTTTAGAAGACCCTACATTGTGTTCTACTTGCTTGGCAGGGCTCCCTCCTAGAAGTTGAGACAATAAACTTATGCACATGTGGACTGCAACATCAGAGCCCTGGTTCTGTTGAGTAAAAGTATAGAGAATTTTTCGGAAAACAGGCAGAAGTGTGGATATTTTTGCTATTTTTTGCTTCACTTATCTACAGAGGTGGATCAAGACACCTGGGAAGTGGAAAATGTGGGTTAGCAAATAGAGAAGAGGCTGCTACTAGGCTAGGAGGTGCCTCCCTCATTTACAACTAGCCAGAGACACTGAACTTGGCTGTCCAGGCAAGCCTGGGTTCTGGGATATATGAAATAAACCTTGGCCTTTATACCGACTTATTCCTTAAGCCAAGTTGTTTCACCAACTTGGTTCTGAAGATCCAGACCCCAGTTGGCATGAATCCATCCCCCTTGCCATCTTCAGCCCTCCCGGTGGAGCGGAGGTTCTCACCTAAATAGAGAAGCTAAATTTCTACGTCCCGATTTTACCTTTTCCTTGTGTGCATCAGGCATTTTTCTCCAAAAGATAGGAATCATTTGTGTTGACATCTTCACTTATTCAATTCAACTTTCTCTTCTAACTTAGTAGGGATCTCTGCTAGTTGAATTGGCTTTAATTCCTTTTTCTCCCAGAAGTTATTGGAAGAATGCCCATTAACCATTTCATCATATTATTTCTATAAGCCAAATTAATTTTCCAGAACGTGCGGCATATCACCATAATGATTTGCTAAGACCAGTTGCATTAGAAAATATTGCCTTTCTATTTTTTCTGTATTTTTAAATTCAATCAAAAAGGAATAAACTTCTGCTGACAAAACTGCTTGGAAAAACCCATGCTGTTTAACACGCAATTTTTCTATCTTCAGTTTACTAGCTTCTTTGCCGAAACCCTGGTGACGCGGCATCTGTGGCAAGTTGTCGTCATTTGTGCAACTAGTGGCCCTAACTGGAAACTTGGAAAATTCCCACTCCTGGACAGTCTGGCACATGGAAACATTCTTCTCAAGATGTGTTAGAATGAAGACTCATTAATGAACAGAGAACACCAACAGCCCTCATAGTTTACAACAGGCACAGGCCCAGTGCGGGGCTGGCGGTGGCTGGAATCGGCTTGGGGGAGTGGAGCAAGTGCACCCCTTCCCGGCTTCTCATTCAGTGTTGTCTCATGGGCAGCGTGAAATTAGCCATGGTTGGAGTCTATACATAACAGAAATTAGCAAACGCTACTAATAAGGGCTACCTCACACACCTGCCCCTCTTCAGAAGAGCTCACCCTGGACATAATGCAATTGGCTACCTGGGCCATGGCCAGGGTCTGAATGTTTGGTTCCCCTCTAAGATTCCTATGTTGAAATCCTAATCCCCAAGTGACAGTGTTAGGAGGCAGGGTCTTGAGAGGTGATGAGGTCACGGAGAGGAGCTCTTGTAAATGGGATTCGTGCCCTTAGAAGGAGACCCCAGAGAGCTGCCTCTCCCCTCCAGTCACGGTGGGCAGGAGATCTGGGTAAGTGAAGTCAGAGGCTGTCTGAGGGCCAGCTGAGAGGTCCTGCTGCCTGGACACCCAGCCACCAGTGGCCTCATATTTGGTGGACATAGGGAAGAGCTCTAGGAATTCCAGGCTCAAATGACAACAGAGACAGACACCATCTGTTGTATGAGCAAATTGCAGCCAGGAGTTTGGTCTGGGTCTGAGTTCTGCGATCCCTGCCTGGGCTGTGATCTCATTGCTCGGATCTCATGTAAGGCAACAGAGAAACAAAAAAGCCATGCCACCATGGAAATAACCATTAACATGATGAGCAAACACTGATATCACATCTGACATGACTTTGTGGCCTTGGCCCCTCCCGGCGTTTCAGCAAAAATTGTGCCCTTTGGATTGTGCATTTCCAGCTAGATCTGCAGCCTATCTGTTGCACCTCTCTTTCCATTCCTTCTCCACCATTAGAGGTAGATATTCAAGGCTCCAAAAAGTATAAGACTTTCATCTCAGCCTTCAGAGGGCTTTCAGTCTCCATGGGGAAGTGAGTTTTTCTTTTTCTTTTTTTTTTTTTTTAGTAGAGAGCAGGGCTGGGCTAAGATTTAAATAACTGAAACAAATCATAAGATGCTGAGTTTCCTGGAAGACAACCTAGGCCATACCATCCTGGACACAGGAAAGGGCAAAGATTTCATGACGAACACACCAAAAGCAATAGCAACAAAAGCAAAAATTGACAAATGGGATCCAATTAAACTTAAGAGCTTCTGGACAGCAAAAGAAACTATCAGCTGAGAAAACAGATCATCTATGGAATGGGAGAAAATATTTGCAAACTATGTATCTGACAAAGGTCTAATATCCAGCATCTATAGGGAACTTAAATTTACAAGAAAAGAAAAAAACCAAACCACCCCATTAAAAAGTGGGCAAAGGACATGAACATACACTTTTCAAAAGAAGACATACATGTGGCTAACAAGCACATTTTTGAAAGCTCAGTATCACTGATCATTAGAGAAATGCAAATTGAAACCATGATGAGACACCATCTCACACCAGTCAGAATAGCTATTACTAAAAAGTCAAATAATAACAGATGCTGGCAAGGTTGCAGAGAAAAGGGACACTTATACGCTGATGACAGGAGTGTAAATTAGTTCAACCATTGTGGAAGGCAGTGTGGTGATTTCTCAAAGAGCTAAAGGCAGAATTGCCATTCGACTCAGCAATCCCATTACTGGGTACATACCCAGAGGAATATAAATTGTTCGACCATAAAGACGCATGCATGTGTATGTGCATTGCAATCCACAGCTCACTGCAAGCTCCGCCTCATGGGCTCAAGCAACCGCCCCACCTCAGCTTCCTGAGTAGCTGGGACCATAAGCCCACACCACCCTGTTCACAACAGCAAAGGGAAGAAATCAACCTATTGCCCATCAATGATAGACTAGATAAAAAAGAAAAGTGCTACATATACACTGTGGAATACTATGCAGCCATAAAAAAGAACAAGATCCTGTTTTCTGCAGGAACATAGAGGGAACTGGAGGCCATTATCCTCATATCCTAAATTATGAGAACACATGGACACATAGAGGGGAACAATACACACTAGGGCCTACTTGAGGTGGGAGGGTGGGAGAAGGGAAAGGATCAGAAAGAATATCTGTTGGGTACTAGGCCAGTACCTGGGTGATGAAATAATCTGTACAACAAACCCCCAAGACATGAGTTTACCTATGTAACAAACCTGTACATGCAGCCCTGAACCTAAAATAACAGATGTTTTTTGAAGATCCTGGGTTTCTGAAGTCCCCAGGAGGTCAGGAGAAAGAGAGAACATATGAGACAGGCGTGGTCAGTGAGGAACTTGCAGGGGTGGCAGAGGGGCAGGGAGCAGCAGAGTTTGAGGAGAGGAACCAGAAGCCCAGCCCTGGGCCCACCTCTGCCTTCCCGTGTGTGCGCCTAACTCAGCTGTCAGGTGAGAGCTGGAGCTCAGGAGGTTATGTGCTCACTTGGAGTTGCACATCTAGGAATCCAGATGATGGTCCCACATCTGCTGTGCGCCTGCCTTAGTATATTGCTAGGACAGTCAACCTCCACTCAGGGGCTGCAGCCGGCCAGCTGGCATCTACCAGGCTCAGTGGAGAGGGGTTCAGAGCCTAAAGGAGCTGTGGCGCGCCAGGTCTAGGCTGCCTGCTGGCTGCTGTCAGGATGAATCCTGTTGTAGATTGATTTCTTTTTAGCAACCGGAGACTTTCAAACGTCAATGGCCATACAGTCTCCATGTTATCCTTCCCATCCTGGCACCACACACTCCTTGTGCTGCAGCCACCATGGGTGCCTGAATGAACAGCCCCCAAATTCTATTCTAACTCTTTATTTAAAAGATAAGGAGACTTCCCGTTTGTTTCCTCTTTACTTACACAATGGACACAATGGAAAAAAAAAAAAAAAAAAAAGATAAGGAGACCTAAGACTGAGGAATTTGAAATAAATAAGCAAACCGGCTTGCCTGAGTTCACTATAGCGGCCTGCTGGCCTGTGACTCTCACAGCTAGTACAACCTTCCAGAACCTTCCATGACTGGTTTCTGTAAGAGGGGATTGTTTTTCTCCCAGTCCCCCTAAACATTCTGTAGGTAATTACAGCACTCATGGCCCCATTTTCTCACTGTGCTATTTGCCACCCTGGGTCTGTTCAGATGGCAATCTCCTGAAAACCAGGCACCTCCTCCTTGTACCCATGGCACCGTCGTGGTGCCTGGCTGCTGCATTAGCTCTGAGAGTTGCCCTCCCAGTTCCACGTCAGGTGGTAGTGTTTTGTTTTGGTGGCTTGGTTCATTTTTTCTTATTACAGTATTATCACTGCATGGAAAGCAGACGTGGTCTTCCCAAGTTGTGTAAAGACCCCATTAAACAGACACCACATGCTTCAGAGAGGCAGGAACAGGAAGAAGGAAGGGATTCCCTGTGCCAGAAGGAAACCAAGTCTACATTGTCCTGAGAGTCAGGGACTACACCTGTCTGTGCAGCATTTGGGAATGTCAGAGGAGACAACTGTGCGGTGTGCACTGGAGAAGCGTGGGGCCCCTGTGCTCACCACCACCCTAAGCCCCTGTGAGGCAGGGGGCACCTGGTACACTGTGACCAGCACTCTCCCAGCTTCCTGCCAGGAGGAGCTCTAACTCTGGACAGTGGCCGTAACGATGGGCTTACATTTCCTCAACTCCTTAGATACTGTAAGGTTTGACTTAAAGAAAATTTTAAAACATGATTTTTCAACAAATTGATTGCCAAAAAATCTCTGTGGTTAAGGAGGCACCTCCCTACTGGTCACTGCTTCCCCATGCCAAGCCTTCTGCCTGGGCAACTGCTCCACAATCTCCAGCTGCACCACGTGTTTACAAATGCGTTTCTCCCTGCCCCTCTGGGGTTCTTCTCCCCCTCCAGCGGTGAAATTCCAGAGGGCATTGAGTGGGTTACTCTTCACAAGCACAGAGTTAAGCCCAGGCCTGGTAGAAAGCACACAAAGAAGACCCAAGACCATGCATATGCTGACCCACGTTGGACGGAGCTGCGGCATGGCCTCCTGCTGTTACTCTGTGGGTTCCTGATCCTGTTCTGTAGGTTTCTACTGTTACTCTTTGAGTTCCTGCTATTACTCTGTGGAATCCTGCTGTTACTCTGTGGGTTCCTGCTGTTACTCTGTAGGCTCTGCTATTACATTATGGGTTCTGATGTTACTCTGTGAATTCCTACTGTTACTCTGTGGATCTCTCTGAATTCCTGCTCTTATTCTGTGGACTTCTTTTGTTGCTTTGTGAGTTTCTGCAGTTACTTTACCTCTTTACCATCCAGACAGGAATTCTTTCACTAGGAATTGTGTGGATGCTGGCCAGTTAGGCTAAGTTTAATATTACTATGTCCCCTATTGTGGTCGTGGGGTCTTGGCTTGGCAATTTCTACTAATACTCCATATGCAGTTAATCTTGACCCATTAGTGAAAGAAAAATAAAATCTCAGGCCTCCAAACTTACTACGCCAAAAGGAAAAGCACACACACACACAGCCTTTTGTTCCCTAAAGCTTAGTTTATCTTATGTGAAATGTAGATCTACGGAGTATGAGATAGATGCATAACCCTCCCCCATACCTGTCTTTCCACATGTGAAATTTAGATTTGCTGTACTCTAATCAGAGCCTCAGAAGAATGTGACCGCTTGCCTCATAGCCTACTCTCCCCTCTTTCTCCTCCTGCTGGCGCTTTTCCCTTTAAATATTTGGAAAAATGTACAGGCCATAAATCCTACTGTAACCTGTGTTTCTTTTTCCCCAGGCACGTCCACAATTTTGGCAAAATAAACCTCTAAATCAATTGAGATCTGCCTCAGACACTTTTTGGTTTACACAACAATCCAATCATAGATTTATTTGTAAATACACCTTCACAAGTTAAATTACAGAGCTACTGAGCATTATTTATAATGGCAAACTATTGCAAACATTCTAAAGCCCATCGTAGACGTCATAGAGACTATTCGAATAAATTCATACATTTATATAATGGAATAATCTGCAACCTTGAAAGGAATGAAGGAAGGAATAAAGAGAGAGGGAAAGGAAGAAAAGAGAGAGCGAGGGAGGGACACACAGGTGTTTAAATTGGGGATGTGCAAGCAATATTGCCTACTTCATTGCCTTCACATTATTTAAAAACATGTGGTCAAGAAACACTATTATAATAAGCACATCAGAAATAACTTCTAAAATTACTTTTCCAAAATATGAATCCATACTATACACTTCCTGTAATGTGCACCAAATGTAGATGCACACATTTTTAACAAGGAAAAGACTAATACTCATATTTGCTTGCTACACACCAGACGCTGTTTTAAATGTTTTGCACACGCTAACTCATTTGTTCTTATAGAAATCCTGTAGACCTCACCGCCACCTCCATGTTTCTGGGAGGAAACTGAGGCACGGGGGCTGCGGCTCCCGGAATCACCTGGCCTTCTCGGCCACGCCTGCCTCTCCCCCTCCAACCGCCCCACATTCTTTTTTCCTAATTGGAAAAAACTATTCACGCTGCTCCTCCAGGGCATTTCAACCTTCTAGAAAGATCTGACAAGATTCGAAACTGTTCTTATAAAGAGAAGGTGCTTGTGCCTGAATGCTGAGTGTGAGCACGCAGTGATGCCCGAGAGTGCAGGCACCCCATGCTTGGCGCCCAGCCGGGTGAAAACACGGCCGCAGGATGGAAACGCGCCGCGGGGCCGCCCAAGCTCCTGTGGGACCCGCTCGGCGCGGGCACGCCCATGCTCTCACGGGCACGCACATCCTCGGGGACGCGCGTCTTCAAGACACGCGAACGCCTGAAGGCCCTGGCCGGCGTCCTCCCGTGAAGACCTGGACCGGCATCGTCCCCCGCCACGCAGGCCTAAATCTCAGGTCTTCACCGTCATCTCCCGGCGATCGCAGGGATCGCGGACACCGACCCCGTCCGTCCCTGCCCACCCAAGCCCCACCCTGCGCCTCCACGCCTCTACGCCCTGCACTCGGGACCCGCGCGGACAGAGGGGCGGTGCCTACTACGCAGGCTCACGCTGCTGGCGTCAGGACCCGGCAGCAACACTGCCACGCGCATCCGCGCCGGCCAATCAGCGAGGCCAGGGGCGGGGCTTCCCTGCGGCGCGCCGGGAGTCCGCGGCCCACTTCCGGCAATAATCGCCGCGACG
>NW_012114766.1:244493-383598 GCF_000951035.1 Colobus angolensis palliatus
GCCTACAGGTGCACCGCGTGTCTTCAGCCTCTTCCCCTGCCCACCTTCTGCCACCCCTTCCCGCCCCCACCCTCCTAGGCCCTTTTGCGGGCCCGAGCTTTGTCCGCCTCGCTGGGCAAGGTGTTTCGGGGACGTCTCCTGCCGCGTTTGCCCTCCGGGCCCGGCCCTTGCCTCTTCACCGGTGGACACCTGCCTGGGTGTGACCCTGCGTTTCTCCAGGCCACTCTGCCCCATCTGCTGCTTACCTTAACTTACTCTTCTTTTTCCCTACTCCTGGTCTGTGGCTCTGGCTCTGTCTCCTCCCTTTAATTCTTTTCCATGCTTGTTTTTCTTGCAATAGACACTTAAGTTTGCATCCTTCCCCCCACAATAAGCTCAATTTGACCTTTTTCTCAATTAGATTCCACCTCTATCCTTGAATCTAGAGAACAATTTCTTCCCTTATGAAGCTGTCTCTTGCTGCCTCCAAATCCTTACCATCCGGCCCTAATCAGAAAAGACGTTTACTCTTTCGTATTCTATTTTCTCCTCGTCTTTACATGTTTTCCTTTCCCATGAGGAATCTGTGATTATCTCTGCGTCCTTCTTAGAGTAAATCTTATTTTTGACTCTCGGCCCTCCGTTTGCCATTTTTTTGATGCCCTTTCTGGATCAAATTTGTACACACTTATAAGCAAAACAAATAGGGAAACACATGTGGTCTTTTGAAATGGACTGGAGTTTTCTTTCCTATCTTGTTTTCCTTGTTTTAGTGTCTTTATATTTAGATTCATCATTACTTGAGATCATATTAGTGATATGTAATAGACGATTAAAAAATGTTAGAAAGCTTATAATTTAATGGCATCTGTTTTTATAGGGTTTTCAGGAGCTGCTATTATAAACATATAGTGGTTAGGAGCGTGGATCCTGGAGTGAGACTCCATCAGTTTGAATCCCAGCTCCACTAAACTCTTTGCCTCCGTGTCTTCGTCTATAAAAGAGGTAATTAAACTTGTAAAACAAGAATAATGTTTTCTACCTTGGAAGACAGTGTGAGGATTAAATGAGACAACATATGTAGATTGTTTAAAGTAACGCCTAGCCTACAGTAGGCTCTAATAAATGTTTGCCATTATTATTATTCAGAAAAAATCTGCTTGTTGAAGGAAATACCTTTTTTTGTTCTGAGTCTCTCATGACAAGAGTTTCCACCAGCAAATGAACTTCATGAAGTCCTTTTCTACTGAAGTACCTCACCCACATGTCCTACCACATGAAATAGAAATTAAGGGAAGATTTAAAATAGTTCATCATCGCAGGCTCTCTGAAATAACTTGGCATAAAATGTGCTTAAAATTTGCAGATTATACAAGCTACACCCTTTGAGTGCTTGCTCTTAAAAATTTAATAATTTTCAGAAGTAATTTCTAGTTTTTTTGTATTTGCAGATTCCCAAAACAAAGGTAATTTTAATTAAGCGTATAAAGCTTTAGCAATTCACATTTTTTTTTAGCTGAACAAATACATTCCCATTAAAAGCAGTGGGTCATGATCATTCTATAAAACTTTAGTAACATTGTTTTCTGATTTGTAAACTCAGATACCTCAGATTGGGAGTATTTTTGAAAATTTGAGATCCAGACCCCAGACCTTTTAAATTGCAACTTGTCTTTTTTTGTTGTTATTGTTTTTTTTTTAAATCTGCATCCAGAGTTTGTGCTTTAGTTCATGAGCTGTATAGATTATGCTTTAAGATAAAACTTCATTGTGATCCAAAGAGCATACCATGACAAATCTGTGAAGTACACGTATCTTCAGAGACACAAATCTTTTCCTCTGTGTTGAAAATAAAGAATTTGGGCATGGACTGTTTTTTTATTTCCATGGCTGCATTTCACTCCTTTCAACCCTTACAAAATCAAACTTAGCAGCTGAGAAATTCAGACCAAACTATTCATTTCTCACTGAGTTGCTAAAATGAATTACCTGTAGCGTTTAGGTAGTTGTAAAAGAATTAGTTATAGTAATGGGAACACGAGGCAGGCTCTTTATGTAAATATTATAAAGACTGTGAAACTAGAAGATAAGCGTATTAAGTGATAAGTGGGCATAGTGTCCCAACAGATAAGTACGATGTTTGTGTGTCATCAAGTTTTAAAATATTTTGTTAGCTGAGGATACCGGGATGTACATAGGACATTCATCTAGATAAGGTTCTGTTGGCAAGATGTGTATTGCCTAGTTGTTTTTTCTGTCTCCATGTTTTTCATCTGATCTATCCTACAAGCCCTAGAACATTTTTATTCTCAGAACAACACTGCTTACACTCATCTGTTGCTGAAAAACTTTTACTTACTTAGAAAGTAAAGTCTAAACACCTTTGATATTCTCTGATATTCTTCTATGATCTGGCTTCTAGTCATTTTTGCAGCTTATGTACCAGTCCTCCCATAAACTTTCTCCATTTTATCCAATCTTTTCTGCTTATTTTTCTCAAATCGTGGCACACATTTTGACCTTTATACTTATTCACCCACCATTCCCATGAGTGATATTTTTTGCCTTGCCTCTCCATTCATTTAAGATCTAACCATACTTTAGGGCCAAGATCAAGTCCTAGTTTCTCGTCAGAGCTTTCCCAACTGATTTGCTTTCTGCTCAAATTTAGTTATTCTCTCTTTACCACAAGTTACAAGATTGTGGACATAATGTGTATGTATGTATACATGCACACACACATATCTACACATAAACATACTTTATTATGTTACATTTGTATGGAATTTGTGTGTGTTTTGCTATTGTTCTTTGTTAGTTCCTTAGCTAAATTGCACACTTTTGAGGGCAGGAATACCTAGCATAGTAACATTTAGTTGGTGCTCAAATGTTTGTCATTGAAGTAATCCTGTATTTGGTCTGTTAGCAGTATTTTTCAGGATTATCCACTTGATTTTTTTTTAAACATAGATTTCTGAATCCATAGTTTCAAGCTGATATTGAGAGATAATTTGATAATTATCAGAGATGTTCCGGCAGCCATTTTGTGTTATATGTGTTTTATGAGACTCAAGGTGCTACTTCAAACAGTTATCTGCTACTTCATGGTCTTTGCTGCCTTTGGTGGGAATGTTCTTGAAAATCATAAAATCAGCTGTATGCTATTAGAGACGGTTTTAGATAACTCTAGGTTGACTGAACATGGGCATTGAGTTTTGCATTTTAGGATATTCAGTAGTTGTGAAGCAGGTCTGTGAGACAGTTTATCAAAATCGTGCTGAAATTTAAGGAATATTTAAAGTATTTTCTAAAGCAAGAATTTAAATCATTATGTGACTGAAAAAGATATGTTCTGACTATAAGTCAGTTTAGCAAGGTTTGAGATTGTCTTCGTGTAAAGAATAATTACTTCATCATACATTTCCTACACCAGTCAAGAATTAAGCATTTGTAGTTGATCCAGGAATATTGTTGAAGTCTATGTAATTTCCTTCTTCTTTTTTTTTTTTTTTTGTATCTTCTACGATTGTATAAGTGCCCTTTTAATAGTTTGTTTTTTGTTTATTACAGTAAATATAGTTGGGAGGTGGTGTTTGGAGATGTTCATCTCTCATTTATTCTCCATGACGTAAATATTCTACATTATTCTCTAGGATATAAATATTCTACATTATGAAATACTCTTAAGTCTGTTCGGGACATGAAATTAAAGTGACACGTTACAGAAACCACTTTTGCTTGAGTAATTCAGCTACCTTTCTGTAGCTAAATTCAACATATATTTTGAACTCTTGCCATGCTTGGCTTTTTTATAACCTTTTCATTTCTGTCGATCATTTCTTTCTTGAAATACATTTTTCTCCTGACTTCCTACTTCTCCCTTTACCTTTTTGTCTCTTCCTTTTCAGTTTTCCTACTTGGCTTTTATCTGCTGGTGCCTTAAATGGTGATATTTCTTAGGGTTTTTTAGGGTGATATTGATTTCCCTCTCTACATACTCTGTGATATTGTTTGTGTGGTTTTGATGAGTATCTAAATGCTCTTGATTTTCCTCTCTCTCTCTCTCTCTCCAGTCTAACTCTCTTCTGAACCATGAATCTATATATTTATTCATTCAGGAAATAAATACTATTGAGCTCCTGTTGTATTCCTGGCGTTGTTCAAGGTAATGAAATACAGAGCTGAACGAGACATTGCATTTTCTTGGAGGAAAACAGATGATAAACACACTAATCTTTTCAGACAGCCCTTACAACTATGCATGCAGTAGATAATGGCTTAGGCTGGTAGGGTGGGGTTGAGGCAGCAGAAGGGTGCTGTTTGGACAGGGAGTCAGGGAGCCTTTCTGGGATGTGACATTTTCAATCAGCAGTGTGAACATCTGAGGTGGTTTTTAGCCTCATGCACAGTCTCACTGTGTATGAGAATCATCTGTGGACCTTTAAAAACTACATAAACTTAGCCTTCACCCCCAAATATTCATATTTAACTGGAACAGGATGAGACTAAGCACTTGAATGTTTAAAAAGCTTCCTGCGATGTTCGTGCACAGCAGTAGTTGTAAACCACTGACTAAGAGGAGCAGAAATCAAGTCAATGGGAAGAACTAGCATTCGAGGTCTTGCTCTTATCAAATCGTGAACTTCATGAAGTCAGTCATGAAGTTGCATCATTTTTTAAGTCATAATTTTTATACCTGGAGTCTAGTATTTCAGACTGAACAGTCATGTCCAAAGCTGAAATTAATATCCCTTATCCCTCCTCCCCTAATAAAACTTTGCTGTTCCTTCTGTATGTCTTATCCCAGAACCAGAAGCTACAAAACAAAATCTAGAGAACTTCCTTGATTTCCTTCTCATGTTTCTAGCCAGTCGTCGAGTGCTGTTTGACTCTATCTCCTCAATGTTTCTGCAGTCTCTGCTCTTCTGTTTCTTCTACCACTGTACACTCTCACCTTTTAAAGGCCAACATTCAGAAGCTTCCAGTCCTAGCTCCTTTCCTCCAGGTGACCCTCACCCCATACGTTCTCAGTGTAATACTGAGTTCTTTGTAAGCCACAAATCTAATTGAATCACTTACCTGCTTACATCCCTTTTTTGGCCCCTCAATGCCCTCGGAATAGCGTCCAGCTCCTCTGACTTGATCAGGCTTTAAATGACTTCTCCATCCTTAATTCTGGCCCGCTCGCTGTCATCTGTTGTAAGCTTCAACCAAACTGAACTACTTGGAGTTGCTGAACATGAATACATTTCATTTTCGGTTGCTCCTAACTTCTGGCAGAGAGAGAATACTTGTTTGGGATTGTATTCCTTATTCCACACTCACTGACCCCTGCTTGTTTTTCATGTATGAGCTTGGATGTCACCTCTAGTAAACCTTTCATGGCATATGCAGTATTAGGCCAGTAAAACCACCTTTACTTACCCCATTTTATCACTTTATTACAATCAGAGTACTATGTTATTGTCACTATCACTACTGTCCAGCCAACATTTAATTAATGAGCAGATATTTAAATGTTAAGAACTTTAGTCTTTAAAATTAATGAATAAATGTTCTAAGTGAAAAGAAACTTGTGCATTATATGTACTTTTTAACATAAATTAACTTTTTTATAGGAGAACTATGCCATTTTTGGGTCAGGACTGGAGATCTCCTGGATGGAGTTGGATTAAGACAGAAGATGGCTGGAAGAGATGTGAATCCTGTAGTCAGAAACTTGAAAGAGACAATAACCATTGTAACATCAGTCACAGCATGTAAGTTATAGCTGAGCAGAACCAGTCATTTGACAGTTTAGCATGTATGGCCTTACCTATTTTTCAAGTCCCTGCAAAGCTCCATAACTTTTGAGACTTGCCCACCCAGAAGGCTGGTGTGAAGAAACAAGTTATTTAGCTAAAAAATGAGGCTAGTAGATTGCCTAATATTCATACATAGATGCTTTTTTCTTTTTCTTAATTTAAAACATTTAATTCTCATGGTAATCTGGGAGAGAGGTATTATTAACCCCACATTATAGCTGAGGAACCTGAGGAAATTAAAATATACAGTTTTGGTGGCATATATCGGAGATGTAATAATAGTGGCTTACACAAGACAAATCAGTTTTTCTCCCTTGAAAACCTGAGTTGGCATGATGACTTTGCTCATAATGTTGTCAAGGGGGCCAAGCACGGTCTGTCTTGTTGCTCTGCCATCCCAAGAGTGCGGTCTTACCTGCATGATCCAAAACGGTGTGTTTATTACCTGCCACATTTGTGCTCAGGCCGAAGGGTGGACACGCAACCTGTGCTTCAGTGGCACAGTCCAAAAGTTACCTGCATCGCATTCTTGCCCATACCTTATTGGCTAGAGCACTAGTGCAAGGGAGGCTGGGGGTTGTGGCCCAGCCATGTCTCCAGGTAAAAACCAGAGACTGCATGAGCACAGAACCAGGGTAGGTGGGCATGGTATGATGACTGCAGTGTCTACCACAGTAGTGTGTGAGAATTTGGAGGGCCAAGAAGGTGTTGAGATAGCCTCCCTGGAATGTCATGGGTCTAGTCATTTATTGTATAGTATTTTACATTTGGGTAATTATCAACTGTGTGCTTGGTGGGCCATTTGTTTTTCTAACAGAAGTTTAGGAACTTTAGACCAGAGACTGGCTTTTGCAGTATTTGAAGCAGAAATTAATTTTCTATGTTAGTTATTGTGAGGATAACACATAATATTTGTTAAATTTATATTGTAGCAGTTCTCTGCCATGCTAAGATTTATTTAATGTTGATAGCTGTAAAACTTATTTAAGACTTGTAATTATGCTCTTGGTATTGCATAATGTGATACAGTTACGAATTTTCTAGGTCATTTTTACTCTCTTATAATTTTTATGGCAATTTTTTTAAAATTTAAAGATGGTTGGCTATATCTAGAAATGTTAGGTGTCTCACATTTACTCCCAATAGCCACTATTAAATGTGGATTTTAGGATGGGGAGATATATTACAGAATATCTGTTTAAAAAAAAGCTGTAATGCTTGAAGTACAGTGTTACTGCTGCATCTACAGTAAGGAATTTGTGGAAATTTGTTTTTTTCTCTCATGTGTTCTTTTTCCCATCATCTCAAACACATTTTAAATGTCTGAGAATTGTTTTTTTTTTCCTCTGCACACATAGAATTGGAGAATACAGTCGAGATATGTTTTCTTTGCGTAACTTGCTACCCCTCTGTCTCCCTTTCCCCTTCCCCCAAACTTACCTTTAGATCCACCCCTTTGAACCAATGGCTGCTGTTAACACAAGCATCCCTGTGCAAAAAAGCTTTATGACAGCAACCCTGGCTGCCCCCTGTGGCGCACAGTGAGCGAGAACTAGTCAGCACCACCCTTTACCCCACCTAGTTGCTTTGCGGTACTGGGACCCCCCCCCTTTCCTACTCTGCTTGTTCATCTTCCTCTGACTTCTGTTCGTTCCTACCAAAATGCAAATCCAAACCTGTGGGTAGAGGCTATTGGTGACCTGAAACTGCAGTAGATATAATCCTTTCTCTGGAAGGAAAAAACATTTAACTTTGAACCTAAAATTGATTTTTAAAAGATAAGACCATATGTAACCACCATTTAAAATCACTATGTAAACGGCCTTCTCTTTCGCCCGCGTGTCTTTGAGAAACATAGTGCTCCCAGTTCTTTGATTTAAGGTGGGCTTTCTAAACGTAGAAAAGGAACTTCAGTAAAAATAATTCAGGTAATCAAGATTCTACCTAACTTTGTTAATTTTCTTTTTTATGAATGTGCATGAAAATAGAAGGCCTTTAGTATCCTTCTGCTTACTTTCAACTCATTTTAGTATTAAAAGTTTAGATAACATTGGTAAGAAATTAAGCGATTCAACATGGTTGATCTGGGGGCAGCCAGCCAGTTCATACTCTGAATCCTTGATTAAGCTACTCTTTCAAACAACATTCATGATATTACTGAGGTTTAAGCGTAGTTTGATGGACAGAGGATTCATCTTGAACCTGACCTAAGGAAGCCTTTTATTAGGCTGTTGATTCAGAGTAGAAGGTAGGTCGGCTGGGATCCAGATTGAAGGGAGGACAGCCAGTGAAGGGTTTCAGTAGACAGGTGAGAAATGTTGAGTGCTGCCTTTGGTGATGTCGGCACAGCTGGACAGAGGGTCAGGATCAGTAAAAGAGTGAGTCACAGATTGAGTGGACAAGCCAAAAGGGTGGCCCTGAGAAGGACTCTGAGGGTTCAGCTGGGGAAATGTAAGTAAATAATCTGGCTGGGTCTTCTCTCCAGCATGGTGTTGCTGCCACTCAGTTTTATGTTTGACGACAGAAATTGTATGATTCCTATAAAGGAAAGATATTGAAGAAGAGTATCTAAATACTATATATCTTTAAGAATTTCTAACTTTTTCCGTCAGGTTTCAGTGTTGTTATGGGCACTGTAATTGCCTATTGTTATTTCAGTATAACTAGAGGCATTGTTGCAGATATATAAGAAAGTTGTTCCTTGTCTTTTGTGAAGTTGACATTTGACAAGGGAGTGTGTAGTCAGATGTAACACATTCAGCTCAGTTTCGGCAGAGGTGCTTCTGGGGTCTTTGCATTGAATTTACTAAATCTTTTTATTGCATTATTTTTATTTATACCTCATAAAACATTATATTTTCTCTTCAAATTTGAATGTCTTAACATTTATTTTGGTAATTTGGTTCTCAGTGGGCTTGGCAATGGGAGCCATCATAAATTTAAGGTTCTACCAAAATTATCTTCACCTCTAGTAGTTCCCAGGATATCCCATGATAGTGGAATTCTGTAAAAAGCATTTTTAAATTGTGCATCCCCCAAGGAAACAAGATAGAAGAAGCTACATTTTTGGTTCCCTTATGAGAATGTGAACATAGTCTCTGGTTACCATGAGGGAGACTTCAGGAGATCCTTCTAGCCCTTGAAGTGTGTACTGGGCTCAGAAGCCACTGTACCTTGGAGAGGAGACATCCTGTATCCATTTAAGTAAATATCCTTGTTAGCACATTGACATTTTCCCCTTAGGATGTTTAGAGTATTGTTACAGGTTTCAGCAAAAATCCAGATGACCTTCCTTACAGCCTTTCTTTAGTGACAAGAAAGAAAAGAAAATTAATTTCAGTGTTGGACTCAGCACTAACTGTTTCAAGCAGTATTTGTTGTTAGTGCTTCTTAAATTAATGATTTTCTCTGGATTGTAAACTCTTGCCTCTGACTTTAATATTATCTCTTCCCCAAATCTGTGGGTTTTGTCAATTATAAAGCAACATGTGCTCATTGTAAATGAAAAACAACAAAAAATTCATGTGTCCTAAAGCATAGAACGTGAAGGGTGAAGTTCCCTTTTTCTAGCTCAGATCCTGTTCTGCACAGTCACCGCCTGCATGGTCATGCTCACCAGATGTCAGAATCTGCAAAGAATTACGGTCATTTTCTCCACCCCAGTCCCTGCTGTTGCCTGGTGGTTTCAGTGTCCACCTGTGGGACTCACAGCCTCTGGCCTTGGTACTGTCCTCTTTGTTCCTAGCATCTCCTTCTCTCCTCTCCTCCCATAGTCCAAACCCATGAATTTGGGCATCCCAGTCCTTAAGCATAATCTTCTCACCTTCCAGATTTTCTGACTACCACCTCAACTGTTGACTTATTTTTTCTATCCTATCCATCTTTTTTTCATGTCTCCTTTTGTCCAGCTTATATTCCATGATCCGTTGTTTCAGTAACACTCTTGCCAATACCCTAAACTCCATCCCAGTCTTTTTTTAAAAAACACACTCAAATGGCATATTCCCAACCCTAAATGAACCAACACATGAGCAGCTAATAAATGTAAGACAGAAGATTCCAACCAGAGAACACAGTGGGGACATCATCCATTCACTCACTTGCTTTCTCCTGAATTTATTCTCCCATTGCTTGCTCCTCCTTGTTCACCCACTTGTTGATTTGCTCTTTTCACTTGCTCACTCATTTGTTCTTCCACTCTGTGAACTGATGTTTCTCGGTCATCTGCTATGTGCCTGCAGGGCCTCCATGCGGCCCACAGCCCCACTGTGTTTGCTTGGTTGGTCTGCTCTACTCCTCTCTGTGTCATCAATATTTCAAACCTCCTTCACTCTCCTCTGATGTTTGGCTCCCTACACACCTCCTTCCCCATCTTTCCACAACAACCAGATCTCTTGTGTCACCAGGAAATCCAGAGCCATCAGACTTTTTCTCAGAACCTTAAGTTGATTTAAAATTTTCATCTTCATTAACTTTATCCTGAACCTTTATTTTTCATCCAGAACAGCTGAACAGAGGCTCATTTTCGTTAATTATCTCACAGGGAACAGTGAGTGTGTTGCCCTTTGCCTGTTGGTTACCCCCAGGGGTAGAGTCCTAGGGATTTTTCCTCCGTGAGGGGTAGTGGCTTTTCTCTGCTCTTGATGGGAAGGACACAGTTTTCCCCACCCCTCGAGAAAGGGTTTCCTTAGAAATGGAATGGGCCAGAGTCCTACCTCTACTCCTTTGTTGGCAGATAAAATCTACCCAGGAGCCAGACATAGAGATGTCTCTGGTCTTGTTATCACACATACTGTTACACCTGTTTAGTCCAAATGTATTAAGGATTTACTATGTGCTATGGTGTCAGGATACAGCGATAAATGAAACATGAAAACCCATGTCTGATGGAGCTTGCATTCTGGTGAAACCGATAGGCAGTGGACAAGATGAGTTCCGTAGTGTAGCGAGTGTGGTAATATGTGGGAGATAAGAAATGCTCAGGACGGGTGGTGTTGGAGGAAAATCTACAGAGAGTGGCCTCTAAGAAGGCATCTGTGGAAGGAAACTTAGGCAATGAGAGCAGGATGAATGGATGTCTGAGGGCAGGGCCTCCCCAGCAGGGAAAGAAAAAGTGCAAAGGCCTCAAGACAGGAGTACATCATCTGTCATATTCAGGGAAAGCAGGGTTCCAGCATTGGGGAGGGGAGCCCGGAAGCAGGGCCAGTAGGAGACAAGATCCCAGTCTTACTGGGTCCCAGCTGTGAAGTAGCTGTTGTCATGGTAAGGACTAGGGCTTTTTTGAGTGAAGTGGGGAATCAGGGTTTTGAGCAGAGGAGTGATTTGTTCAGGCCTATGCTTTAACAGGATTATACTGGCTACTGTGTTAAAAACAGACTTCCAAGAGGCAGGACAGAAGCAAGTGGACCAGTTCTTCGGAGGCTTGGGTTAACCCCCATGGGAAATGATCATGGCTTGGAGAGAAAGGAGGTGGTGGGTGAGGAAGGGCTCAAACCCTTGGTGTATTCTGCAGGTGGAACTGACACATGGAATGTGTACGGTGCACTAAGAGGGTTGAGGGTGAGACTAACGCTTTGGCCTGAGCAGCTGGAAGGTAGAGTTCCATTAACTGAAATAACATGTAAATCCGCATTGTCTTGCACAGGATCCCTGGGTCTGTGCCTAGAAACAGAACTGCAGGGTCACAGGTCATGCACCTCTTTCTCTTTCCAGTGAGGTGGTGTCACCATGTTCTCCTAATGCATTGCATGTTCATCCTTTTCTGCCACTTGTATTTCCTGAAGTTGTTCCATGTCAGTGCATGTTGAGTTCCTCATTCATTATAATGATGGCATTTTATTGTTTAGGTGTACCATAAATTATTTGTCCAAGCTTCCAGTGACATCATTTTGGCTATTTCCCACTTATCATTATTTCTTTTTTTTTTTGAGACGGAATCTCGCTCGTCGCCCAGGCTGGAGTGCAGTGGCGCTATCTCGGCTCACTGCAAGCTCCGCCTCCCAGGTTCATGCCATTCTCCTGCCTCAGCCTCTTGAGTAGCTGGGGCTACAGGCGCCCACCACCACGCCCGGCTAATTTTTTGTATTTTTAGCAGAGATGGGGTTTCACCATGTTAGCCAGGGTGGTCTCAATCTCCTGACCTCGTGATCGCCCGCCTCGGCCTCCCAAAGTGCTGGGATTACAGGCGTGAGCCACCACGCCCGGCCACTTTTCATTATTTCTAATGGTATAGCATGGGTCATCTGTGAATATCTTTTTGCATACTTGTGTGAGTATTTATGAAATCTAAGTTCCTAATACAATTGTATATTTAAAATTCTGGCATTGCCACATTACTTTCTGTAATTTTGCACGAGTTTGTACTCTGAATAGTAGTGTATACAAATTCCCATTACTTCACACGTCACCCAAGATGTGTGTGTGTCAGTACAGGTTATACACTGCACAAGGGGAGGGTTTCATCATGAGGGAATAATGGCTGAAATGCATCTGTGTGCCTTGTGTGGCTGCATGTATGTCTTCATCTAAAGATGCTGTCTGCTCCATGCCATCTGCTTTTTGGGGACAGTGCACAAGATGTTTACAGCAGCCTTGTCTTTGTAATTACTTTAGCTAGTTTGGTGGGTGAAAAACATTAGACATTTTATTCCTTTTCTTTTCTTTCTTTCGTTTGTTGGTTCTTTTTTTTTTTTGGAGGCGGATGGACTCTCGCTGTGTCACCCAGGCTGGAGTGCAGTGGCGTGATCTCTGCTCACTGCAACCTCCGCCTCCCGGGTTCAAGCAATTCTCCTGCCTCAGCCTCTTGAGTAGCTGGGACTACAGGCACTCACCACCACACCCGGCTAATTTTTGTATTTTTAGTAGATACAGGGTTTCACCATGTTGGCCAGGATGGTCTTGATCTCCTGACCTCAGGTGATCCATCGGCCTTGGCCTCCCAAAGTGCTGGGATTATAGGCGTGAGCCACTGTGCCCAGCCTATTTCTTTATTAAGTAAGAGAACCCTTTTAAAAGAAATTATATTTTCTCTGTTTACACTTATAAAAAATTGAGAAGATAAGAATAGTTTACAAAACACTAGGATGCACAGTGCAACAACCAGAGAAAGCAAAGCTTTTTCAACCAACATAGTTCAATTGGGAAGGGAAGGATTTTTCAACTGGATAAACATGTGAGGTAAAATGAACCTCTACTACTAACTCTTATTGTGGATATAGCATTAATTTTAGATGGATTGTAGAATGAACTGTAAAAGCTAAAACTGTAAAGTTTTAAGAAGAAAACAGGATATTTTCCCGATGTAGAGTAGGCAGATTGCTTACACACAAAAACCACAAACTGTGAAAGAAAAAAAAAGATGAACTTCTACGTATTAAAAACTCCGTATCTAAAGTCATCATTAGAAAGGCAGAGCAACGGCCAGGTGCTGTGGCTTAGGCCTGTAATCCCAACACTTTGGGAGGCCAAGGCAGCGGATTACCTGAAGTCAGGGGTTCAAGACCAGCCCGGCCAACATGGTGAACCCCTGTCTCTACTAAAATTACAAAAAAAAAAAAAAAAAAAAAATTAGCCGGGCATAGTGACAGGTGCCTGTAATCCTAGCTACTCAGGAAACCGAGTCAGGAGAATCACTTGAACCTGGTAGGCGGAGGTTGCAGTGAGCAGAGATCCTGTCGTTGCACTGCAGCCTAGGCAACAAGAGCAAAACTCCATCTCAAAAAAAGAGAAAAAGAAAAAAAGAACAAGATTTACTATAAAATATAAAATCACCACAATCAAGAGAGTGGTATGTGGTATTGGTGAAAAGATAGATACACAGGTCAGTGGAACAGAATAGAGGACCCCAGATAAGTCCATACAAAAGTGGTTGGTTTATTTTTGACAGAGGTGTAAAGGCACCTCTTAATATATTCCATGGAGAAAATGTAATCTTGTCAACAAATGGTGCTAGAAGACTAGATGTGTATACACAAAAAAAAAAAAAAAAAAAATTGACCTATACAGCTCACATTTTATACAAAAATGAACTCAACATGGATCATGTATCTAAATGTAGAATGCAAAAACTGTAGAGCTTAGGGAAGAAACCCAAAAGAAAGTCTGCATGATCTTGGGCAGAGTTTTTTGGATACGATACCAAAAGCACAATCCATAAAAGAAAAAAAATCTATATTTGCGTTTTATTAAAAATTTGAAATTCTGCTCTCAGAGAAAACATTTGTAAGTCACATATATGACAAAGAGTTAGTATCCAGAACACATAAAAAACACTTCAAACTCAACAATAAGAAAATCCAGTAAAAAATTGGGCAGTAGGTTTGGTGAACCTGTACTTCATCAGACGACTTGCATGGATTGCAAAGAAGCCCATGCAAATAAGCAGAGAAAAATAAGCATGTGATGCCCAACATAATTTATTGTTAGGGAAACAAATGTAAGCAGTCCGGAAGATAAACTCTGCAGCTAGCCTGAGGCCACAGTACCATTTGGGGCAAGCAGCTGACCAGCTAGAAATGTAACAGTATGTGCTGGGGAATGAGACTACCCAGTGGGCCTAGTTATTTGGAAGGCTGTGCACCTTCCTCATAAGGTACCAGCACAGGCCTACCTCAGTAGCTAAGATGAAAGAACAACCACAAAGCATCCGAGTGCTGGCAAGCACAGTGCCAAGTGCTGGCAGGAATCTGCTCTCCAGCCCTGCTACTGGGAATGCAGAGTGGCACAGCCGCTCTGGAAAACAGTGTGGCAGCTTCTTACTATGTTACGCTGTCTTAGAACCCAGCAGTCTCACTCCTAGGTGTTTACCCAAGGTAAGTGAAAATTCATGCTCACACAAAACCTGCATGTGACTGTTAATAGAATTTTATTCAGTAATTGCCGACACTCAAAACCAGATGTCCTTCAACCGGTGAATGAATAAACAAATTGTGGTAACATCTCTACAACAGAATACCAGTCAAAGGTCAAAAGGAACAAACTGTTGATTCGCACAACATGGATGAATTTTAAATTCGTTTTACTTAGTGAAAGAAACCAAACCTAAAAGGCCTCCATACTGTATGATTCTATTGAAAGGATGCTCTAGAAAAAGCACAACCGTAAGGAAGAAGAACAAATCAGTGGTTGCCAGGGGTTAAGAGTTGGGGAAAAGGAGTTGATTACAAAGAGAGTGAGAAGCAGTTTGGGGAATGATGGGACTGTGTTAGATTTGACTGTGTACCTGTCAAAACCCATGGAACTGTGCACCACAAAATTTCACTAAAATCAACAAGGATGTTTGTGTGTGTGTGTGTGTGTGTGTGTGTGTGTGTGTGTGTTATTGGGGGGAGTGCCCAAATGATACAAACTGTGACAGATTAATCAAATGGTATTACAAACTTACCCCATAATCCAGGGGTCCCCAACCCCCAGGCCACAGATCGGCACCAGTCCGTAGCCTGTTAGGAACTGGGCCACGGAGCAGGAGGTGAGCAGAGGGCAGGCAAGCATTACTGCCTGAGCTCTGCCTCCTGTCAGGTCAGCAGCAGCATTAGATTCTCATAGGAGCGGGAACCCTGTTGTGAACTGTGCATGTGAGTGATCCAGGTTGCGCACTCACTCCTTATGAGACTCTAACTAATGCCTGATGATCTGAGGTGGCACAGTTTCATCCCAAAACCATCCCCCGCTCCCCGCCCCAGTCTGTAGAGAAGCTATCTTCTAAGAAACTGGTCCTTGGTGCCAAAAAGGTTAGGGACTGCTGTGATAACCATAGTGAAGTGGATGTGGAATTAGCTAACCTATCAGTAACTTTGGAAAACAGTGTTTTGACAGGATGCTGTAAGGCTGAAGACAAAACCTCTAGTTGGTGCACTTGTTTCTCATAGGGGCGTGGGTTAGCAATCTCAAAACTGTATATTCTAGGAAGACATTACAAATAAGGAAGGATGGTGCTAGAGTTATCCTGTGGTTCTGGATCAGGGTTGGAGGTGTCAGCATGAACTAGGGCTGTTGGTTTTTTCAGAGAGAGAGAAATGGGGATCTATGCATGTATAAAACGTCTGTTTCCTAAGTCTGTCCACAGAGGGCCTTAGAGCAGTGACACCTGCATCAGTGACCAGAGCCAGGCTGAGATACTGGATCCTAAGGGCTCCTCAGGGAAGGGATTGGTTCCAGGGCTGGGGTAGGGCAAGTGAAAGGTGAGTGATGGGAGCCTGTCAGATGTCAGAAGGGCAGATGCCTGCCAAAAAGTGCTCCATTGGCCAAAGCTGGAGCAGTTCGAGCTACAGGATAAACAACAGTAGTAATGGATTATAACCTAAAAAAGAAAAGAAATAGCCATCCATTTAGGCTGATATCAATACATAAATGAATGCATAAGTGAGGGATAAGGAACAGCTCCTCCTTGCAGGATAATTCCAGTTAATAAATGTAGAAGGAATAAGGGAAATAGAAAGCCACCATGATAATTGTTATAAGCACAGTCCCTTGACAGATGCAGCAAGGTGAAATCTTTCTAATAGATGAAAGAATTAGGAGAAATAGAATATCTGCCAAGTCTCCCCCCAAATAGCTATTCATTACAAAGGGAACAATACTTTACAGTGGAGAAACCTGGCAGACACTGCCCCAACCAAGAGCTCAAAGGTGACATCGTATTGGCAGCAGGTACCTGTGGTGCTGTGTGAATGGCACATCACCTGTGGTGGTTTTCCCTAAGTTGAATCAGGAGAAAACAGCAGACAAACCCAGTTTGAAGGACATTCTACCAAATAATTGACCAGTACTCTTCAAGGTGATGAGAGGAGACTGCAAACTCTTCTGGCATGGGGGGCCATGGAAGTGTGTCAGCTAAGCACAACGTGGATGCTGGACCGGGCCCAGGAGCAGACGGGCTCTGGTGGGCGGCCTGGCGAAACAACAAAGCCTATGGTTGAGCTGGGAGTACCATGCCAGAGTTCCTCTTATGGTGTTGATCCTTGTTCTGTGGCTGCACGAAGGTGGGTAGAAACTTGGGGACACCGTGTGCCCTGCCTCTGAAACTTGTGCAAGTCTAAAATCGTCTTTTAAAGTCTTTTTTTTTTTTTTTTTTTGAGACGGAGTCTTGCTCTGTCACCCAGGCTGGAGTGCAGTGGCCGGATCTCAGCTCACTGCAAGCTCTGCCTCCCGGGTTCTGCCATTCTCCTGCCTCAGGCTCCCGAGTAGCTGGGACTACAGGCGCCCGCCACCTCGCCCGGCTAGTTTTTGTATTTTTTTTTTAGTAGAGACAGGGTTTCACCGTGTTAGCCAGGATGGTCTCCATCTCCTGACCTCGTGATCCGCCCGTCTCGGCCTCCCAAAGTGCTGGGATTACAGACTTGAGCCACCGCGCCCGGCCAAAAAGTCTTTTTAAGTTATCACTAAGAAAATTAAAAGGCAAGCCAGACATCACGTAGTCTGACTGTGCTGTCAGTCGTGTCTGGGGCCTGCATCAGCACAGGGCTCGCAATGGTGGCTTACCTCTTAGCTCCCAAGGAAAGGCAGAGTTGAGAGCCTCCCTGGTGATTGACTTAACAGCTATATGTAGCTTTCTGTGGTGTCTTGATTGGGTATGTGTTACAGGAGGTACACAGGTCAGGACTCCCTGAACTGTATTTAAAAGTCTGTTCTGCTGTGTATGAATTATGCCTCAGGGGAGAGAGAAGAGAACTTATGCTCCATTTGGAATTTATCTTGGAGCGTGCTGTGAGGAACAAATCTGTTTGTGTCTTTGTGCAGTAGCTGTCCAGTTACTGCAGCAGTACCACTAACGGAAAAGCCCCTTCCCTGCTGTGTTGAGATACCTCTTTTTCCCACACTAAATTTCCATGGGCAGTTGGGACTATGGGGTTTTCTCTCTGTCTTCCTGGACTTCCCTCATCACACTGATGTAAACAGAGAGGCTTTATACTGTGTTTTCATGTCAGCTGGGGCTAGAGTCTTCACCACTGCGGTTCTTACTCAGAGTTGTCTGGTTATTTGTGCTTACTGGTTCTTCTTCACCTTTTTTTTTAGATACAGAGAGTCCATTTACAAGTTTGTTACATGAAAATATTGCATGAGACTGGGGTTTGGAGTACAGATCCTGTCACCTAGTTAGCGTAGTACTCAATAGGTAGTTTTTTTAACCCACCCCCACTCCCTCTACCTTCTAGTAGTCCCCATTGTCTGTTCCCATATTTGTGTCCATGTGTGCTCAATGTTTAGCTCACATTTATAAATGAGAACATGTGGCATTTGGTTTTCTGTTCCTGCATTAATTTGCTTAGGATTAAGTCAAGCTCCATCCATGTTGCTGCAAAAGATGTGATTTTATTCCTTTTTTATGGCTGTGTAGTATTTCACGGTATATGGGTACCACATTTTCTTTATCCAGTCTACCACTGATGGGCACCTGGGTTGATTCTGTGTCTTTACTATTGTTAATAGTGCAGCGATGAACATATGAGTGCATGTGTCTTTTTGGTTGAATGATTTATTTTCTTTTGGATATATACCCAGTAATAGGGTTGCTGGATAGAATGGTAGTTCTGTTTAAGTTCTTTGAGAAATCTCCAGACCACTTCCCACAGTGGCTGGACTAATTTACATTCCCATCAACAGTGTATAAAGCATTCTCTTTTCTCCTCAGCCTTGCCAGCATCTGTTGTCTTTAGACTTTTTAGTAATGGCCATTCTGGCTGGTGTCAGATGGTATCTCATTGTGGTTTTGATGCATTTCTCTAGTGCTGTGTGGTACTGAGCCTTTTTCATGTTTGTTGGCCACTTGTATATCTTCTTTGAGAAGTGCCTGTTCCTGTCCTTTGCCCATTTTTTAATGGGGTCATTTTTTTTTTTTGTATAAGTTCCCTGTAGATTCTGGATATTAGGCCTTTGTCAGATGCATAGTTTGCAAATAATTTCTGTCATTCTGTAGGTTGTCTGTATTCTCTGTCAATAGTTTCTCTTGCTGTGCAGAAGCTCTTTCATTTAATTAAATTCTACTTGCCAGTTTTTGTTTTTTGTTGCAATTGTTTTTGGGAACTTAGCCAAAAATTCTTTGCCAAGGCCAATGTCAAGAAGAGTGTTTCCTAGGTTATCTTCCAGGATCTTACAGTTTGAGGTCTTACGTTGAAATCTTTAACATATTTTGAGTTAATTTTTGTATATGGTGAAAGATAGGGGTCTGGCTTCAATCTTCTGTTATTCCAGCACCGTGTATTGAATAGGATGGTCTTTTTCCACCGCGGTTTTTGCTGGCCTTGTCGAAGATTGGATGGTTGTAGGTGTGTGGCTTTATTTCTGAGTTTTCTGTTCTGTTCATTGGTCTATGAGTCTGTTTTTGTACCAGTACAGAAGCTGTTTTGGTTACTGGGGCTTTAAAGTATAGTTTGAAGTTGAGTGTGATGCTAGTGTGATGCCTCTGGCTTTGTTCTTTTTGCTTAGGATTGCTTTGGCTATTTGGGCTCTTTTTTTATTCCATATGAATTTTAGAATAGTTTCTTGTTCTTAAATGCATTTTACAATTAATTTGTTCAGCTCTAAGAAAAAAACATGATTTTATATTGCAATAGCATTAATTTTAATGTTTTTTTAAAAAATATGTTTCATCTACTTCTAACTTATTGCAAAGAGTTTTATAAAGTTGCCTGTAATGATTTTTTAATGTTTTTCTTCATTTTTATAAATCAAACATCCTTGTAACCACACCCAGGTCAAGGAATAGAACTTTATCATAATCATCCCAGAAGCACCCCCCACATGTCCCATTTCTATTATAATCCACTTCCTCTCCCAAAAAATAACCACTTCCCAAACTCTTATGGTAATCATTTCCCTAGTCTTTATAGTTTTATCACCAAGTGTATATTCCTAGACACTATAATTTAGTGTTGTTTTATTCTTAAAATTTGATATGTTTTTAAAGTCTCTTTTAATCTACACATTTTTCTCTCCCTTTCTTTTTCTTATCTTTTACAATTTTTAAATTTTCTTCTGTTAGCACTTGTAACTTTCTTTTTTTTTTCTAATCAGACAGATACTTAGTGGTTTGTTTTGATTATTTTCTCTTGAGAGCCAGCATTTGGATTTGCTTCTTAGTTCTATTCTTTTTCTACTTAATAATATCTGCTTTTATTTGTAATAATTCCCCCCTTTCTTTTGGTTCACTTATTCTTTTTCTGGCTTTTTCAGTTATATATTTAAATAATTTATTTTTATTATTTAAATTTGTATTGATATAGGTATTTAAGCTATAAAGTTTCTTGTGACATTTTCTAAGTCCTATACATTCTCTATATATTTTCCCAGCCTTTTATAGCTGTATATCTTATATGCAGCATGGTGCTTGATTTTGCTTTGTGAACCAATCCAAGACTGTTTTAATAGGTGAGCCAAGTCCATTTTTTACATGACAGGTAACAGGGAACCACCTTGTTCTATTTTATTTGCTTTTACCCTTTTGGTATTTAAGAGGCCTTTCTTGTTTTCTTTCTTTCTTTTTTTTTTTTTTTTTTTCACTTTTACCCTAATGCCTTTATAGCAAACCCTTAGATTCTTTTGTTGGCTCCCACAGCACCCGATACTGCAGTTAGCTGATGGACACCCCACTCCCGGTTGGCCCTGCACATCTTCTCCCCATCCCTACCACTTCTCCGGTGGTGGTTCTTTGTCTGCATTGTCTGAGCTGGTAACCATGGCGTGCTGCACCTTTATCACCATCATGTGCCAGCAGCTCCACAAATAAATACAGACCACCCGGCAGCCCCACCTTTGCCTCTGCCTCTAGTCATTTTGGTTTCCAGAGCTTATTCTTTAGTGGGTCGTCCCTCAGCTGCTGGTCATCGTACGTCCTGTGTTTGTGTGTACTCATAAAAACTATGTGTGACTTTTATCCTTGATGGTCACTATTTAGATGTTAAATCTTTGGCTTGTACTTTGTTCCCTTGAATATCTTAAATATGTGACTGAACCTGTTCTATTCTGGATCTGTAATCCCTACTGCAAAGCCACTCACAAGTCCAGTTTTCATCATTTTTGATTTTACAGCCATGCATTCTTAAGGGGGAGGAATTTATAGAACTGAAAACCATGTGAATACCCTAGTCATGAGGTGGCTGATTTTGTCTGTCCGGGTAAGATGGTGCAGGTAGGGGCTGTGGTGGTCCAAGTGGCACACGCAGGAAGTCACAGGATGTGGGAGGCGTTGTTCTGTGTGCCCTGTGCACAGAGTGTGATGCCCTTTGACGGGTTTGCAGCCTCATCTGGTGGATTTCCTGGCACAACCCTTCTTGAAGGTTGCTGCATCTGAAGCTCTTTAAGACGGCGTTTCCCTTCGGCCAGACTGCACTCTGTGCACAGTGCAGATGCTTCTCCCTGTGGAGTGAGAGGGGCCCACATTGTCTGTGGCTCCACCTGACCTTGGTGCTTATTGCTGTCTGCTCTGCTGCTCCCTTCATGTAACGCGGGTGTGTTAAGAGTCTGTAAGTGTGTTGTGTTAGATATTTAGGAAGGAAATGTTAATCCTAAAAATAGGTTTCACATCTTTTTTTTTAACTTACATAAAATTGACTGGACTTTTTCTTCTGGATTATCTTTTTGTAATCAGAGACTAATAATACACTGATATGAAGTAGCTTTGTATCAGGAAAATGGATAAATGTAAACATTCGCCTACCAGGAGAAAATAATACTACCTGATTGGAAATGTATGGATAAAAAGCTAGGTTTAGTAGGTAGCCATTGATGAACAGAGTAACTTAAGACAACCATTGGGGATTGTTAGAGCAGAGATTGTAGCTCCCTTCTGAGGAGGAGCTGACCAAAATGTAGTCCAACTCCTGCTTGACAGAAGAGGTACAGCCAAACTGATCCGAAGGAAATGTCAGAGGAGGCCAGGTGGGAATTCTCAACAACTGTGTTTGAGGGTTTGTTCTACTTTGTTTTGGTTTTGGTGAAATTATCACATTTTGCATGTTATATTACCTTGGCACTTGGAATCATGGCATTTATGCTGAGATTTTTTCTCCCTAAAGTCTCTTCTGTTTGATAGCATGTATGTACCTTTCCTAATCAATATCAAACTGAAGTAACTTAAAAAGATAGATGATTGTATTCATTTTCTAGGGTTCCATAACCACAAACTCAGTGGCTTAAAACCACAGAAATGTCTGTCCTCACAGTTCTGGAGGCCAGAAATCCAAAATCAAGGGCTTGGCAGGGTTGCTTCCTAAAGGCAGCTCAGGGAAGTTGAGTTTATGAGTATGTATTACTTTTTACTATGTGTAGTATAGTACTTTAATAATTATTAAAACTTAAATCATTCACAAATATCATTTTTCTTACTGGTAACAAAAGTTTTCTGATATATCTTACAGCAATATAGTTCAGAACTGATGCCCTTGATTAGCAATTTTAAAAACCGGAGGCTTACCCTAGCCTGTCTTACTTTCCTATACTTGTGTGGAAATGATTTGGAGATAATGGCCCATAACAGCACATTCCTGTAAAGCCTGTGCTTAGAACCCTAGAGTGGTCTGGGAGATGAAGATTAAGACCTTGTTGTCCATCTCTTAAGGAAAATGCAAATCTTATTACAGGTCGTCACGAGAATGAGGATTATAATGTATAGAAATTGGGACTTAATTATGGGAAACAGTTCTGTTCTTGGCTCTCGTTTACTTCTATTTGGAGTTGTTTTGTTGATTCTTCTCTATTCTCTTCTCTTCCTTTTCTTGAGTGGAAAGGAACTTGGAAAAGTCATGCACTGGCCTTGGGTTGTCAGAGGAAACTTGGAATGTCATTGCCTTTTGGGCACATTTGCAAGCAAGGGGGTGATGTATGCTGTGGTGCAGCCTGGGTGTGGGGAGTTGAGGGCTGTTAGCTCCATCATTCAGACATGTTTTAAGTTTATGGAAACTGTGTTTCTTACAAGTGCGTTTGTGCCCTGTATTTTCAGCTTGTGTTGTATGAGGTTCTATTCTTTGTTTTTAATGCTTCCCGCCCCCACCCCATCCCTCCGACATGTACCTCAGACAGCATGAACAAGACAAGCTGCTACTTCCTCTCCTCTCTTGCACACTGTCTCTTTATCTTTAATTACAACAAAATACACATAGCATAAAATTGCCATCCTAACCATTTTTAAATGTACAAGTTCAGTGGTGTTAAGTACATTCACATTATTGTGCAACCATTACTACCATCCATCTCTGGAACTTTTTCATCTTCCCAAACTGAAACTCTGTCCCCATTAAGTGCTAACTTTTCATTCTCCAGCACCCCCAGACCTGGTAACTGGCTTTCTACTTTCTGTGTCTGTATGATTTGACTTTTCTGAGTACCCCATATAAGTCAAATCAGACACTGTCCTTTTGTAACTGTCTTATCTCACAGCATAATGTCCTCAGGTTTCCGCCCTGTTGTAGCATGTGTCAGCATTTCCGTTTTCAGACTGAATAATATTCCATATTGTGTATAGTGCACACCACAGTTTGTCTGTTCGGCCACTGATGGACGTGTGGGTTGTTTCCATGTTTAGCTGTTGCAAGTAATACTGCTGTGAACGTGGGTATACAGGTATCTGTCATTCTCCGCTGGGTATACAGGTATCTGTCATTCTCTGCTTTCGGTTCTTTTGAAAATATACCCAGAAGTGAAATTGCTGGATCATATGGTAACTGTATGTTTAATTTTTTGAAGAACCTCCATGCTGTTTCCTATAGCAGCTATACCATCCTCCATTTCCACCAACACTGCACGAGGGATCCAGTTTCTCCACATCCCTGTCAACACTTGTTACTTTCTTTCTTTTTTTCTTTTAATTTGCCAGTAGCCTCATAATGAGTGTGAGGTAGTATCTCATTGTAGTGTTAATTTGCATTTACCTAACAATTTGTGATATGGAGCATCTTTTCATGGGCTTGTTGGCTGTTGTATCTCTTCTTTGGAGACATGTCTATTGAAGGTGTTTGACATTTTTTAATCAAATTGTTGGGCAGTTTCCCTTGTTTTTAAGTCAGAGTAGGTGATGTTTGTCTTGCTTATGAAACAAAGGTTATAAAAAAAGAACATGTTTGCTATGAGATGTAGTTGATACATGCAGAATGGAAAGATTTATAAATTAAATACTCGTTTATTAACATTTTAGTGTGTTGAATTTCAATTTCAGAGGCATTCATCTTTCTTCTCTACTTGTACATTTTTGTTTACCTGACAGTGTAAAACCCGCAACCCCAAAATAATGGTTTTTTCCCCGTTTAAAATACTTTGTAAAAATAGTAGCCTAGTTACTGGTTTCTCTAAAGTAGCCATTTTCCCTTGGTTGTCATTTGTGAGCCCAGGCTTGGTCCTCAAGTCTAACATAGACTCCCCAAGGCCCTAACACTGAAGTTCTCTGAGCCCTACCACTGCCCACGTGGGCCCACGAAGTGTCCCAGCAGTGCCCAAGAAGGTCACCTCCACCTGTGGAATCCACAGTGTGGGTAGCCCCCAGGGAGCCACAGCCATCTAGGTCCAGATTCACAGGAGGACGCGGTTACTGCAAGTATCTGAACCTGGCCCCACCACCTATGGGCAGAGTTGATTCCAGCTCAGTGGTCCATGGGATGTCTTTCGGTTCAGCTTGCTGTTTTGTCCACACTCACGTGTTGGAGCTCAGCTGCATGGAGTGTCCTTCTCCCTGGACGTGTGAGGTTAGTCAGCAGTCCTCTCTCCTTCCATATTCTGTCTTTAGTTCTGCGACACTATTTCTGGAGAACATCGTATCTGTGCTTTTCCTTTGATAAGTTTGTAATTTTCATTAGAAAAGCCCTTTTAGATTCTAAAGCTTCTGACCGGGCGCGGTGGCTCAAGCCTGTAATCCCAGCACTTTGGGAGGCCGAGACGGGCGGATCACGAGGTCAGGAGATGGAGACCATCCTGGTTGACACGGTGAAACCCCGTCTCTACTAAAAAATACCAATAAAACTAGCTGGGCGAGGTGGCGGGCGCCTGTAGTCCCAGCTACTCGGGAGGCTAAGGCAGGAGAATGGCATAAACCCGGGAGGTGGAGCTTGTAGTGAGCTGAGATCCGGCCACTGCATTCCAGCCTGGGTGACAGAGCAAGACTCCGTCTCAAAAAAAAAAAAAAAAAAATTCTAAAGCTTCTGCATTCAGTATTTCAATCAATGATAACAAACTGGTATAAGACTAAATATGAAATACAAACATCAACACATTTCCATAAATTGGTGTTGTAATGTCTGCCATAAGAAGTTCAGTTGTTTGTATGTTTTTCAAATGCGCTTTGCTTGTCTTGATGATTTACAACTGTTGGCAGTGCTGTTTAAGTCTGTTCTGACAGTGAGAAATTGACTCATTTGGCAAAGTCAGCTGTTTTTACTAAAAGTGAATACTGGTGAGTGGAAAGGGGCTTGTATACAATTTTCTTGTCAAAGAACAGTGAGCGGGAAATAAGCAATCTTAGTTCCTGGGATTTGAGCATCACTCTCACATGCCTCCACCAACCAGCTTGTCTCCACAGAGCTTCCTTCCTCACTTTAGACTGAAAATCTGTTATCAGTGTGTGGAAAATAAGAATTTTACACATCTTTAGTTTTGAGGATGTGGATTACTATTTACAGGTTTTATTTTTTCACTATAAGGAAGAAATTTTTTAAAAAAGTAAAAGGTGTTCACATTGTGTAGTTATTGCCTTATGATTTGATTTTCTTGTTTCACGAAGAAGAAAAACTTTAAATGTGTTTAAATAGTAAAAATATACATGTCACTTCTGCTTCCAGTTAAGTGTGTTAACATGTATTTGGTTGGTGCTTAATAAAAACATGTTCAGTGAATAATAAACTCCCTTGGATAAGCATATCAAGACCCTTGAGAGATTCTAAGACATGTTCAGCACTTTCCGGTATAATATTCTCAAAGAACCAGGACACATCTTATTTCTCAAAATGAAAAAAAAAGTGTTAGACATTACCTTTGTAATTTCAAGCCCACAATCTGTCACTTGGAAGTGTTGGTATCGTTTTACAAAAGAAAAGCCGAATGAAGATCTCCCTGAAAAAATATTTTAATAGAATATGTCTTTATTTCAGTATCTTAAATAGTGAAGATGGAGAAATATTCAATAATGAAGAGCATGAATATGCATCCAAAAAAAGGAAAAAGGACCATTTTAGAAATGACACAAATACTCAAAGTAAGATCATTCTCATTAATTTTATTTTGTCGATTATGTTGAAATACTAAATTACTCTGACAATGCTATCTTATGAAATAAAAGGTGATACAAATATGTAAATAACAGCCCAGTATCCAGCATCGCCCACTTATTTAGTGGTCAGACTTTTGGCAGCTCAACCGTTTCAGTGGGTAAGATGTGCAAAAACAAAATAAGAGATGGCACAACCCACAAAACAGCCCATGCATATGATCTTGAATTCAACTCATTCTTGAGCAGTGAGGCCAAACTGAGGGGTGTCCTGACTTGAGTTTCGAAGTCACTGAAGATTCAGAGCAGGAGACAGACATTCAGAGCTGTAGTTTAGGATGTTAGATGGCAGCAGGGGAAGGCTGGAGGTGGGACCTGTCCGTGAGAGGGCGTAGGGCTCTATCATGGCACTGCCTTGCAGTTTATCTGTGAGTTACCAAGACACATGTTCGTCTATAGTAGGCTCCCTTACCTCAGGGGATAGACCTCCAGTGGATGCCTGAAACTGTGGATAGTACTGAACCTTATGGATACTATGGGTGTTTTTCTGTATATACACACTTATAATAAAGTTTAATTCATAAATTAGGCACAGTAAGAGATTAACAACAATAATAAAATGAAACAGTTATAGCAAGATGGCCGCCATCGCTCCTCTTGCACTTTGGGGCCATTATGAAGTATGATAAGGGTTCTCTAAACACAAGCACTGCGATATCTCAACAGTTGATCCGATAACCAAGACGGCTACTGAGTGATCAAGGGGCAGGTAGTGTAGGACTCGCTTGACAAAGGGAGGATTCCCATCCCAGGCAGGACAAAGCAGGACAGTGTGAGATTTCATGACACCATCCAGAATGGCACAGAATTTAAAACTTAGGAATGGTTTATTTCTGGAATTTTCCATTTAATGTTTTCAAGCCAAAACTGACTGTGGGTAATTGAAACTGTAGAAGGTGAAACTGTGAATATGGGGGAGACTACTTTATGAAGAAGATAGGGTCACATGGAGAATACAGTTAGTGTGATTCTTGAAACTTTAAGATTCATCTGAAAAATGTGTTTCTATGGAGTACCATACAGAGCAATAGAAGAATAGAACTTTTTATTAGGGTACATGGGAATTTAGTAATGTAATTGCATTTTATAATCATTTATGTCTTCATATGGCTTCAGTCATTAATAATACTAATACTAATTTTCTTCTAAGTTACTAGGACTTGGTACTATCTGAAATCATTGTTCATATCTTAAACTGATTTAAGAAACAAGGCAATTCTGTTTGCATTGAACCAAGTAAAAGCATTTCTTGTGAATATAGTAAGATAACTTTGTTAACGTGTCCAGTTATTTAAATTCCTTTAAAATCTTCATTTTTGAAATGATTTGCCAGATTTAAAAAACAAAGTTAATTTTTATTCTAGGTTTTTATCGTGAAAAATGGATCTATGTCCATAAAGAAAGCACAAAAGAAGTAAGTATTCTGTTATAAATAGGAGAGTATCTTGGATTGTTTCTGTTCAATATGGAGTCACATTAAATACATTTATTAATAAAGTTGCATGAAACACATTTCTTTTGCAATATCAGATCTATGGTTCAAATTCTGACAGGAGGAGCTTTTGAGGTAGTGATTCTCCATTGTGTGTGCTTGCATTTGCGTGTGGTATGTGACTGTGTGTGCATACATTGGTATGTGTTGTATATATGGTGTGTATGTATGGTTGTGCGTGTATTTGTGCAGACATTGGTGTGTGGGATGTATGGTGTGTGGTGGCATGTGGTATATGTGTGCAGTGTGTGGTTCCTGCCTACCTGTACATACCTGAGTCAGCAGCAGGTCTATTTAAACCAAGCACGTACTCCTGCAGTCACACGCATTTTCTCTGTGTTAGCATGAACCTCTGGTGCTGATGGGCATGTCTCCTCCCTGTGGCGTGTTTTGGAGTGTAGGACATCTGTGAGCCCCCTCATTCCACATAATGAGTGGCTAACATGAAATTAGTAATTGGGTTGGGTTTGCACAGAGCCGTGTGAACTCTTTCCCTGCCTTTTGTCAAGTTAGTCTAAAGCTTTTTCATGAGCCATAAGACAAACCAGAGAGCTTCAAGCTGTTTCCTGTTTCTTTACTAGGATCAGGGAAGTTGAGTTCCTTTTATAGTCCTAGAAACTCTGCATTTGCATAATTTTGCAACAATTGGGGAAAATAATTTAGGGAACTATTGTCTATCATCTGTTTTTTTAGGGTAAGTTAAATATTCCAGAAATGTTTGTAGATGCTCTGAAGCTAGTCCAGCTTCTGAGAAAGAAAACTTAAATCTATTCGGTTATGGTTAGTGGGTATAGAATGAATCAGATCCTTAATATACACTCTAATACACCATTAGAAGATTGTTTGACAGAATCTAACCTAGTTTGTAAAAAACGAAATTTAGTGCTCATGAAAGACCATTAAATATTTCATCTGCTCCGTTGCCATACTGATTACAGAACAGAGGATCCCATCCAAGCTAGCATATGCAGGAAAAGAGGATCTTATTGTGAGGCTGTGGGGATGTTCCCTGGAATCCTAGGAACCACGACTTAACCAGGCTGAGAGGGACCAGAACTGGGACTGGGTGCTGGTGTCCCTGTACCACATCATGTCTCCACACCGTCACCTGGTATAGAGCAAGTGCCTGCTGCTTATCCATGCTGGCTGGTGTCTCACCGCTCTGAGGTTACATGCTGTGGTTCTAGGTCCAGACATGCTCTTTGTGGTCTGCTCTGTGAATCAGATTTAATTTTCGGTTGTGAGATGGGTGGTGACCTTGGAAAGTGCCTGCTGCACCATCATGTAGAATTAAGAGAGAGAAATAAAATAGGAATATCAACTGTGAGGGATTTCAGATAATTATCTGTATCAAAGTTAGCATTTCCTTTCCCCCAGAGTTCCCAGGAAAATGTTTTCTGCGTAGCAGGCACTCAGTCAACATATTTGGATGTTTAAATGAATTTCGTTGAGTTGTGCACACATAGGGCGATTGGGGTTGACGCACAGAAGCACATGAGCCTCTGAGTGTATCAGCTATCAGCGACAAAGATGCTATGACTCCAGCTGCTTTCTCTAGGACATCTCAAGTCACCTGTTTGGAATTTGAGATCGATCATCTCATGTTTTTTATTATTGTTCTCCAGCTTATTTATCCCTACAACTTTGAAATGAAAATCTGTAGATTTTAAATATTTCAAATATGGAAGATGGAAATGGAGTTTAAAATGACTTCTGAAACCTAATGTGCTAATCTATACAAACCAGTATAGGATAGGGGTGTATCATGGAAGAAAAACATCTAACAGAATAGCAGCAGTGTTTACAGTACTGAAAATAAATTGTTTCATTTTCTTCCTTTGGTTCTTGGACCTGTGGGTCTAATCACCAGTTTTTTTGGTGTTTTGGGTTCTTGGCATCCGTGCTTCCAGCCTGAAAGCTGCCCATGGTCACAACTAGCACTTGCCTTCAGCCCTCTCCATCCCAATGCTGGTTTTCAGAGGCACCTTTTTGCTGCCAAAGCGCCTCTCCCAGCTGTGATCCTTGTGGTTGAGCATACTTCCAACCTGGGCAGTGCATGCCTCCCCCGCAGAGAAATCCCATGTTATACTTCAAACTTGGGCAGTGCATGCCTCCCCCGCAGAGAAATCCTGTGTTTCAACTGTATATTTATAACACCTACATCCTTAAAATGCAGCTAAGCACATGATTTATGTATTTTTAGTTGCGTAGCCTAGAATAATCCAGTTTTTTTATGATCTTAGCCTTAACATCATCCACACCCCAGTTTGTCCCCAGCAAAACAAACCAGCAAGATTTTTTTTTTAATTTTCTGTTATACTTTAAGTTCTAGGTTACATGTGCACAACGTGCAGGTTTGTTACATATGTATACATGTGCCATGTTGGTGTGCTGCACCCATTAACTCATCATTTACATTAGGTATATCTCCTAATGCTATCCCTTCCCCCTCCCCACACCCCACGACAGGCCCCGGTGTGTGATGTTCCCCTTCCTGTGTCCAGGTGTTCTCATTGTTCGATTCCCACCTATGAGTGAGAACATGCAGTATTTGGTTTTCTGTTCTGCAAACCAGCAAGATATTTAATATACATTTTTCTTTGTCATTACTTCAGCAGGTGGTAAAAAATGTCAGTTAACGGTGTCTCAGTTATACATAAACAGCTTAAATTATTAGCATTGCTGTAATTTTACTATTCTCTCATCTAAATCTAAAATCAGTCTTCAGGATAAAAACAAATGTCCTTTGCCAAATTTTTTTTTTAATTGCACAATTAATTGACATTAACTGCCAGTTCTTTTTGGCTGATTGACTAATTTTAACTTCTGTGTTGCTTTTCCAGAGGCATGGCTATTGCACCTTGGGAGAGGCCTTTAATCGGTTAGACTTCTCAAGTGCAATTCAAGATATCCGAAGGTTCAATTATGTGGTCAAAGTAAGTGTTCTGTATCAAAAACTACTTTGATGACTCTTTTGAACAATTATATTTTGAAGATTGTAAGTGTCCAAAGTTTAAGATGCTTTTGGCAGCTTGAAGGTGTGCCTGTTTGCTGCGTATAATCGAAAAATAGAAGGGAACAAGTTCAGGAGAAAACAGTGAGATTGGAGGATTTCTCCAGTGTTGGTGGCAGAGGTTGCAGAACCTCAGTGGGAGCAAACAGTCATCTCCCCGTGGCTCTGTGGTTGCTGAGGATGCCACAAAGTGGTCCCCTGGGGGGGTTGCACCATGCATCTACGTACCGTGTCAGTGATGGATCGGTCATGGGATCTTTACCTGATGATTTCGCAAATGTTTTCTGCTTCACGTTTTTCACAAAGAATGAGTCTTACGTCACAGAGGAAGAAGTAGCTAATAGAAAACAGGAATTTCATACAAAATAGATCTCCACAAAAACCTTATTGCATTAATGATATCCTTTTGGAAGAAACTTTTATCTTGGGCCGCACTCAAAAAGAAAGGATCATAGCCATATATTCCATTTATTGTTTGCTTTTGTCTAAAGATTAACTACTATGTGATTCATGCACCTTCATTCTATGGATAAAATAGAAGCTATAGTTTGTGAAGCTATTAATTTTGTGTTTCTAATGGTTCTGTGAGACATTGGAAAATGTTTCTTTTAATTGCTTTTAGGCATTTAAAAGTGCTACTGGGAGGACAAAAAATTTAGGGAATTAAATAACTAAGTCTTAGATAATTTTATTTGTTATATTTGGTTCTGAGCAGAATTTCCAGGGCTTCTTATGTAACTACTACTTACAACTCCTGTTGTGCTCCATTCTTCACTGAAGCCCAGCCAACACATGCAGGCTGGACTTCCCCGGTGTTTTCTGAGTCCTTCTTTAGATATTTACACGCTGGCCAGCAGGGTGTTCTCGATAGGTACCTTTCTTGTAGACGATGAAACGCAGATTTGACTCAGCCTTGTGGAAATTTTCAAGACTTAAGTAGGCAGGAAAAACATCAGCAGAGAGGTCTGTTTAGCAGTAACTAGTTCTCCATGTAGCTCTTTGATAGTTCAGACCATACTGAGTTGCTTTATAGTAGCAATTCTTGACCATCTGTCTACATAAAAGGATTTAATTCTTGATGAGAGTGAGAGAGTAGGATGGGGCACAGGAGGAAGTCATTGGCTCCTGGTGATTTCTGTGCTGGGTGCCCTGCTCTGTCATCTTTGGTCGCTGACTCTGGAGAAGGTACGAGTGTTCTGTGCTTTGTCAGAGCAGGAGTCCATAGACCAGGACCAGTATTTTATCAGTTTCAGTCATTTGGACGACTGCATGATTTTTTTTTGGTCTGTGTACCATATACTACTATAATTTGCTGGGTAGCTTTTCTTCAAATTTACTTTTTTAAACAGAAATACCTACTTTAGCCTCATCCTAAACACTAATACCTGTGAAATGGTAAATTTTCTGTTGGTCGTTTGTTTAATACATATAAAATAAATGCATAACTATAAAAATTAAAATGTGCTATGCACTCATGTACCAACTACACTTACCTTGCAACCGTCTTGAGAAGGGCTGTGTTTCTCCAAACCACCTCTCAGAGGTGGAGTGAGGGAACTGGTGAGCCTGGGAAGCAAAAGGGCTGCATTGTTGCATGACTGTCCCAGCAGCCTCACAGGTCTGTGCATCTCTGTTGATTGCTGCCTTCGAAGCAGAGCCTTGCTTGGCTCATCTGTGCTCCTGCTCTGTGGGAATCCCACCTTCCCTCTCCTGCAGTTGCTCCAGACCTTTCACAAGTCCAGCAAAGTTACCTCTAAGTTACCTTTGTGACTGTGGGAAAGCCTGAGCCTGTGTCTTGCCTTGGATTGAGCTCCTCCATGTCCCCATCCTAATTTTTGCCCTCCCTGGCCCATGCCAGTACCCTCTCCCGCTGGCTTGCTTTCAGTGTGTACTATTTTTTCACTTTATCATGTGCATTTATCGTGCATGCTGTGCAGGTATTTGGTATTTGTTTGCTGTTTTAAATGTTTATAGCAACACTTACTACAACAACTGAGAGGATTCTCTTGCAGTTCTTCTAAATAATATGATTTTCCATAATTTAGGCTAAGTTGTCCATAATGTCACTCAGTATTATTAGAATACCTATAAACTAGAAATGTAGAAGCATTTTTTTGAAATGCTTGATAAAAGGTTTCCTTTTTTTCTAACAGCATTTAGTAATATCTGCCCTTAAGAATTTGTGTGCAAAACTTAATATGTATCTTTTTGGTTTTTTTTTTTTTTTTTAGGTGGAGTCTCACTCTTGCTCAGGGTGGAGTGCAGTGGCATGATCTCTGCTTCCTGGGTTCAAGTGATTCTCCTGCCTCAGCCTCCTGAGTAGCTGGGATTACAGGCATGCACCATGATGCCTGGCTAATTCTTTTTTGTATTTTTAGTACAGATGGGGTTTCACCATGTTGGCCAGGCTGGTCTGAAACTCCTGACCTTAAGTGATCCACCTGCCTCAGCCTCCCAAAGTGCTGGGATTACAGGTGTGAGCCACCATGCCCAGCCTGTATCTTTCAACTAACATTTTGTTTTATGTAAAATCATTTTGTCCATCTCAACTTACGAATTTTAAACTGAGACTAATCAATGATGACTACATAATCTTAGGATAAAAGCTAGTGTAGAGTATAGTGTCCAATTACAGGTTGTTTCAGTTGTCAAAATAAAGATAAGTAGTTTGGAATGGAAATTTCGTTTTTACTCTAATCTTTGAAGTTGAGTTTGAGCCAGGTGTGTTGTTGGAGGCATAAAATGGCCCCAGCTTTTGTTCACTGTCCAGGGGCAGATGCTCTTCACTCAAGGCAGGAGGAGCCCGTCAGTGTTGGCATCGCTGAGCACCTCCTGTGTGCAGATCAACATACCTTGTCTTTTCTAACTAATCCTTTCAAGAAACTTTGAAATCCAGTTCTGTTCACACTCCCACCATGAAATCTTGTGTGCCACTGATCACAGGGTTGTGGCGATACCAGTGCAAGCCTACCTGGCTGGGACCTTGGCCTCACCACCCCCATGATATCAGCAGCACTTCCCTGGCCCTCAGGTGTGCCAGTGGTCACGTGTTTAAGTTGTCTGCATCCCCATCCCATTAGCCCCAGGAGCAGGGGCTTGGTTTGTTCACTGCTGTTCACCCACTGCTGAAAATAACACCCCCCTTTGTCAAAGTGGAATAAGTGTGTCCCAGCTGCAGTGAGGAGCTGCACTTCCGTGAACTCGGAGGTGCCCAGCAAACCCAGGACGGCTGTAACACAGAGAGGGAGACCAGTACCCAAAAGCTGTCTGGAGGAAGTAGAACTGGGTCCTGAGCCTGTAGGTTAATGTGACTGTGGGTTTTACACATTTGTTGTCATTCCCTTGGAGTCCTGGGCTTGCTTATAGCACTGAGAAGAACAGCCTGCTCCCTCACCCCCCTGGCAGTCAGGAGGTGGCTTCTGACAGCCAGGCGCAAACAGCCCCAGGCTTGGGAGGTGCATGCAGGGCAGTGCACAGCATGAAAGCTTCCTGAAAGCTGCACAGTGTGCAACTGAAATTTATAAAAATGTTAAATATGCTGTGTTTGCTAAAGTACACACATCTGTAGGAAAAACGTTTTCAGAATCGTAAAGTTTATATATCTAATTTTAGTTATTTGGTAAATTATCTGAAGTACTTCATTCTCTGCCTATGGCTGGACCAATCAGATAGTACATCCAGTGTCACATACTTTCAGGGGTAGAGTATTTTTAGTTTAGTATCTTGCCACCATTTATTTTTATGTTTTCATTTGCTTTACATGTAGGCAAAGAGTCGGTCACTCTTGTCTTTATTCAAAAATTTCTGTGTCCCTGGGCGTTGCTCTGCCCCTCTAAGACTCCCCAGTCCTGTTTCCTTTAGCCCACCTGCTCCTCATGTCTGTAGATGGACTTCTGCTTCCCAGTATCCCAGGGATCTATTAAATGGGGAAAAGTGGCCAGGTGCAGTGACTCACACCTGCAATCCCAGCACTTTGGAAGGCCGAGGCAGGAGGCCAGCCTGGGCAACATAGGGAGACCCTGTTTTTACAAATAATAATAAGCAAGTAAGGAAAGACATCTCAGGCTAGAATCTCTGGCTATATGAAGATTTTTTTTTTTCAATTTTTTTCATAATTTCTACTAATGACTACTCCATAGCAGCAAGTTAATAGCAGCAGCCTCACAGCAGCACATGGGAAAGATGCTCAGTGAGTGACCCTCAGCCCTCCCCGGTGTGGACTTGAGGGTGAGGCAGGGAGGGAGAGAGGCTCTGCAGCCACATGGCTGCTGTTGGAGTTCTGTCTCTTTCTTATTTATTTACTCAGGGATCTCAAGCATATGACTTCATTATCTCATCCATAGTATCTGGTAGATTTTAGCATCTACCTCAGAGCACTGTTATGAAGATTAGATTATTCCATCATAGGAAGCTCTTAGAACAGTCTGTACTCTGTGTTAGCCACTATTTTTATTTTCTTTTGAGGAGGATGTAGGCAGAGGGATGACAGCTGCATGGAGATCCATTTATGACCCAAGAGGTAAAGATGAGAAAATGGGGCCCAGAGAGACGGGCTGAAGGTCACAATGGAATCAAGGACAGAGACCAAAAGTGCAGTCATCCTGACAGCCGTGAAGAGCTTTTTCATTAAGATGTTGTTTTCTAAGTCTGTAAACTTTGATTTTCCTCTCATGTAAATTAAGTGACTCTCTTAAATGCGTCACGACTTTTTTTTTTTCAATTTTTTTTTTTAATTATACTTTAAGTTCTGGGATACATGTACAGAATGTGCAGGTTTGTTACAGGTATACACATGCCATGGTGGTTTGCTGCACCCATCAACTCCTCATCTCCATTAGGTATTTCTCTTAATGCTATCCCTCCTCTAGCCCCCGAACCCCTGACAGGCCCTGATGTGTGATGTTCCCCTCCCTGTGTCCATGTGTTGTCATTGTTCAACTCCCACTTCTGAATAAGAACATGTGGTGTTTGGTTTTCTGTTCTTGTGTTAGTTTGCTGAGAATGATGGTTTCCAGCTTAATCCATGTCCTTGCAAAGGACATGAACTCATCTGTTTTTATGACTGCATAGTATTCCATGGTGTATATGTGCCACATTTTCTTTATCCAGTCTATCACCAATGGGCATTTGGGTTGGTTCCAAGTCTTTGCTGTTGTGAACAGTGCCGCAGTAAACATATGTGTGTGTGTGTGTCTTTATAGTAGAATGATTTATAATCTTTTCATCATGCTACCTGACGTCAGACTATATTACAAGGCTACAGTAACCAAAACAGCATGATACTGGTACCAAAAACAGATATATAGACCAATTGAATAGAACAGAGGCCTCAGAAATAACACCACACATCTACAACCATCTAATCTTTCACAAACCTGACAAAAACAAGCAGTGGGGAAAGGATTTGCTATTTAATAAATGGTGTTGGGAAAACTGGCTAGCCATATGCAGAAAACTGAAACTGGACCACTTACTTACACCTTTTACAAAAATTAACTCAAGATGGATTAAAGACTTAAACATAAGACCTAAAACCATAAAAACCCTACAAGAAAACCTAGGCAATACCATTCAGGACATAGGCATGGGCAAAGACTTCATGACTAAAATACCAAAAGCAATGGTAACAAAAGCCAGAATTGACAAATGGGATCTAGTTAAACTAAAGAGCTTCTACATAGCTAAAGAAACTATCAGAGTGAAGAGGCAACGTACAGAAAGGGAGAAAGTTTTTGCAATCAATCCATCTGACAAAGGGCTAATATCCAGAATCTACAAAGAACTTAAACAAATTTACAAGAAAAAAACAATCCCATCCAAAAGTGGGTAAAGGATATGAACAGACACTTCTCAAAAGAAGAAATTTATGCAGCCAATAAGCATATGAAAAAATGCTCATCACTTGACGTTAGAGAAATGCAAATCAAAACCACAGTGAGATACCATCTCACACGAGTTACAATGGCAATCATTAAAAAGTCAGGAAACAACAGATGCTGGAGAGGCCGTGGAGAAATAGGAACACTTTTACACTGTTGGTGGGAGTGTAAGTTCAACCGTTGTGGAGGACAGTGTGGTGATGATTCCTCAAGGATCTAGAACTAGAAATACCATTTGACCCAGAAATCCCATATGACATTTTAAAATAATGACCTGGTGAATTAGATGGAACTGTCGAAAAGGGCTGTCTTTAAAATTTCAGATCGTGTTGCCAATCAGGCTTTTGCTTGCTCTGGTGAGTGTTGTTTTAAGCGACACAATCCAATGCTGATTTATTGTTGTATAATAATTTATTCAGTAGGCCCTGCTATATCCCAAGCACCTGGCTAGGAGTAGGCACTTGTTATTCCTAAAATGAATGAGTGACTGAGCATACAAACCAACTGTTGTATACATAAATGTTTTCTAAGTTACTCCAATTATTTTTTTACCACAGTTAAACTCCTCCGTAAATTCTACTTGAAGAACTATTAAGATACTCTAAGATAATTACATTTTTGCTGATTGTTGTACTGAACCTACAGGTTGCTTTTCCGTTTTCTTCCTTCAAACAAACTGCATAGTCAGAAACAGAGGAAGTTATTTCCACTTTTTTTTTTTACATTTTGTATTTTTTTGAGACAGAGTTGCTTTGTCGCCCAGGCTGGAGTGCAGTGGCGTAATCTTGGCTTACTGCAACCTCCGACCCCCGGGTTCAAGAGATTCCCCTGCCTCAGCTTTCCAAGTAGCTGGGATTTCAGGCACTTGCCACCACGCCCAGTTAATTTGTGTATTTTTAGTAGAGAGGGGGTTTTGCCATATGGGTCAGGCTGCTCTCGAACTCCTGACCTCAGGTGATCTGGCTGCCTCAGCCTCCCAATGTGCTGGGATTACAGGCATGAGCCACTGCGCCCGGCCTATTTCCACTTTATAAAAAGATTCTACACAAAGATGTCCTCTAATTTCCTAAGTTAGCAGGACTTGACTTACATAGAAAAAGATATATTTACATATATATTTTTCAATTTTCCTAATTGTTGATTCAAGAATTGGTTGTAGGCTATTTAATTCCAGGTACTTCCTATAATTGCCCCCTTAAAAATGCCAGATTAAAGTGTATTAACAAAGTATGTTAATGCTCCTAAGAACAGATTTGTTAAAGAAAGTCCAAGAAATGTCGGTGTTGTCACCATTCAGAAATATCCATTTCTATTGAAGGAAGTGCTGCTCGGCTCGTCCGAGAGTCTGACCTCAGTTGAATTAAATGTGACCTTGTAGCTCTGATGTTTTTAAGAAAAATTGAACATAAATTGCTGACGATGGTGGATAGGTGGTGTCAGGCAGTTTGAGCACACTGGGAATATACGGCTCCTCATTAGATGGCATGCCAAAAAGAGCTTGTTCTCCAGGCAAATATCCAAATTATATTGGAAGTTTGAAATGCCGGTATTAATAGTACTCTGCAAGTATCCACTGCCATCTTCATTTTTCTTTAATTCTCACCATATTTATCCTATCAACAAGGTAATTTGTAGAGTATGACTAAATGCAGCAACTAAGAATGCTTTTACCAAAATAAAATTATATGTTGTGTAATAGTTCAGTTTCAGATGAAAAAGCAGTCAGTCTTTCTGCCAGTGCTAGAAGTCAGTGGACATTTGGCAGAGAGTCAAAATGGTTCCCAAGAAAAGCAGAGAAAAGGGACAACCCCCAAAATAAAATCACTTCTCACAGACCACTGCTTGAGCAACTTGTGAGTTGTAGGAGGGGCGCTGGTTCCTAAGCCTGAAGTGGAGGACATGTTTCAATCCAGCCTGCATGAGGTTGTAGTGTGGTACTTCCTTACTGCGGGGCAGGGGCCGGCAGGCAGTCCACACATTGCTAAAGGACCGGAGGAAAGTGGCTGGAGCTTCCAGAGAGTTGATGAAAACTATAAAGTCTGCATGGTTCTGCATTGGCTCGCTAGATTACGTCCCTTTTTTGTAAAAGACAATAAACTTAAGAAGTATTTTTAAAAATAGATAATCAAAGTTGAGATCACTGAGGGCTGTTCCAGGTTAGTAATTCTGTCTGGCACACACACTAGATGGGAAGCAGCAGAGCAGGAAGGTGCAAGCACGGATTGTGGGATCCCCCTGCTCTCCAGGTCTGGCCTCTCCCTCCTCAGTGATGTGGCCTTGGGGCCAGCTTCTTCTCTCCCTGCCTCAGTTTTCTCATCTGTAGAGTGGGGATAATAGTAAGACCTACCTCACAGGGGCATTACTGGCATTAGAAGGGCATCAGCTACTTCAGATGGTGCCTTTATAATAATCACTCAGTAAATGCTTACAGTTAATTATAAATCTAAAGGAACCCAAAGGTGAAGACTGAGCAAAGTTGATTTGGTCTGCCCAGTGAAGAATACTTTCTGTGTTCTGTAGTAAGGCTGACTTTAAAAATAGTGATCGCGGACATTGTTTCTCTTCCCTTCCCCATGTACGTGAGGCCCTTCAGGATCACAGGCACACACATGCAGTGCCAGTTTGCTCCCAGATCCAAGAGTGTTCAGGAATGGACCTCGAATTTCAAATAGCTGTGATTTTATTTAACTTTATCGAATTCTAGTTTTATTATATTATCACCAGAGAGCTTGGCCTTTAAGATTTCTAATTATTTGAAATGATTAAGTTTTCCTTTGTGGACTTCTTTCTAATCGATTTTTATAAAGATTCTATTGATGTGTGAGAAAAATACAGATTCTCTATTTGAAGGATGTACTTTCTTTCTGTTTATCTAATTCTTCCACATCTTTACTTGTTTAGAATTGTCAGATTTGAGGAGATATGTAGTCATGCACCACATAACGGGGTTTTGGTCAGTGACCGACCGCGTATAGTGTGGTGGCCACATAAGATTATTTCCTATTTTTACTGTACCTTTCCTGTGTTTAGATAGATTTAGATACACAGATACTTGCCATTATGTTACAGTTGCTGTTCTGTGCATGAACATGTTGTATAAGGTCTGTGGTCTAGCTGTGTAGGTGTTGTGTAATACACTCTGTGATGTTCACACAGTGACGAAATTACCAACAATGCGTTTCTCAGATTGTAACCCCCTTGTTAAGCGACCCATGACTGTATAAAAAACTTCCTACGGTATGTGTGTTTTTAACAAATATTCATTAAATTCCCAACAGACTTTGCTTTATAGCTAATTAGAGGCTTGTGAGTGATGATGGTTTCTTTGTTAAATGTCTTTTGCTGTGTTATCTTAATTACCATTTTAACCGGAAATGCAATCTTTTCAACTGTGAACATGGCCCTTCTCACCTCTATGCTTACGTATGCCTGGTGGTGTCCATTTTGTAGTCCTGTGTGTGTAACTAGTCTAAACTGATCGTGCTTCTGAAGGATCAGAAGGCTAATCCCATGCCTTCTGCTGATGAGTTCAGTCTTTTTAAAAGGAATTTTAAAACATGATATTAGAGAAATGTAGAAAACTTACTTCGATGATGGGAGGGGGGTGGTCGGGAAGGCTTACCTCCCAGGGGACACGTGTTCTCTGTTCCTGGTATTTCCTCCCCTAGTGGAGCAGCAGGTCCAAAACCAAATGTCTCCAGGGTCCTTTTCACTTTTTAAAATTACTGAGGACCCCAAAGAGATTTGGGTCATGTGAGTTATATCTATTAATGTTTGCCACATTAGAAATTAAAACAATTTTTAAAATATTTCTGCATTTATTTAAAAGGAAGGATTGGGCTGGGTGCAGTGGCTCACGCCTGTAATCCCAGCCTTTGGGAGGCCGAGGTGGGCGGATCATCTGAGATCAGGAGTTTGAGACCATCCCGGCCAACATGGTGAAACCTGTCTCTACTGAAAATACAGAACTTAGCCAGGCATACAGAAAATTACCCAGGCATGGTGGCATGCACCTGTAATTCCAGCTACTTGGGAAGCTGAGGCTGGAGAATTGCTTGAACCCAGGAAGCAGAGGTTCCGTAAGCCGAGATCATGCCATTGCACTCCAGCCTAGGGGACAAGAGTGAAACTCCGTCTTAAAAAAAAAACCCAAAAACCAGAGGACTATCTCACACCTTGGCACACCCTCCTGGTGTCTGATGTGATCGAGGGGATTATTCCTCATCTCTGCTCCTGAGTTCAGTCTTCTGTAATGTAGCATCGGGGCCTCTGGAGCACTTCACTGCACACTAACGAATGTGAGGGTAGAAAAGGAAAATCCTATCTTAGTGAAACTGTGGAAATAGTTTAGACCTTGGGCTCCCTTAAGAGGCCCCTAGACGATGCTTTGGGAACTGTGGTGGTAGAACTGTCTCTCCCAGATTCCCTCTGCCCTGACCCCTCTTATTGGTGAGAAACAGACATGTGTAACTCTTCTTTTTTCCTTTGAGGAATAAAAGATACTTGTACATTTTGGTCTGTTTCTTTCATGTCTTCAGTGTTGTAGGGCAAGAAGCCTATCTGGGGAGGCTTTGGTTATTAAGCAATGCTTAGGGCTTGCTGGCATCATCTCAGTCTAGGATTCAGATTAGGAAATCCATTGCTGTGTGAATCTGAATCGCATCTGCCAGTCCAGCTATTATTAGCAATAATGCTGATAACCTCAGTTGGCCTGAATCCTTTGTCTCTAAATTGATTCTAAAGTGAGGCAGGGAAAAGGGGTGCTATTCAACATTAAAACAAAGAAGAAGTTCAATAACAATATTCAGTTAATTTGAAAAGAAAGGAACAGGATTGAAATTTTAACAATGGTCTTCTCAGCTTTGCTTGGCGTAACCTGATCTTATCTCTGGCCAGTGCCCTCAACTGGTGTATTTTAGTGTAAGATATTTTTATGTAAATATGTTAGAAATCACAGAATGTTTTTCCCCCAAAGATTATCATGTAATTGTCACATTTATAATGTTATTTGGGACTGAGTATACGACTTAGTGATTGCTCATTCTGGAAATCAAGACAGGCTGGAAGAGTAGGAAGGAAGGGATGAAAAACTCCGTTTTCAGAGAAACAAGAGGCAGATGCAATTCACTGACTCTAAAATGTGCATGAAGCTTACCAAAAGTAGCTAAGCTTAGGCAGCGATAGTATAGGCAGAACTGAGCAGAAGGGCTCAGGCTAACAAAAGCACTTGTCAGGGCCCGGTCTAGAAGATGAGCCCCACATGCCCTGTGCACTGAGAGCCTGAGTCGCAGATGTTCAACTCCAGCTTGCAGAGTGCAGAAGTTCCAGGCAGGACCACTGACAGCAAAGGGCTTCCCGGATCCAGTTTTACTCAGAGACATTGGCTGTGGGGTCACCCAGGGATTCACATACATGCAGGTAGCAGCTGGGGGACAGAGCGCTGGAACTGGGAAGGCTGAAACCTGCTGTTCCCCCTACCCTGAAGGCCTCTGCAAAACAGGAACCTTGGAAGTTCCACCTCACTCTGAAATGCCTGTTAGAGAAGAAGGTGATGTCACTGCATGGATATTCTCTAAGGAAACTGTGGGAAATGTGTCTGTGAAGCAGGATGGAATCATGACCAGACAGTTCATCATGAATGAAAAAAAACCAGGAAACTCACGAAGCAGTTCTGTAGCAGAAGATCCTAGTGCAGGAATGCCACAAAACAGAAAAGAGATTTTAATGAGGTTGAGTATCCCTTATCCCAAATGCTTAGAACTGGAAGTGGTTTAGATTTTGGATTTTTTCAGATTTTGGAATATTTACATATACATTATGAGATATCTTGGGGCTGGGATACAAGTCTAAATTTGGAATTCATGTATGTTTCACATACACCTTATATACATAACCTGAAGGTAATTTTATATAGTATTTTTAATATTGTACAGCCCTCACCTGAGGTCAAGTATGGAATTTTCCATTTGTCAGTGCTCCAAAAGTTCCAGAGTTTGGAGGATTCTGGATTTTGGAATTAGGGATGCTCAACCTGTATAACCAAGTGAGACAGCAGGAGACAAAGCCAAGTTGGCAGAAGGAAAGATGGCATCTGCCGGGAGAACCACCACAGAGGCAAAGGTGGGATTGGAATGGCCCAGGAGAAAACAGATGTTTTGGGAAACACAAAAAAAGGTGATAGAAATAGTACAAATGAGAAAATTAATAAGAATGAAACCATAATCATGAGTTTAAAAGGAACTAGAAAGAAAATTATAGCTGTAGAGAACAGGGAGAGGGGTTCCAGCATATTTATCATTGGAATCTTCAAACAGGAAAACAAAACAAAAGGACAGAACAAATATTTAAGGATAATGTTCAGGAAAATTCTGCTCAGGTAAAAATAGATGGAAGCGTACATTGTGAGAGGGCAAATTTTATGCTGGGGAAGGTAGACTGAGAACAGGTCATGAGTGTGCCACATCCTATAGGAATTATTAAACTCTGAAGATGAGGCAAGAACCTCCCAATGAGTAAACAACGTGTCATCTCTTACCAAGGGAAAAGATCAGGGTGGCTTCAAATTTCTCCAAATTCTTCAGATAGTGGAGTCATCCTTGCTTATGGGATCCTGCAGGAAGAAAGGATGGCCCATGAATTTTATGTCCAAACTGTCTTTTGTAGCCAGGCTGCAAACAAACAGTATTGATCATGTGAGAACTCAGGGAATACTTATTGTTCTCATGAGCATTTTTGGCTGGAGAAACAATGTCCATCAGACTGGATGTCAGTGAATCTCCACAGCATCAGCTGTGTGGCTGAGGGTGGTGGAGCAGAGTGTGAGTGGAGGGCAGAGGAGAAAAGGTCAGTGGTTAGAGATTTGTTGACTGTCTCACCTGTAATCACAGGGAGGCACTAAGATGTCATTCACGAAAATCAAGTTGTACAGGAGAGGGATGGAAGGAAGGAGCAAGATGAATGGCAGTTTTATCACAATGTGAAACAGGAAACTAACAATGCTAAGATGTGTTGTATGAGGATTCCACAAGAGAGGGAATTACGTAGAGTTAAAATTCCAAAAGTAACCCCTAGGACAAAATAGTGCAAACATTTCTAAGTTTCAGAAGAACTACAGAGAGAACGAACACTTTTTCAAAAAAAGCTACAAAAACATGGGCATAAAATTAAGACCAAACTTGTTGTATCTATACATGTAAACACATAACCTTATACACATAACCTGAAGGCTGGTAAAAGATTTCAGATTAGATCAAAAAGTGAAACCCAACTCCAAGTTGTATGTAAGAAGCACACCTAAAACAGTGATTTACAAAAGCTGAAAATAAAAGAATGAAAAGATGTATTAGGCAAAAATAAAAAATAAAGTGGGACAAAAAGCATTAAAGGAAAGCGGCAGCCCACTTTCTTCTGCCGTGATGCACATCAGAGTAGGGGCAGCTGGAAGAGCAGAGCATCCCAGCAGGGCAGGCAGAGCATCCCAGGAGGGCCTTGGTCGTCATTCCCACAGGAGACCTCTGCTTCACAGGTTCTGTCACAGGGATTTGTTACTGTGGCTTCCTAGAACACAAATTCTACAGTATTTTATTTTAATGCAATTTATTTGCTATTTAATAATGAGTTTTTAAATACAAAATGCTATTTAATAATGAGTTTGGTGGTGGTTTTCCTTTTTAATTTCTACATGGAAGGGCTGTTTGATTTTCTGATTGTTCAGCAAACAACTGCGAGTATGGGCTTAGGTTGTGAAAATATTTGTTAGTGTCCAACCATTCATTCTAGCCTCTTTCTGGTATGCCCTTGTGCTACAGAGACTGGAAAGCTAAAAGCTCCGTTTCAGACTCTTGCAGCCTGGGCTCTGGGAGGAGATACGCTTCCACTAAGTAAATGAATGCCTGCAAGACTAGAAGACAGAGTTGCAGGCCGCGGCTGCCTCAGCTCCCTTGTATGAAGGTCTCTTCAGGTTTGCATGGGTAGTGACTGTTTCCTGTACCCGGACTCTGATACAGTGACTTAATTTAGGATGGCATGTTAGAAATCTTCATGCACGTGTGTTATATCGCTGTGGTTTGTAATTCCATATTAAATAGATTTATATATTGCTCAGCTTTTTTTTGTCTTTCCTTTAAGCTATTGCAGCTAATTGCAAAATCCCAGTTAACTTCATTGAGTGGTGTGGCACAAAAGAATTACTTCAACATTTTGGATAAAATCGTTCAGAAGGGTAAGATGATCACTGTATTTTTAATACTCTAAATCTTAATTAGAAATTTGGTGCAGGCCGGGCATGGTGGCTCAAGCCTGTAATCCCAGCACTTTGGGAGGCTGAGGCGGGCGGATTACGAGTTCAGGAGATCGAGACCATCCTGGCTAACACGGTGAAACCCTGTCTCTACTAAAAATACAAGAAAATTAGCCGGGCGTGGTGGCAGGCGCCTGTAGTCCCAGCTACTCAGGAGGCTGAGGCAGGAGAATGGCGTGAACCTGGGGGGGTGGAGCTTGCAGTGAGCCGAGATTGTGCCACTCACTCCAGCCTGGGGCACAGAGCAAGACTCTTTCTCAAAAAAAAAAAAAGAAATTTGCAACGAGATGGGATTTTTCTTTTATCTTTACCTAGTACACATGCTGTCAAAAAGAGTTGTGTAAATAATGTGATAACATCAGAAATACAGGTCATCCCTCTAGTTCCCAGTGTTCTGTTACTGCTGTTTACTTTTTTAAAGTTGCTTTTGCATACAAAGCGATATACTAGGAAAAATAACTAATCCCAGAACTTAAAAAAGCTATTTTACCTTTTCATGGTTTTAGCTAATCACAGTTCATTTTAGATGTATGCTTCCAAAATTAGCAGGATTGTGACTTACTCACTTAGGCATCAGATAAGCCAGTAATTTTCTTTTTAATTAGCTTGCCTTGGTAAGTTACTGGCTGTTAGTAAGTGGAACTTTAAATTTTACACCATGACTTTATACATACATAGGAATATATGACTCTATATTTAAGCCACTTTAAAGTAGCCACTTTATGTTAAGTACAAAAGAAAGTATAAACTGACCATTTTAAAGGCAAAATTGTAGACCCAACTGAAAATTTATCAGATAAAATTTTAAAGTTTTAAAAAATCTCATTATATTTGTGATATCTCAAAAATGATGTCACTTTTCGGTTGCAGTGAAATTACATCTTTTTTATTGTGCTAAAATACACATAACATAAAATTTACCATTTTAGCAGTTTTTAAGCATCCAGTTCAGTGGCGTTAAGTACATGTATATTACTGTGCACCCATCACCACCATTCATCTCCAGAACCTCTTCATTGTCCCAAACTGAAACTCTTGTCTCCTTAAACACTGAGTCCCATTCCTCCTCCCTGCCAGCCCCTGGTAATTATCATTCTACTTTCTGTCTCTATGAATTTGACTACTCTAGGTGCCTCATATAAGTGGAGTTATATATTTGTCCTTTTGTAACTAGCTTATTTCACTTTGCGTAATGTCTTCAGGGTTCATCCATGCTGACTATGTGTCAGAATTTCCGTCCTGTTTTAGACTGAATAATATTCTATTCATGTATAGATCACACGCTGTTTGTTCATCTATCAGTGGACATTTGGGTTGTGAAACCAGATTGTTTTTTAAAGTGTTGCTTAACTGTGTCAATCCATAGTTTTATTTTTATGTATTCCAGTTCTTGATGACCACCACAATCCTCGCTTAATCAAAGATCTTCTGCAAGACCTAAGCTCTACCCTCTGCATTCTGATTAGAGGAGTAGGGAAGTCTGTATTAGTGGGAAACATCAATATTTGGATTTGCCGATTAGAAACTATTCTCGCCTGGCAGCAGCAGCTACAGGATCTTCAGATGACTAAGGTATTAATATCTCGGCATAAGAGTTGTTACACTCTGTTTTTGTATTACAAAAGTTGTTATCTTTTCTAAGCATACATGAAAGACTGCTATAGCTTTTTGAAAGATTTTCTAATGCTTTCATAAGTATTCATTAAATTGTTTTAAAATAGAAAGGGACCAAAGACCCCTAATGGCTTATAATTGCTATTGGAAAGGCAGTGGGAATAGCAGTCATTAAACCAGGCTGATCCTGTGGGTGATTAGATATAAACAAATTTACCTTCATGGGAAATTGAATATTTCAGTTATTAGAATAACATTCAGTAAATTAAGACTAAATTGTATTGCCAGTAATTCTCTATTTATTTAGTTGTTGCTTCTCCCGAGTTAGTTATTTTTTGTCTTCTTCCTTACTGTCTTTTTTGGGGATGTGTTTATAGTTCTTGGCAACAATGAACAAGGCCAAAAGAAGGTGCAAATCACGTCAGTTGTGTTTGATATTTTTTCTTAATTCTGGTAACTAGTTTCAGCAAGAAAAATGTTCACACCATTGCCCCAGGTATTTACATAGTGTTTTATTTAACTCTAGTACTAATAAGAAAAAGAATAAACTGAAGATATATCTTAGTGGTGTGACTTATGTAGCCTTAGTGGTATAAATGATTCTGCAGATTGTACTGGGAGGGTCATAGTTAACCTTTTATCATAGCACCCCAGGTTCCACATAAAGGAATGGTTTTCAAGTGCCCTTCAAATGCCTTAACTTTTGGCTGTTTATTTGCCATCTAAATACGGGACTTACAAAAAGAGTGATGATTGCCTAGTTTTGAGTCTGAAATTATAATTAATAATGTAACATTCAGCGTGGGTAAGAGTTAACCAAGTTTGTTATAAACGTTGGACTCTGTTCAGTTGTCTTGGTGTGACCCTGTAGTCGTTCAGAGCTTTGCACAGGCTGGCTCTTCACTGCCTCTTTTACTGCGTTCCCCATGCATAGGTGAGTTGTACTAAAAGTCCATCTGTAAGACACGCATGGCACGGGCTTGCTGTAGAAGTCCTGACATGAGTGGCCAGGCCACATGGCCAAAGTCCCCTTTCTCCTGATGAGATGGATCCCTGGTAGTGATGTCCAGCGGGTGACCTTCTCGGGGAGAGAATAGGGTGTGTCCTCGTCCATGGTGGGTTTTCATGGTCAGGATCCCAAGGAAGGGGGTGTTTGGGAAAGGCCAGGAAGCAGCCTTTCTGGTCTGGCTGGGAAGTTCCAGGTGGGATTAGTGGCTCTCCATTCTTTGGAGAGAGATGTGGAGCCAGTGGGGAGATGTGGACCAGTGGAGACAACAACAAATCTCCAAGGATTGGGCCACATGTCACCAAGAGGAGAGAAAGGAGAAAGCAAGGGAGAAGCTTGCATCTTTGACTGAGTGGGCCGAGACAGAGCAGGAAGGCACAGCTGTATGCTGAGCTTCCTTCTGGATCTTCTTTCCGTTCATACTACCTGGGAAGAGGCATGGGCTGAGGGATAACAGAAGTGCATGTGGCCCCAGCTTGGCCCACTCAGGGCTGCCCATAGCCAGTGAAGGAAGACACTCTGCTTTTGGCCTGGGATGGTTCCCACAGCCCTGGTAGGCAGAGCACACTCACATGGCAATACCTCTCTGCCTCAGCACAGAAGGATAGGTGTTACCATAGTGCCATTTTGATCAAGTGGGAAAAATAAGGCACAAGAATGAAATTAATGATTAATCTTTGAGGAACAAGAAAGCAATGATAACACAAAGGTGCCAGTTTTCGTCATGTCCACTCAAGTCTTACCATCAAAGACCTTGAACTGGTTTCTTTTGTCTCATTAGTGGTTGCATGCTGCCTGGCATCTCTTCACCTCAGTCTCTGAGTGCTCTCTGAAGCAGGAAGCTTGGCATGTGCCTCTGTGAGGATCTTGGCTTCTGGACCCTTTGCCCTGCTTCCAGCCTCGAGGAGGGTCAGGTTCCTTTGTAGGAGTTGGCCAGAGGAGTTTTACCTCTCTGGGAATGTTACTTGAAACCAGTAGAAAGAGCACTTTACCAACTCAGTTAACTGAGCTGCATTTGTGGATGCCATACTCAGTCAGCCAAATTGGTCTGAGGCTGCTTAAGGTAAAGATCTGGTCTCCTGACCTGCTGGCTGATGCTGAATTGCTACCTCACACTTACTCATGTGAATTTTGAGGTGACTCGAGCAGATGGGGTTAGAACAGAGCAGCTGAGAGCCTTCCCGGATCCCTGACAGTGGAAGTCCAAGCACACCGCCTGAAGTTCCGCCATGTCAGCCTCACAGGATACAGGGACCAGCTTTCTCCAGTGAGCTGACAGTCGTCTTTGTCTTCTAGATTATCCCAACAAGAAATACCTTGTCACCTCTGGCCAGGCGCAGTGGCTCACACCTGTAATCCCAGCCACTCTGGGAGGCCAAGGCGGGTGGATCGCCTGAGGTCAGGAGTTGGAGACCAGCCTGGCCAACGTGGTGAAACCCTGTCTTTACTAAAAATACAAAAAGTAGCCGGGTGTGGTGGCAGGCACCTGTAGTCCCAGCTACTTGGGAGGCTGAGGCAGGAGAATTGCTTGAACCTGGGAGGTGGAGGTTGCAGTGAGCCGAGATCGTGCCATTGCACTCCAGCGTGGGCAACGAGAGTGAAACTCCGTCTCAAAAAAGAAATACCTCGACACCCCTTAAATCTAAATTCTCTTAGTCCCAAAAGTAAGCAGAAATTTAGTATATATTATGTTAAAAAGTTCCTAAGAACATCAGAAATTTTTTTCTTGAAAAACAAATACACTTTGCGTTTAAGCTGCATTTGAAGATATGGCAGTGCTGATGAATTGGAAGTGCTTTCATGCGCACATCTCTGTGACTCAGTCAGAGTGGACACACAGGTTCACATGCTTCCTCACCCAGTCAGCACTTCCTGGATGCCGCCATGTGCTTGCTAGGCCCATCGGAGGTGGGACACGTGGATCAGCAGGTGTGGCCTTTAGCGTGGGGCATCCGAGGGCCCAGGGAGATGAGCCCACGATGAGTCACAGAACTCAGTGGGTTATAACAGATATGCACACAGGGCTGTTGACATTACATTGGTTCACTAGCGATGTGATGTTTTAGGTGGAGCTTGAAGAATGGGCCGGGTGCGGTGGCTCACACCAGTAGTCCCAGAACTTTGGGAGGCCAAGGCGGGCGGATCACAAGGTCAGGAGATAAGAGACCATCCTGGCTAACACAGTGAAACCCGGTCTCTACTAAAAATAGAAAAAATTAGCCAGGCGTAGTGGCGGGCACCTGTAGTCCGAGCTACTTGGGAGGCTGAGGCAGGAGAATCGCTTGAACCCAGAAGGCGGAGGTTGCAGTGAATGGAGATCACACCACTGCACTCCAGCCTGGGCGACAGAGCGAGACTACATCTCAAAAAAAAAAAAAAAAAAAAAGAATGAGGGGAAAGTGTCCAGGTGGTGGCCTGTTGGTCAGTGCTTAACAACTGGCTCTCCAGGGGCAAGAGGTTTGATTTGTAGCATTTGTCACTTTCCCACTATGACTGACTTCAAGCCACCAACGAAAAGTAAACTGGCTAACAAAATTCCCAGAAGTTGCAGAGTTGACTCCTGTGAGAAGGTATGGGAACTTCTGCATCTAGGCGCTGATAGAGTGTGGTATGCCAAATGTGTGTACTGCTTGGAAGAAGGTGCAGGGTATTAGGATCAGATTCAGGGCTTTATGGGCATTGCAGAGTGTTTGCTGCTCTCTGCCAAGGGTCATTGAAAGGTCCATGTTTAGAGGTACCCCTTCAGTGCCAGGCAGAGACCAGCCAGGTTGGAGGGAAGCAAACCCTCATTGCATTCATGAGGAATGACAGTTAAATGGGAAGGATGAACTTGGGGATACTTTAGCAAAAGACTAGACTGGTGACTTTGAAGTGGGTGCGAGGGAAAGAAGAATTGAGGGAGACTTCAGTTACTCACCACGTAGTGAGAGGATGGACCTCCCATGAGGAAGGGCAGAGCAGTTGGGAACACGGACTTGGGACCAGGCAGACTGGGCTTGAGGCTGGACCCTGATCGAAGCTAGACCCCAATCTTGGGCAAGCCAGTCAACTCATCTGTATCTCTTGTTTTTTTTCTGTGTAAAATAGAATGATAATAGCAACGCAAGTTCCTGTTAGCAGAAGTGCTTCCACAGAGAAATGGGAATCATTAACAGTCGCATGCAATAGCTGAGACTATCCTAAAGCAAGAGAAGCAGATAGCAGCATCGTTTCTTCCTTCCATTGCGGTGTAGGTGTGAGAGATTTCATAATGGCAGAGAGCATGTAGCTAACCAGTGGAGGAGGTGTGGCAAAAAACGCAGCAGGATTTCTGATATGTTCAGCAAGACTTTTGTGCCTTGTCACATTTCGAGATTTCGTTTGGATGAGAAGTGCTGGCATTTCTGCTACACCCTCTTGTTATAGCCATTAACAGGGCTGTAAAACCGGACTCTGCCAGAAATCCCAAATGCCAAGTTGTCACACCTGACTCTATAACCCTACTAATCCAGGATTTTTTTTCTTTGTACTACCTTCATACCACCACTTCATACTCCCTTTAAACTTTGTAATTTTAGCAGCAGAATATTTGTAAACTCCTGTCTGCTACAGAAATTTTTCTCAATAGGAATTAGAATGAAGCACCTGGAAGACATAATTCTTGTGAGAGTGTTAGACTTTTAGTTGGGGGTTAATTTACATGCACGTTATCGTTTTGTTTTGTTTTTGTTTTTGAGATAGGGTCTTGCTCTGTCGCCCAGGCTGGAGGGCAGTGGTTCAGTCATAGCTCACTGCAGGCTTTAACTACTGGGCTCAGGTGATCCTCCCACCTCAGCCTCCTGGGTTGCTGGGATTATAGGTGTGAGCCACCCAGCCTGGCCATTTTCTCTTTTCTGTGTGCTCTCTGCCATATGCTAGACAATAAAGATGGAAGGATGGGCTAAGACTTGAGTCAAATGTGTCAGACTCATCAGTAATGAACAAAGAAGTTTGCTGAGAGCCTGCGGGCACCATGCTGGCTCCTGGAGAAGTGATGTCTCTTGCACTGTGCAGCTCCATAGCCTACAACAGGGTGCAGTGGTGCAGTCCATGAAAGCTTCATGATTATGTCCAGAAGGTTAGAGCACTTCACAAACTGTCAAGCAGTGTTGAGGCCCCACTCGTGTCTGGCAGATGCATAGTGTGCTTGATGAGGTGAAGGCGGCTTGGAGTGCATCACTGGCGGTCCATCCTCGTGCTGCCCACTGGGATGTACAAGAAGCGCCCTGCAGCAGTTTCCATTCTGAAGTCCTAGGAAGTTGCTTCCATCGCGAGGGCATTATAGGGGAGCAGGAGAAGAAAATGGGGTGTCAAGGCACGGGTGCCCCAGTCACCTCTCCCTACACTCCACTGTCCACAGAGGTCAGGCAATTTCAAGAACCAAACTCATGGAATTAGCTCATTCTAGCCAAAAATAGATGGTCACTGTGCTTTGTGTGCAGCAGGACTATAGAAGGGCACGACACATCAGAAGGAGGCCAGCTCTCCCTGTGGCCAAGTACATATATCAACCTATTTGGAACAAAAGAAAAATACAAATCAGAAGTTTGCGGGTGAGCAGACTGAGGTCAGGAACCGAGGCGGGACCAGGTAGCCTCTGTCCCGCCCAAACAAACAGCCAGAACCCCACTGTCAGGAAGAGGTGCTTCTAGTGAGAATGAAGGGAATCATTTAGATACAACTGAGGCCTGAAAAGTCTGAAACAGTATGAGCTCAATCCATGGCTTTCTCAGGTCAGCCTCAGAGCAGAGTTTAATTTTTGAACTGATTGAGCCCACTTCTTGGGGCCAGGGACAGCCACCCTTCCTCACCTGGCGCGTGCACACACGTGTGTCTTCTGAGGGCAGATGCGTTGCATTTACTCTGGTGTGGGGGGGGACAAACCATTACAAAATGGTTTGTAAACTTGAAGTCATAGAAATGTAAAGCTGGAAGGTTGGGGGATGTTGGACGGAGGGTGAAAGGTTTCTGTGGTGCAGGAGGAGTCCGCTCTGGAGGTTGTCTACACAGCATGATGACTGCAGTTAATAATTACACATCCTTCACTTCAGATTTGCTAAGAGTAGATCTTAAATGTTCTCACCACAAAAATAAAAGGATTATGACTTGAGGTGATGGACAGCGAGCTGGGCTATGGCCACTGGTTCATAACGCGTACAAGCACAGAACACCACGTGCTGCCAGTATAGACAGATTCCATTTATCACTTACACCTCAATAAAGAAAAAAAACCCACAAAGCTAGAAGGGGCTTTGCAGATGATGTGGTCAGCCTCCCTCATCACTGGGGTGACCAGCTGTGACCCATCAAGGCCTAGGGGCTGTCCAGGCCACCCAGACAGTGGTGTGGCGCAGGCCCTGCCCCCTGCTGGTGATGGGTGTCATGTTGCCCTCGTGGTGCGTTGGACTCATCTGGGCAGCAGTGCCACATCTGCAGACCCTGCTCTTCTCCAGGTGTGTCTCGATGCCATAGAGGAGTACTGACCTCCTGATGCTGATAGACACCTGGCGCATGGGGAGGTGCAGCAGTAGGGCCTCACCCAGGAACAGCCTGGTTCTGTCCTGCTGTGCAGCCCTCCCTTGCCCTCCTCCTCCAGCCCTCCCCAGGGTGGTGGATGCAGGCCCCTTGATGCCTTGCAATGCATGACCTGGAGAGCTGCTTTTGTGTTGCCATGTTTTGAAGCATTCATTCTAGCTTGACTCTTCAGTTACTGTGTGAACAAACACTGGCCATCTTCTCAGTGAGATGCTGTTGTGTTTTCCTTTCAGCACGTGAACAATGGCCTCACCCTCAGTGACCTTCCTCTGCACATGCTGAACAACATCTTCTACCGGTTCTCAGACGGATGGGACATCATCACCTTAGGCCAGGTGACCCCCACGCTGTATATGCTCAGTGAAGACAGACAGCTGTGGAAGAAGCTGTGTCAGTACCATTTTGCTGAAAAGCAGGTGAGTGGGATGCAGCAGTGTCCCCTCAGGCTGGGAGTTTAGTAGACTCTGCCTAGGGGCCATACCGTATAAACTCACCTGAAGAGAAAGAATGGCTGAGTGTTTCCCACTTTGAAAGAACCAGGAACAATCAAAGAACCAGGAACAATCAGAATTTATTGAGATTGCTGTGGTTTCTCTCCTATAGAATGTAAGGTTTATTTTTCCTGTTGAAAAAGAACCATGATTCTAAAATAACCCAAAACTGAACAGCAAAGCATGAGCTGAGTTCTTTTCTCTCCTGCTGATAACGAGGTGCGTAGAGTCCCTGGCTCGCTGCCTTTTCTCCTGATGTGATGAATCAGATTCCAGTTCTGCTTTTGGCCTAGCTGCACATCTTTGAAAAGTCAGGCACCCTCTGTGTGCCTCAGTGCTCTCAGCACTTGGTAGATGGCACTCCTGAGTGTCCACAGCACGCCCCGCCACTGCCTTTTGCCTGCTGCACTTGGGATTGCCCGTGGGGCAACATAAGGTGTGTTCTGCTGTCAGTGCTCGAGGCCTTTCCAGGGTGGTCTGCTCATTCCTCATCCACGATGAGACCCTGTGGTCCCTGTTCCTGGGCCTCTGCAGAAACTGGGGGTTCCCCTCATCACCCCACAGATGTCCAAGGCACCTGCTCTGCCCGGGGCTGGGCGCAGCCAGGGAAGGCAGGTGGCTGGAGGGAGGCGCGTTGTGCTCCTCATGGGGTGGGATTGGAACTGTGGTCAGCACTGTGAAGACCTAGGATGGGACTGGATGCCTTTCATGAGGAGCACAGTCTACCCTTGGAGTGCAGGGCAGCGGACAGGGCCTAGGCAGAGAGCAAGACCCTACCATGGGGAGGGTGCTGTGTGTGTGAGTGGTGGATGGTGAGGAAGCACAGCAGAGGCCAAGCCACATGAAGAATCTTTGTCTGTGTCCTGTGAGCTCAGGGGAGCCAGCAAAGCACATGGAATTGCAGCTTTCAGGAGAGCTTCTGTTCTTGTTTGAGGACTAGGCTGGAGTGGATATAAGAGGATCCATCAGGATCCTGCCTCAGGAAAATAAGAGTTATGGGCAAGGAAGTGCACGAGGGCAACAGGGAAGACATCAGAAGATGACCCTGAGGGATGGGATGGGGGCTCCCACAGGAAGGGGCTGGCCTGGACGCAGGCCTTATGGAGTGTGTCTGAGAGGTGTGTGGAGCAAGGGCCTGGACAGATGCATATGGAGAGGACAGGAAGCAATGGGATCAGCCTGAGCAGGGCCTGAGGGCACCAACCCCAATGCTGAGTGATAGATGAGGTGCCTCAGAACCTGGGGGGAGCTGGACCCTCAAAGGTGTGGACAGAGAGATCAATAGGACAAAGAAAAGCCTGTGAGATTTAGCTGAGCAGAGGTTATGGATACCTTGGGGAGAACTGTCTCAAGTGGAGATGTTCGAGAGAAGCAAAAGAATTCCAATATTAATTTGAGTAGGAGAACAGTGGATTGAATTTTAAGTCAGCACTGGGCATGGGGGAGGGGATGGATAGACTTTTGTGGGGAGGACTTAGATCCTAGGAAAAGAGGTAAATGCAGGTCATCTGGGATGAGCCCTCTGCCTCCCAGTTTGCCCTGGGACACTCCCTATCATGTGCAGGCCCGAGCTGTTCCCAAAAGGCGTTAATGAGAGTGCCTGGCAGGTGTTTATACATCTAGACCCTAAACATGCTTAAGGATGTCTTTTGGCCATTTCTGTGGTCATTGCCATTCTTAAAAGAGTTGCTTTAAATAAGTTAAATGTCTGTTCTGCACTGATATCCTAGAATAGTTAAGTTGCAATTAGCACCTGCAGGTGCATCTCATTTGTACACATTTTCTTATCTGAATCATAAAAACACAGCATCAGAAAATAATGATCTGTTCTTCAGGCGTCAGTAACTAACATTAAGGCCCTGAAAAAAACAAAGCGTATTAGAAAGAGCTTTTAGGAGAAAGCATAGATAAGGAGGCATCCTCAAAGTAAAACTAGATACCTGAGAAAGCTGGACTGGTTCAAGAGAGTATGGAAGGAAAGTCAGCTGAATGCTCTTGACTGAAGCGTCTGGTGGGATGTTGCATTTGAGTTCAGAAAAATCACAGATCATTATTTAGGAGAAAAACCATGGGAGGGGATTCTCCCCATGAACACTGGTATAGCACAGAATTCGTAAGAAGTAGAAATGAGACAACAAATGGTTGTTTTCAGTCTCTGGGAACTAATGTTTTAACAGTGCCTGCCTAGAGGACACAGAAATTAATACTAAATACAAACAGGCTGATAACTACTACTTTTTATTTTGCAAGTAGTCTTCTTTTCAAATTTTATTAGAAACAGGATCTCCTCATTGACTCCATGATAATTTCCAGAGTCCTCAAAAGCCATGACTAAAGTATGAGTATGTTATACAAGTGATTGTTTTTAGCTATGAAAAGTAAAACATGCTCATTGCAGCAACAGCCTTAGAGACTAGTACAGTGTTGTGCAAACAAGTTAAAGGCCCCCACCCCAAGGGATCCCTGTTTCTCCATTAGCCCATGCATTTTGTTTCGTTTCAGGCTTTTATGTGCACTCAAACATACACATTAATTTATCTAGCTGTGCACTGGTCATTTTCAAAACTGTAATTGAAAGTCACTCTGTAACACTGATGTTTTTGGTAACACCTTTATTAAGATACCCTCCACTTTATCAGCCATCACTACAGTCAGTGTTAGGATATTGACATCTGTATTAGTCCATTCTCCGCTGCCAATAAAAGACATCCCCAAGACTGGGTAATTTTTAAAGACTCACAGTTCGACATGGCTAGGGAGGCCTCACAATGCTGGTGGAAGGCAAAGGAGGAGCAAAGCCACATCTTACAGGGCGGCAGGCAAGAAAGCGTGTGCAGGGGAACTGCCCTTTATAAAACCATCAGATCTGGTGAGACTTATCCACTATCACAAGAACAGCATGGAAAAGACCTGCCCCCATGGTTCAGTTACCTCCCACCGGCTCCCTCCCACGACACGTGGGAATTATGGGAACTACAGTTCAAGATTTGGCGGGGGACACAGCCAAAACATCAGCATCACCTCAGGAAACAAAAACAAAACCAAACCAAAAAAACCAGTGCCCTTCAGCTACCATTCTCAGCCCTAAGCAACCCCTGATGGACTTCCTGTCTCTGTGTTTCCCTGTTCTGGACGTGTCATATAAGAAGAATCTGTGGCATCTGCTGTCTTGTGACTGGCTTCTTACCCTTTGCATGATGTCCTTATGACTCCATGTTGTAGAATGAATCAGAGCTCCATTCACGATTGAATAATATCCCACTCTCTATATCCACATTTTGTTTATCCATTCATCAGTTGATTGACATTTAGTTTGTTTGATAAAAGTTTGTGGCTTTTACAAATAATGCTGCCATGAACATGTTCGAGTTTGTGTGTAGATGCCTGTTTTCATTTCTCTTGGTTGTAAACCTAGGAGTAGAATGACTGAGTCATATGGTGGATTCTGTTTAACTTTTTGAGGAATTGCCAGATTGTTTTGCCAAGTGGCTGCACCATTTCACATTCCCCCAGCAGTGTGTGAGGTCTCTCGATTCTCCACCCCTCCCCAATGCTTCTCATTATTTCACTTTTTGATTAAAGCCATTCTAGTGGGCATGAAGTCGGTTTCATTCCATTTCCCTGATGCCTGGATTCTGAGCATCTTTTCATGAGGTTATCATCCATTTCTGTGATTTCTTTAGATAAATGTCTTTGCAAGTCCTTTGCCCATTTTTTTAAATTGGGTTATTTGTCTTTTTATTATTGAGTTTTAAGTGTTCTTTATGTATTCTTGATATAAGTCTGTTATCAAATATGTGTATAGCTTATTTTAATAACATATTATGGACATTATTCTGGATTGGAATATTTAAGTCTGTTTAACAGCTGCTTGGTATTCCATTGTACAGGCATAGCATAATTTATTTGATTTGTCACTTACTGATTTAAGCCAAGTGAGTTTAATTTCAAATAATTGTTTTATGTACTACACTGCCTTTGAAAAACAATTTCAGATAGAACTGGAGGCCATTATTCTAGGTAAAATAACTTAGGAATCGAAAACCAAATACCTTATGTTCTCACTTGTAAGTAGGAGCTAAGCCATGGGTACACAAAGGCATTCAGAGCGGTATACTCCACAGTAGAGACTCAGAAGAGGGAAGGGTAGGAGGAGGAGCGATGAAACACTACATGGTGGGTCAGTGCTTACTTCTGCAGTGATGGGAGCATGAAAATCCCACACTTCAGCACCGTACAGTTCATCCATGTGACCAAAACCTACCTGTACCGCTAAAGCTATTGAAGTTAAAAAAAATTAAAAACTAAAATAAAATGAAAAAGTTTTACACCTAATATTATGCTTTGAAAGTCATCTTATGCTGATTCTGAATGGGGTTTTGTTTGTTTAGTTTTGTAGACATTTGATCCTTTCAGAAAAAGGTCATATTGAATGGAAGTTGATGTACTTTGCACTTAAGAAACATTACCCAGCCAAGGAGCAGTACGGAGACACGCTGCATTTCTGTCGGCACTGCAGCATTCTCTTTTGGAAGGTACTGATTTAAATACACTCTTGATTAAAATTTGGTGAAACAAACTAATCACGTATATTCTAAGTGTAAGACTAAAAAGTGGAAAGTACTGTTATAAGTAAGTTAAGGAGATATATTTTACCAAATATTGGGGTAGGGGAATAGATGTTCATTCAACTTGGGCTTAAACCAGAAATGCTGAAAACCAAAACGCTTCTCCTTTTTGCAGAAGTTAGCATGTAGGAGGGCATCGCAGGTGGCTTGCGGCCACTGGCTTTTCCTGGCAGCAGCTCCAGGCTCCCTGCTGACCCCCAGCCTGAGGCTGAAGGCTGGAGTGTGACTCCTCTGCCCATCTGAGGACAAGTGCACCTTCCTCGTTTCCTCAGACTTAGCCCTTGGCCCTTTATGTCCCCACCATCTGTGTAGGGCCAGGACCAGCTTAGGCTTCATTTCTCAAAGCCACATTCTTAGAGAAAAAGCGTCCATAGAGAAGTCCCAGATTTTAAAATCTGCATTTTTCTCATTCATACAATCAGAACTTAACAAGACTATTGTTACTTATCTGCAAGTTTCTTCCCTTCATCCAGTTACTTCCTGTTCTCACCATCCAGACTGTGTGTCTGAAAAGAATGTTTTTCACAGTCAGAGGTAACTGCTTATTTCTTTTTTTTTTTTTCTTTTTTATTTTTTGAGATAGGCTCTCGCTCTGTCACCTGGGCTGGAGTGCAGTGGCATCACCATGGCCCACTGCAGCGTCTACCTCCTGCCTCTTGAGTAACTGGGACTACAGGCAGGTGCTACCATTCCCAACTAATTCACTTCTTTTTTTTGCTTTTTTGAAGCAGTGTCTTGCTCTGACACCCACGCAGTTCTGGGTGCAGTGACGCAGTTATGGCTCACTTCAGCCCCGACTTCTGGGCTCAAGTGATCTTCCCACCTCAGCCTCCTGAGTAGCTGGGACCACAGGGGCGAGCCACCGTGCCCAGCTGATTTTTTTTTTGTTGTTGTCTGTTTTTTGTTTTTTTTGTTAGAGATGGGGTTTCACCGTGTTACCCATGGCTGGTCTCAAAACTCCCAAGCTCAAGCAGTCTGTCTGCCCCAGCTTTCCAAAGTGCTGGGATTACAGGCATAAGCCATGGCACCCAGCTATTATCCACTTCTTTCTTAACATGTTAATATTATTTCACCCTGGAGTATGTTTCCATGGTCTGCCTTGCATTTGAACATGTTTGATGTTGTGAGATTTCACCATGGGGGAATAAAAGTGTTGAAACTAGGCAGAAGCTGGTCCTGGAGTGACCCTGCTGAGCTGCTGGCTGCTCTGTGGAGGGAACCCCCTGACTGTCCCTGGTCTAGATGAGTCCTGCCTCTTGCAGGAGTGGGCTGTCTCTGCCTCTTGCCTTCTCTAGGTCTAGGGAGATGAGGCTTTTGCCTGATAGACACCGTAACCTGTTGTGATTTTACCTTTGCTTTACGTTTATCTAAATTTGTTATCAGACAGGTCATAAGGCAAGCTCTAGGCTGTTGGAAAGAGACAACTGCTTTTTCATTTCAAATTACATTTATTCTAAGTGTGGCTTTAAAAATTAACCCATGATTGAGCAAAGAATGTAAAGATGTGTTTTTCTTGTATTATTTTAATAGTTTTATTTGGTATCTCAAAGGTAAACAGCATCATACATGAATATGAGATTTTATTTCTGATTTATTATTTTATATTTTGGTATGACTTCTCTCCTGAAATTAAAAAGATGCAAGTTGTGTTATGTGTTTCTGCAGTAGTACAACTGTCTTGTAGAATATTATCCCTCAAGAGCAGGGAACATCTTGATTCCAGTTTATTCTCAACTTGGTGAGGTCAACGAATCAGTTCATCAGTAAGATTAGGTTATACAGGAGAGAGCCCTCATTCTATTCTTTTCTCCCCAGTTATACCGCACAAAAAGCGCAATATGGGGGTGAGTTGTCTGCAGTAGAAGCCACAGGCAGATGCTTGTGGACTGAAGGAAAGCGGTCAACTGAGTGAAGTCCAGGTTCTCACCCAGCTTTGACACCTGACCCTGGAGGGAACAGGGCCCCCTTCTGTGTAGTTCCTTCTAGGACTGACACTTGTTCTTCTCTGAAATATTAAGACTGAAAACATGTGGCTGTGTCTTCAGTCACAGAGTAAGAGTGGACACAATCCTGTAATTTGTAAGTTAAGTGAGTGCTTCTCCTAAGAGTTACTTTTCTTTTTTCTCCTGAGCAGATTGTTTTGTACTATAGAACTATTAAAAGCAACGATATTTTTATGGGGGAAGATACCATTCACAGAAGGGGTTTCAGTTTTGTATGTGATAGTGTTTTTCTTAGAACAACATTTATGAATATTGGAGCTCTCCCCGTCTGCTAAGCAACTAACAAAGAAAAACACTCTTTCGCTTCTACATTGTTGGGCCGTACAGACCAACCTCCCTTATCTGAAATGCCTGGGACTTGAAGGGTGTCAGATTTCAGATTTTTTTCATTTGTTTCATTTACACAGAGCTTGAAGATAATTTCATACAATGTTTTAGTAACTTTATGTACTTGTTAATGTGCAGTTTTCCACTGTGGCATCATGTCAGTGCTCAAAAGTTTTGGATTTTGGAGCATCTCAGATTTTTGGATTACAGGTGTTCCATGTATATAAGGATATGTTGCCTTAGTTTCCTGAAATATGTAAGTTCTGATTTTTTAAAATTGAGAGATGGTGTAGCCTTCCAAAAGAATTCGCTTTGCCATTCTTGTCTTTAGTGAACATTATCATACTTGATCAAGTCATGGAAATTGAGAACAAGTCTCTCCTAGCAAAGACAGCTGCCCATCTCAGTTCTGGGAGGTTCATGTCTTGCCCCTGGAGGCTGTGATGTCCACTTCACTGCAGCTACAGTGAGTGGCCCCATCACAGCTTCTCCCACTGAGTATCATTCTAGAAGGCAGTCCATGGTTTTAGTTCTGAATCCATGCATGGAAGTATTCAAAAAGAGCCATCCCTCCTAATTTAACCCCTGAAGGTGTCAGGTACTTCTTGCCCTGTCTCCCGTCTGCTCCATCAATGTGGCTAAGTGGAGGTGAGTGGCCTGGTGGGCCAAACCCAGATTGGAGTCAGGCAGACCTGGACCTGCCTCCAGGGTCTCCTGAGCTTGCTGCCCTCCCAGGGTCTTGGTTTGATGCCATGACCTGTCACACAGAGGAGCTGTGACTGTCCAACAGTCCTGCACCTGGAAACCTGGCACATAGCTGGTACTCAGAAAATGGCACTTAGGGTTAGGGTTACTGCTTGTTTTTTGTTTGTTTAGCATCCCAGGAGTTTGTGTTGACTGAGAAACTCAAGTAATATCAAAGCTAGTGAGAAAATGAGACTGGGTGTTGGTGACTGTAAATTCTTACCTGGCCCTGGGACTTGGTCATGAGCCGACACCATGGTGCATCTGTCTCAGGTCGGCATCTGGTGTTTTATCATTTCCCACAGTACATAAGCTTGGAGCTCGGCAGTCAGCAGTGTTGTGGAGCTGCTTCATCTGCTCCCAAGCTGGTTTCCCATCTGTTCTGGCTCTGCTATTATTGGAGTTCTTTTTTAACTTTTCTACCTGCCTTAGTCAGCCTTTCACACAGTCTGTAAAAATTGGGCTGAGTTCAGCTCTGGAGCCAAAGACTGACTTCGATGGCCCTGGGAGGGTACACTGGTGCACCCTGCACTCAGGGTCGCTGAGAGGGGTGGCGTTATCTCCTGGCTGTACAAAACCTCAGTTAAAAACTGTAGACTTCGCCACTGCACTCCAGTCTGGGCGACAGAACGAGACTCTGTCTCAAAAAAAAACAAAAAAAACTGTAGACTTGGCCGGGCGCGGTGGCTCAAGCCTGTAATCCCAGCACTTTGGGAGGCCAAGACGGGCGGATCATGAGGTCAGGAGATGGAGACCATCCTGGCTAACACGGTGAAACCCCGTCTCTACTAAAAAATACAAAAAACTAGCCGGGTGAGGTGGCGGGCGCCTATAGTCCCAGCTACTCAGGAGGCTGAGGCAGGAGAATGGTGTGAACCCGGGAGGCGGAGCTTGCAGTGAGCTGAGACCTGGCCATTGCACTCCAGCCTGGGCAACAGAGCGAGACTCCGTCTCAAAAAAAAAAAAAACTGTAGACTTGTCGGCTGGGTCAGGGAAGCCAGGATGAGCGTTTGGCATTTTTATGTCCTGTTTTTTCTTGGTGTATCAGTTGCCAGAATAGAGGTCTGGACACCAGGCATTCACCCCACAGGCCTGTGTGGACATCAGGAGCAAAGTTGGAGCCAGAATCTAAAATGAGGTCTCCATGGTCTGGTGGTTCTGGTCTTGCGGGGGAACCACTTTGCTGGTGCGGCCTGAACCAGCAGGGGAGGACAGCACAGGAGGTCAGCAGCTGAGGCTTGGGTTTGTGTTGGAAAGTGGCATCCACTGGTCTAAAGAAACAAGTGTCAGAGGTGGGGGCTGGCTTAAAGTGTGGAATTGACTTAATGTGCATTATTTAGCACAGAGCAGACCCTTTGCACATTAAATAACAGAACTTTCCCCCAAAAAACTTATAAAATTTTAATATAAACTGCACATGGAAATAGCATCTCTTTTTCAGTGAATAATTTTGAAGGTTATTTAGCACGGCAGCCTCATTAGTTGCCAATTTGAAAGACTTAAAGATATGTTGTCTTAAGACTGTCTTCAAGTACTTTGGGAATTTGGGTTATCTGATGATGCCTTGTTTGCTTGCTTTAAATAACCTTGTACTGTCTAAATTCAGTTACCTGATGTTTTTAGTTATTTTCGTTAATAATATGAATCAAACCTGAATTCCTACAGTCTGGCTCTTTCTAATCTTTTTCTTTTTTTCCCTGCCTTCACTGCATTCCTTCCTGATTCTTTCTTCACGATCTCAAAGGACTACCACCTTGCTTTACTATTCAAGGTACTTCCCTGTCTTGCCACACATCCCGTGTTCGGGATGAAAATGTTGCATTGTGCTGCATCTCGTGCATGTCATCCTGGTCACTGCCCAGCTCGATTCCAGCTCTCGCTGACTTGAGCTTTCTCAGGACCCTGAGCAGGGCTGAGTGGCCACTTTGGTCACCTCAGCAAGGACGAGAGTGTTTATGAAATATTTCGCAGAACAACACGAGTGCTGAGGGTGGGTGCTAGACGTGCCCATAAACACTTCACCACACAGCACCTGGATTGGCAGCACCCAAGGCCTCTGGTCCCATCTACGTACGTTCCTCCTAAGATTCTGCCAGCCTTCATTCACAAAATTAATTTTTTTTTCGTCGCTTCTGATATTAAATAAAATTCTGGATCCTTAGGTATGTGAGCATGGCCAGCTCCCTTGGAGCAAGCAGGAGCCTCAGGGGCTGAGGCCGTGTGTCCCCACGCTCATGTCCTGTGCAGGGAGCCCAGGCTGATTGAGGGATGAATGGTGGGTGGAGGGAACCCTGTGCACCAAAGTGCACCAGGAACAGGACAGGACAAAGGAATGGCTGGGACCAGAGGACAGAAAGTCCCCAGTGGTTTCTTCTGTGGCCTTGTAGATTCCCGGGCAATGCAGGGTGGTGTCAGCAGCTGGCTCCTCTGACTCAGTACCAGATTCGGCACTGGAAGGCTGACCTGGGGCCACCGTCTCCTGCCCTACCTGAGCAGGAGTTCCATGGAAAACCTCTGCGTAGAATCGGCTGCGGCTGCCCTTGTGTTGATCATTCTCATCCAAGTTCTCTCTCATGTACCTCTGAGGTGGGGCCCAGGGTCCATGTCAATAAGCAGCTGACGACCCCCCAACCACCATCACTAGAGTGTGGCTGGTGGTGGGCCCCCTCCTAACCATCTCCCACCTCCCCACAGGACTCAGGACACCCCTGCACGGCGGCTGACCCCGACAGCTGCTTCACGCCTGTGTCTCCGCAGCACTTCATCGACCTCTTCAAGTTTTAAGAGTTGCCCCTGCCATCCCTGTTGGAGATTGTGCATCATGCTGTCTGTGCAGGGCTCGTAGTGAGTGTTCTGTGAGGTGGGTGGAGGCTCCTGGGAGGCCCCTGCTTCCAGAAAGCCTGGGAAGAACTGCCTTTCTGCACAGGGGGTGCATGGTTGCATTTTCATCATTGAGGGTCAGAGGCCAAGGAAATCATTTCTACTTTAAAAACTCTTCTAAGCATATTAAAATGTGAAATTTTGCTTATTATATATATATAGTTCAAAAATGTTTCAGGTGGTCAGCTCCACATTCTTTGTTAACCTGACACTAACGGCCAATAATATGCTTCTTAACTGTCAAATTACAGTTTCCCAATTTTATACTAATTGGGGGTGGGTGACAAAACAGTTGATCCTTGTAAATACATTGTACAGAATATTTATTTTTTCTCAAAATGCATTTTAACTACTACATTGGCTGTGCCCAGATGAGTCCTCTTTGAATAGAAAGTGAGTGAACCCAGGGCAACGATAGCCATTCTTGTCTTAGGGCTTATGGATCGGGGTATGAATTGTGCACACAGAGCCCAACAACGGGCAGTGGACTCTGTGGTCCTAAGGCATCCAGCACAGATTCTGGCAAGGGTACGCCTGCTGGGGGTGTGGGCTGGTCTGTGCATAATCCCAGACTGTGATGGCAACAGCCCAGTGCAGTCTGAACTTCAGTCGTGTTGAAACTACTTTAATAGACAAAAGTAGTAAATCATGTTTATCTATTGATACAAACTTCATCAGTTTTGCATCCTACTGAGAAATGTTGTTAGTGATTTTGATATTTAAATCCTTAAAAGATTGCTTTGTTTTTAAAATAACGCATGTCCGTTTTAGAAAATTAGAAAATCAGTCCCACCACCCAAAGATTATTGTGCATGCTGAAAAGAATATGAAAAATCCCCTCAGCAGGCATAGGATAGAAATGCATTGTTGTGTATTTCCATTTTCGAATAGGGTCAAGGTGTATTTCCATTTTCGAATAGGGTCAAGGAACCCAAGCAAATCATTTCTACTTTTTTTTTCCTCTAAGCATAATAAAATTATACTTTTATAGCTTTAAAAATAGGACTAAAAAAAGATTCTGGATTTTTCAGCCCCACTTCTGTGAACTGACACAAATGGCCAAGAATGCATTTATTTGTCAAATTATAGTTTCTCCTGAGGCGATGCAAATACCTGGGGCCTCCATGAATATATGTTAGTTTTTCATAAAACCATAAATGTCCTGTATCCCACTGTTATTTCACAACCCCTCCACCCCACCTTTTTTAAAAACATAGAACCATATCCTAAATGTTATTTGGAAACTTGGTTTTTATTTGCTCTGTAGAATCACCCAGATGGAACAGGCTTTATCATCACAGCATCCTGGGGTTCCCGAGTGTCTCGCTGTTAGCATCAATAACTGATCAGCATCATCACACATAACAATGTGGCTGTCTCCTTACAGTAAACTAGTAGTCAACATCATGAGTCAAACATATTTTAAGGCTTTTAAATGTATTTCTAGATTGTTTATGAAAAAGACATTTTTTGGAGTTTTTGAGACAGGATGTCGCTCTGTCATCCAGGCTGGAGTGCAGTGGTATGATCTCCGCTCACTGCAACCTCTGTCCCCCAGGCTCAAGTGATCCTCCCACCTCAGCCTCCCAAGTAGTCAGGACCACAGACATATACCACCATGCTCAGCTGTTTTTTTGTATTTTTAGTAGAGATGGGGTTTCACCATGTTGCCCAGGCTGGTCTCAAACTCCCGAGCTCAAGCAGTCCACCTGCCTCAGCTTCCCAAAGTGCTGGGATTACAGGCATGAGCCACCACGTCCAGCTGAAAAAAGAAATTGTTTTAATCTAGGAAAGGGAGTAAGTACATGGAGTTTCCATTATCCCTGAAGCACAGGTATTTCTTTTTCTGTTGGTGCTGTTTTAATAAGTGAAGAATTTGATGTATGATAAATGGTGAGCTTCAGTATTTCCATATATTTATTGTCCATTTGCTTTTCTTGTTTTTGGTAAATTACTTAATGTGTTATTTGCCTGTTTTTTGTGGGGGGGATGTTAGTCTTTTTTATATTAGTTTCTTCTTAAAAGGAAACTATCCTTTTGAAGTTGTGGTTCTTTCCCCTAATTTGTTATATACTGTTACTGTCATTTGATTGTTAGACATTATAACAGTTCTCGGCTGTGCTATCGAATCACAGATACGTGCATTTAACTTGTATAAATTGCGCAGTACTTGCCTGGAAAACATAACCATATTAATAGCGTAGGATTCCAGCTGTTCTGCTGGGCTGGCATATTTCCACAGGCCATGGATAGATACAGCTAGCCGCACTGCCAGTGCATGAGTCACAGCCTTCTGCAGGTGCGTTCGAGGAACAAGTTGTGGGACCTGGGCAGGTAAAGAGGGATGGTTTACATTGCTGGGGAGAGATTGAAAGGTTAATGGAGGGTATAAAGACAGAATAAAGACAATTTTGAGGCACTTACAGAAGATCAGACAACACCAAACAGAGATGAGAAGAGGAATCATAAATCTCCACATTGGAATGGTATTTTTGAATACAGTTTCTCTCACAGGGCCTTCCAAAAGTAGAGATGCCACTCCTGTGAGATTAAATTACATTCTGATGCCTTCATTGCAATGAAGTAGATAATTTAGGACACCAAGAGCCTAAAGCCAGGCAGTAAGTTTCACTCACCCATTGTTCCTGCAAAAGGCAATGCCAGACACTCTCAAGATAGAGTCTCCAGTCATTCTCGGACCTTTTCCCAGTCTGAGCTGCTCACTCAGGGCTGGTGTCTGTTGACACCCAGTTACAACTTCCTTTTGCCTATTTTGAGAGTCAGAAAGTCACATTCCTCACCTAATTTATGAATACACACAAATTGGAAAGGCATGTAGTAGCCACTCAGGAGCGGACTGAGTTGTAGCTGTCGTGGTTTACTGTGTGATGTACAAGATCTCTGTATGCACTGTGTGTGTGTCCTGTACAGGGCTGTACACAGCAAACTGTGTCTACTTCATGGAAAACATTTAATGATCTGTGAACAATTTCTGCCTTAAATGCTGCTTTTAGAACCAAACTGTCATATAAGATTTATCAGTTCTTTAACACCTTTGTAGATTCCTGATGCTATCTACAAAATCATGTCATCTGTGAATAGACAGTTTCACTTCTTTCTTTCAGGCTAGATGTCCTTTATTCTTCTTTCTTGCCCTACTTCGCTGGTTAGAATCTCTAGTACAATACTGAATAGCAGTGTGTCTTGTTCCTCATCTTAGGGGAAAGCTTTCAGTCTCACCATTAACTATGATGTTAACCTTGGGTTTTCCATAGATACCCTCTATCAGGTTGGGGAAGTTCCCTTCTATTCCTAGTTTGTTTTTATCATGAAATGGTGTGATGGATTTTGTCAAATGCTTTTTCTGCATCTCTTGAGAAGATAATGTGGTTTTTAGCCTTCATAAGATCAATATGCTGTTACTACATTGACTGATTTCTGTATATTGAACCAACCTTGCATTCTTGGGCCAAAGCCCACTAAGTCATGGTTTATGATACCGTTTATACATAGCTGTTGGATTTGGTGTGTTGGAACAGCCAGCCCTCTGTATCCACAGGGGATGGGTTCCAAGACCTCCCACCCCGCCTGCCACCCACCACCTTGTGATCTCTTGGGTTTTGGTGTCCATCTCATAGGATAAGCTTAGAAGTGTTCCCTCTTCTGTGTTTTGGAAGTGTTTGTGGTGGTGTCTTGGTGATTCTTTAAATGTTGGAGAGAACTCTACATAAGATTTGAAGTCACTGAGAAGCTTCAATCATCTCCCCTTTTGGAAATTCATTTGTCTTATTATCCTTTAAGAGGATAAGATCATTTTTTTCTAGCAATGCCTTGTAATGTTTTTTCTTTCCATTGCGAAGGCCTAACCTAGTAGATAAATGGACTATGAAACCTAGTCTGTTCTGCTTATCTTCAGAATTATCAAAAGGAAAGGGTGCTGCCCTCTGAAAAATGTCAGAAGCGAGCTTGGCTTATGAAACTTGACTTTTTAATCTCCCTCTCTTCATTATGATGTGTGCACGTGGTGGACACCACTCACCTCCCTTTAGTCCCTATCTAGTGCAATATCAAATGCTACCCAATGACAAAGCCAAGGGATTAGCAACAGGAGGAAAAATAAGGACCTGTATACATGACTAACCAGCACCAGCCATTGGGGCCTTCTGATGGCTGACACCAGCATCCACCCTGCTCTCAACCTCCCTGCACCCATGTCTATCTCAACAGAATTGCTGCTTTTGTCTTCACTCAAGCCCCACTCCTTGTCCCTTCCTGTTGTTTCTTCATAGAGGAAGCAGACCCTCAACTCTGGAAAGCAGTGTCCCCCTGCATCCCGTGGGCTAAATGCCACTGAGCTGGTAGGAGCTGCTCAGGTGTAGCCTCTGCCTCCAGAATTCCAGCAGGAACTGCATCACTCTGTGCCTAAAAAGCCCTGGCTCACAGCGTGAGACAGTGTGTTCTAGGTGCTAACGTGGCACCTACACACGTACCCCCAGCAGTCCACTCTAAACTCAGGCAGTGCATGGCTGCTGCCATTCCCACCCTCAGCATCTGTGAGATGAAGGAGTTGCTCCCCAGGGCATCTGCCCCAATACAGGCCACGTGGATCTGCCATTGCTTTTCACGCAAACGCCTAGGAGAGGCTATTAACCCTCCTAGTTGTCCTTTTTGTACTTGGTCCTCTCCCTTCCAATCCTCACTGTCCACAGAGTGACAAAGAACAGAGAGAGATGCCAGAGCACCAGCTGAAGGGACAAACGGGAGGAGGCACTGCTGGTGCCACAGGGGTCTTGGACCATAACCAGGGTTCACTGAGGATAGGGTTCCTTTGAAATGCTCGTTCTTCCTGTTTAAGGGAGAGCAAAAAACTGAGGGCATCTGTGTCAAATAGGAGAGACACCTCAACTGTCTCGTTTTTGCATGGAAATTTCATTTTTATTTGATAATCATTTGGGAAAGTTGCACAGATGAAGGCAAGTTGGCTTTTATTATCTACCTATGTAGTCAATTCTAATGTCATTTAAAAGAATTTGATGTGTTAAAATACACAGGAAATTTACCATCTTATCCATTTTAAGTGTGCAATTTAGTGGCATTAAATACATTCATACTGTGCAGCCTTCTCTACCATGTATCCACAAGTTCAAGTTTACAAGATGAACTTCTGTCATCTTGTAAAACTGAAGCTCTGTACCCATTAAGCACCAACTCCCTATTCCCCATCCACCAGCCCCTGGCAGCCTCTGTTCTACTTTGTGTCTCTGAATTTGACCGCTGTAGGGACCTCGTATGAATGGAATCAGAAGGGATTTGTCCTTCTGTGACTGTCTTATTTCACTTAGCATAATGTCCTCAAGGTTCATCCAAGTTATAGCATGTGTCATGATTTCTTGTTAAGGCTGATACTCTGTTCTGTGGGTAGACCACATTTTGTTTGTGCACTCATCTGTTGATGGACACTTAAATTGCTTCCACCTTTTAGCTCTTGTGAATACTGCTGCTGTAAACATGGGTGTGCAAATATCTGAGCCTCTGCTTTCAATTATATGGCAATTCTATGTTTAATTTCTTAAACTGCCATAACTGATTTCCATGGTGGCTGCACCATTTTACATTCCCACTGAAGGTTCCAGTTTCGCCACATCCTTGCCAACACCTATTCTTAATCATTGTCATTCTAATGAGTGTGAAGTAGTATCCTGCTGTGATTTTGATTTGCATTTCCCTAATGACTAGTGATGCTGAGTATCTTTTTGTTTGTTGGCCTATTTCTTCTTTGCAGAAATGTCTATTTGGGCTCTTTGTCCTTTTTCAATCAGGTGTGCGTTTTTGTTAAGTTGTAAAAAGTCTTTATATGTTCTGGGTATTCACCCTTTTCAGATATATCATTTGCAAATACTTTATCCCATTCCATGGATTGCCTTTCACTCTGTTTTCTTCTTTGATGGACGGAAGTTGTGTCTTTCTTTTAGTTACCTGTGCCTCTGGTGTCATATCTAAGAAGTCACTGCCAAATCCAATGTTGTTAAAATTTTCCCTTAATATTTCTCCTAAATGTTTTAGTTTTAGCTCTTAGTTTAGGCCTTTTGTCCATTTTAATTTTTATATATAGTGTGAGGTAGATCTAGCTTCATGTGAATGTTCACTTGTTTAGCACCATTTGTTGAAAAGACTGTCCCTTCTCCCTTGAATGGTCTTGGCACCATCAAAAATCATTTGACCCATATGTGCAAGGGTTTATTTGGGGATTTGCTATTCTATTCCATTGGTCTATATGACTCTTTGTTTCAATACAACACCATTTTGATTATTGTAGCTTTGTCATAAGTTATGAAATAAGGAAGTGAGAGACCTCCTACTTTGTTCCCTTTCAAGATGATTTTGTCTGTGTGAGGTCTCTTGAAATTCCATATGAATTTCAGGATGGAAAAAAGAAAGCCACTGGGATATTTTGATAGAGATTACATGAAATCTGTAGATTGCTTTGGACTATGGACATCTTAATATTAAGGCTTCCAATCCATAAACACGGAATTGCTTTCTATTTATTTGTGTTGACCTTTCTTTCAGCAATGTTTTATGGTTTTCAGTGTACAAGTCTTTTACCTTGTTTATTCCTAAATATTTCAGTTTTTTGTTACAATTATAAATGGAATTTTCTTAAATTTCCTTTTGAGGTTGCTTGTTATTGTATAGAAATATCATAGATTTGTTGTGTTGACTTTGTAAACTACAGTGTTACTGAAATTGGTTTTTTTGTGTATGTATGGACACTAGGATTTTCTACATGCTGCTTTTCCAGTCTGGATGCCTTTTCTTTCTTTTTCTTGCCTAATTGCTCTAAGACTCCATCCAGTACTGTGTTAAATAGAAGTGGTGAGACAGGGTATTTCTGTCTTGTTCTTGATCTTCAAGTAAATGCTTTCAGTCTTATTGAATATGTTTACAGTGGGATTTTCATATGGCCTCTATTTGAGGTAGTTTCCTTCTATTCCCAGTTATTAAGAGTTTTTATCATGAAAGGGCATGACATTGTCTCTAATGCTTTTTCTGCATCAGTTGATATCACATTTTTTTTCCCTTCATTCTGTTAATGTAATATGTATTACATTTATTGACTTGAGCATGTTGAAACATCCTTGCATACCAGCTACAAATCTCACTTGGCCATGATGTGTAATCCTTTCAATGTCCCCCTGAATCATGTTGGCCATATTTTGTTGAATACTGATAAAAAAAAAATCTTGATCAGGAATACTGATGTGTGGTGTTCTTTTCTTGTAGTGTCTTTGGTTTTGGTATCAGAATAATGCTGCCCTCCTAGAATGCATTTGGAATGTCCTTTCCTCTTCAGTTTTTTGGAAGAGTTCTTCAGATGTTTGGTAGAATTCTCATATGGCCCTGGGCTTTTCTTTGTTGGGAGGCTTTTCATTACTAATTCATTCTCTTGACTAGCATAGGTCTGTTTAGATTTTCCATTTCTTCATGATTCAGTCTTGATACTCTGCTGTGTTTCCAAGAATTTGTCCAGTTCATCTAGGTTATGCAATTCATTGAAACATAATTGCTCTTAGCACTCTCAGTTGTAATGTCCCCTCCTTCTGGTTTTTAGTTGTTTTTCTTAGTCACTCTTGGCCAGAAGTCAGTTTTGGTTATCAGCAAACTCTTGGTTTCATTTATTTTCCTCGATTACTTTTCTGTTCTCTATTTTTGTCTCTGCTCTAATCTTTATTATTTCCTCCATCCTGCTGGCTTTGGGTTGATTGCTCTTCTTTTTCTAGTTCTTTTAGATGTAAATTTAGGGTTGACTTGAGATCTTAATTTTTTTAATGTTTGTATTTACAGTTATAAATTTCCCTCCGACCACTGCTTTCACTGTGCCTGTTTTTTGTATGTTATGTTTAATGTCCCTTGTGATTTCCCCATTAATCCGCTGGTTGAGAGTGCTGTTTAATTTTCACATAATTGTGTACTTTACAGGTTTTCATCTAGTTACTGATTTCTAGTTTCATCCCACTGTGGCCAGAAAAGGTATTTTATTTCTTCAGTCTTTTGAAATTTCTTGACTTGTTTTGTGGTCTAACATACTGTCTATCGTAGACAAAGGTCCATTTGCACTTGAGAACAAAGTGTGTACTGCTGTTGTGTCTGTTAGGTCCAGTTGCTATGATGCTGTTCAAGTTCTGTCTTGCGACTGATCCTCTGTCTGGTTGTCCTATCCATTACTGAAAGTGGGCTATTACTGAAAGAAGTCTCCTACTCTTACCATGGAACTATCCATTTCTTCCTTTGATTCTGTCAATGTTTGTTTCATATACTTTGGGGCTCTGATGTTTGGTGCATATATATTACATCTTGGTGAATTTTCAAACTTTTTAAATTTCAACAACATGAAGATGAAATTATAGGATGTCTGGGATTTCCTTTGAATCCATGGGACTGGGAGTAACTACAGACAAAACAAGGCTGGCTGGTAATTTGAGGCTGCAAGGATAGGTACACATTGGGGTGTAAAGCAGGGCTCAACAGTTTTTCGGTAACGGAGCAGATGGTAAATATTGGCTTTTCTAGCCATGTGGCTCTCTTGCCACTTTGCAGTAGCGGCATGAGGCAGCCACACCACGCACCAGTACATGTGGCTATGTTACAGTCAAACTTTTTGGACAATAAAATCTGAATTTCACATACTTTTCTTATGTCATTAGATATTACCCTTTCATCTCTTTTCACTGTTTAAAAATGTAAAAATCATTCTTAACATTTGGGCTGTGCAAAACAGATGGTGGACCCAATTTCGGCCTGTATGTTGCTTGCCAACCTGATTTATACTTTTGTATCTATTTGACATTTTCCATTAAAAGTTATGTAACATTACTTTTTTATACCTGTTACTTTTTATTGTAAAAATAATGTATTTTCATTTTAGAAACTTTTTTTAAAAAGCCAAAATACACACATAAAAATGTTACCCATGAATTATGAGAATTACTTTAAGGTAATTATTCTTATTTTGAAATAGCTTTCCAATATTCTATATCGCTTTTTGAAGATGCATAACATGATCCCAAATAAACAGTTAACTAAACACCACCCTCCTCACCCCTCCTGCCCATCTGGAGCTGCATCTCCCAGGAAAGGAGCCTCTAGAGGGAACTGCCTTCTTGCAGTTCTCTAACCTGGATTCCCAAGGGAAAGATGTGCATCTTCATGCTGAGCTTTGAAGATTCTTACAGAATAAAAATTCTCACCATATCCTTCTGTCTTAAATAGCACCAGTTTTAAGGTCTCCAGGGAGAAGAGATTTCTAAAACTCTAGTTTCCAAAGAATGAAAAAAAAACACTTCTCAAAACTCAAATGGTATTTCCCGTCACCCCCACACCATCCAGATTTGTTCAGCTTTCTTGAAAATTTATCTAAATTTTTAAAAATATTTTCCTAAAACGCTATAATGCCAAAGGATCAATATCATCACTTGTGAAAGCTAAAACTCTACCCCTTTATCACTAAGTGAAAATATCTGCAACTCTGAAAAACCATGCTGAGACATTAATTTCTAAATACTTAAATGGGGCCCAGTTGCAGTCCCTCACACTTGTAATCCCAGCACTTGGGGAGGCCGAGGCCAGAGATTGCTTGAGCCCAGGAGTTCAAGACCAGCCTGGGCAATACAGCAAGACCTCATCTCTCAAAAAAAAAAAAAAAAAGCCAGGCATGGTGGCACAACATAGTCCCAGCTCCTCAGGAGGCAGATGTGGAGGCTGCAGTGAGCTGTGATTGTGCCCCTGCACTCCTGCCTGGGCAGCAGTGTGTGACCCTGTCTCAAAAAATACATAAATATTTAAGTGTATCCACCCAAACTGATAGCCACCGAGGGGGTGGGGGGTGGTCACTGTTTATTATTGATAGACACACTTGAAACAGATGAAACCACTCACTAGTAAAAGAACAGTTGGTCACCAAAAGACAAAGATGCCAGCATGTTGATAATAACCTTCAAACATAATCAGAAAACTAGTGGATGGAGATCTGCCAAGAAACAGGTCTTGGAGACACAGTAACCAAACCCCAGAGAATGGAATACTTCATAAAGGTGATAAGCCCTTCAGTGGGGATGAAGCCAGTTTCTGAGTCAGAGAAAGGTGCAAAGGAAACCATCATGTTCCCAAGGCACACATGCCAGGAGAAACAAGCCCACCAGCAGGAGGCCTGCCTTTAACACTCACCTGCTGGTGTGAGAGGAGACAAGGCCGCAGCCGCATCAACCCTGGCTCTCGTACGTAATATTCACTCGGGACTGCCCATGCCCCTCCAACAGGCTCCGCACCATTCATGCTCCTTATCTGTTAACCCCGCTCCCCAAACCCTGCTCTTCCAGCAGACGGCGCACACTGCCATACGTAGCTGAAAGGATAGCCACGTGTGGGGAAAGCCGGAGGTGCAGTCGCTCCCCAGTGACTATGTTTTCCCTCTAAGAAGTTAAGTGTCACATTTCAAAACACCAGCTTATTTAGTAAACCGGTTTTTCTGTACATAACCCAGACAGGCACCTCTTTGGGGCCCCCATGTCTACACAGAGTTGGGCACTGCCCTGGACTCTGATCTACCTGATGGACAGCTGGTGCAACTTTTATCAGCTGTCAGCCTTAAATGAAGAGGCTCAGAAAATACGGGACGTGTCGAGTGCATTCGATCACACAGCTTGAGGACGGCCACCTGGGGGATGGGCCCCACACCAGCAGGGTCAGCGTCCACAGTGGGAAAGTTAAGGCTTCACTCATACAGGCAGGAGCTGAGATGTCAGAGTCATGCTGTTTTCCACAGACCAGTGCATGCTATGGCGATTTGCACCATTACAGATGGCTGCACTCCACCAAGTGAGGAGCAGTGATCTCAGGGGCCTCGTCTCTGGTGCATCTGGTCGTTGATAGGGAAAGAAAGGCAGAGGTTGCAGCTGCATGCGTCATGGCTCCAGCTGCATAGCTGCATTCCTTCCAACACTCAAAATAGTTTTTTAAGTGCTTTTTTAAATTTTAGTTTCAGGGGGCACATGTGCCACTTTGCTGCATGGATATGTTGCATGGTGTGGGGTTTGGGTTACTTTTGAACTCATCACCCAGACAGCAAAGGTAGTGCTCAGCTTTTCAACCCTTGTCCCCCTTCTTCCTTCCCTCTTCCCTTTTGGAGACTCCAGAGTAAAGTTCCAATGGCTTTAAGTCTGACTTACTCAGTTTCACACAGCTTTATAACCAAAGGCCACACAATCATGTTACCTCTCAGGAAACCAAGGGGCTCTGTAGCATCTTGGCTGTTGTGTGAGCGACGTCCACTAATGCAGCCTTCATTTCAAGTTCTCCTCTCCTTCCTCCTCAATTCAGGATCTATCAAGGGGAAGGCGATGGGCTGTGACATGAGTCACACTCACAGGATCCCTATAGCGTGGAAACAGAACAGTGTCTTCTGATCTCAAGGTGGTTAGCATGTTTCTAATTCCCATGGAAATCTGTCTGCTAGTGCCTACCACAAAGCTGCTTACATTTGCCGGGGGTGGGGGGATCAAATGATCTCACCTGCATTTTCATTGCTGTGACCTCTTTTCTGGATCTGAGAGAGAGGACAGCAGGTACCTGTCCCACGTCGTGAGCCACATCCCTGGCTCTCTGCTTGCGGAAGAGGTACCAGGACACAGCCCTCAAGAAGCATAGAGAGGGCACAACTGAGAGACGCTTAAGGAATAAAGGGAGTCAGGTTGAAGATCCAGTTGTTACCACCTGAGCCAATGTTACCACTAATGGTGGATGTCAGACACCATGTGACCCTGCTGGGCACAGGGCCCAGGAGCTACCCGGAAAGAAAGCAGCAGCTTGGATTAACCCAGCCTTTAGATCCAACTTCTGGTTTGTAGGAAGTGCTAAGGATGGAGGAGTGAGTTAAACACCTCAAACAACAGTGTGTTCAGGAAAAGCTGGGAGGGAAGGGACACAGGGCGCTCCTGTTTCCAACATGAAAAGATTTCAGAGACAGAACCACCATATATGATGCATGATCATGGTTTTGGGGGAAAAACAGCTAAAAGGTATTTTCCAATTTTCCAGACAACTGGGAACACACACACACACATACTAGATGATATAGGAAATTAATTTTGTTAGGTGTGCCAATGATATTGTACTTATGCAGACAGCTTTTTTTTTTTTTTTAAGAAATACATGTTGAAGTACTTGGGGGTGATATGGTGTCTGTAATTTACTTTTAAATGGTTAACTAAATATATGTATGCACACACAAAGCAAATATGACAAATACAACCATTATTAAATTTCAGTAGCTGAGTTTACGGGTGTCCATTGTACTATATACTTTTGCATATTTTCATCATAAAAAATTTAAAAACTGAAATTGTCAACCTCCCCCGACCCAGAAAAAGCCAAATTAAAATACACACAGTTAATTATGAGAATTAACCACTATTTGAGGATTAAGTGTGATTTGTTTCTCTTCCTTCACCCCACTGGCCTCAGGAATAAAAAACACTTTAAAGGGAGAAAACAGTAAAACTCTGACCACGATCCTCCAACCCATCCTGTCCTGTCTGCTTCTTGTGTCAGAGCCACTGAGGGAAAAATCACTGTTTAAATTGTCACAATGGTTGGGCGCAGTGGCCTACACCCAGCACTTCGGGAGACTGAGGCAGGAGGATCACTTGAGCCCAGGAGTTGGAGGTTATACTGAGCCCTGATCCTGCCACTGCATTCCAGCCTGGGTGACAGAGCAAGACCCTGTCTCTAAAAAAATTTTTTTTAATAAAAACAAATAATTGTCACACATTCTCAAGGTGTGTTAGGCTTTGCTGGGAGACAGCCTTTCTAGTTCACCATTGAGCTTAGCATTTCCTGCTGTTAAAATTAGAATAACTTTTATTCAGGATGTGCTCCTCCGAGATGAAACGGATGTCCGATCCTGGGAGCCGGAGGAACACGCTGCAGTGCACTTCCAGACTCTGGGAGGAAGAGTGGGCAGGCACACAGAATGTCAGGAAGACGGTCCCGGGCAGCGGGGACATTCATTGTGGGTTTACTGTCAGCTCTGACAGCCCGGCTTGAAGCTTCCTTCTAAGGATAGAGACTGAGCAGAGACTCCATGTGTCCTGGGCCCCAACAGACAAAATTAGAATGTGGAGGAGCCTGGGCAGCTGGCAGACTTTAAAAGCAAATTCCAGGTTCAAGCCTGTCTTTTTAAATATCTGCCCAAGGCTGCCATGGACCAAATTCCTAAAGATACCTTGTTGCCCTAGAAATATCTCCAAAACACAGTCATCCACTAGTTTTCCCACTTTGTCCCGAGACTTGGCTCCCACCTCCCCCAGCTACATGACCTTCCATCAAATCCACACTCCACACGAAGAAAATAGCACCTAATTCTGATGAAAACGTCTGCCCATGGGACAAAGCCCTGCAGGGCCCAGCTGGCCTCCAGGGAAGGCGGGACTGGGGGTATGACACTAGCCCCCCCCCCAAGAGCTGTGCCTCACCTCACACAACCTCCCTGGTCCTCACTGGGTGAGGCAGAAATGCCACCGGCTCTACTTCCCGTTGATGTGGGGACATTGATCCTCTCTAGGATTGAGAACCAGCATTCAGACCCAGAGATGGACTTCATGGCGTCAAGGGAGAAACAAGCAAGAGAAGAGTAGAAAATGAACAAAACCAACAAAACGAACGGGAGGGGACCGCAATGGACAGTGGTTCACAGAAGAGGGCCTGTTTTAGAAGAAAGCAGCAGCCTCTTGGGGGTGGCACACAGGTGAGAGGAGCCACGGGTCAGGGCACCAAGGAGCCAGCCAGGTGAGCTGGACCCTTGGTGGCACAGGGACCTCAGGATCTGCAAGAGGATTCTGTGAAAGCACATGATTAAGAGGCCGCAGGTGAACCTGCCAGAGAACACCTCCCACACGAGTTGCCCCACACTCTCCAGGCTCAGCCCCTCCACTGGCTGTTCGGCAGTTCCAGCCCTGAAGCCCCTCATCACAGGGCCTCCCACCATCCCCAACCCTGTCCTCACCCACCAGCTTCCTCAGCAAGCAATTCTTTAAAGTGAATCAATTTTAGAGAGTATTAAGTATGTTACAGAATAGATGGCACTCGTGACAAAAATGAGAAATCCAAGAACTGAAGTTCAGAAGGCGCAGCGCCAACCACACCCCTGACTTTTCTCATGTGAATGGAAGGGCGTTGCAGAACCCCAGTGGTACATGCTACCCGGGCAGGTCTCCCTTCTGCTTCCAGTGCCTTCTGCTCCCCGGGCCCAGGGCTCCGCCATGGGAGGAGCCAGTGCAGCTGTCACATGGGCGTCTCCTGTGGGTGTCCTGTGAGGGTGGTTGTCATGAGGTGGGTGCACAGAAGCAGCCATGGTATCTGGGGCTGGGAGGCAGCAGGCATGGGACCCAAATCTGGGCCCTACAAACCCCGGGGACCATGTCCCAGTGGAAGCACCATCCTGGGCCAAGACCCTGAAACTAGAGCAGCTTTGGGAAGGTGCTTTCAAGTAGGATGGAGGGAGGCAAAAGTGGCTTCCTAGCATTTGGGCGGGAGGTGGCAGGGGCTGCGTGCAGAGCTGGGATGCAGGCCTGAAAGCTGCATCTCCTTCCCGGAGGGCACCCCAGACCCCGACCTCAGCAGCAGGCCAGGGTTGGGAAGGGCGCGCCTTCAAGCTGATTGTGTTTTGAGTAGTTCATAGAACGTGCTGCAGTCAGGCCAGGCTGAGGCTGGGCCCACAAGTGGACCCCACAGAGCACAGCTCAGATCAGTAGAGAGAGGCCCAGAGTAGGGAGTTGCGCAGGCTGCACTCATGTTGCTGGTATAGGCCACGGCCTCCTGAGACAGTACTCGGGCCACCGCGCACCTTATGAAGGATGCCACCCACCTGGCCGGGGGAGGCCCAGACTTGACACAGAGGCCCCAGAACCACACAGCACCAAACCCCATCAGGGCCCAGCGGCTTCAAAACAAACTCAAGGCCAAACAGCTGTCTGCCTTGGTGCAAAGATCCCAACTTCAGCATCTGACCCCAAAACCCACACCAGAGGGGGACCCCCCCTAGGGAAACACCAGAGGTTATGATAGCAGGAGGCGCCTTCCAGAAGGGAGCCGCGACACTCTCACAGTGGCTCAGACCTGGCACAGGCTCAGCCCTTTCCTGCTCAGACTCGGGACGTGGCCTTGGCCTCGAGCCTGCCCATCCTGAGCAGGCTGTCCCTGGTGGGCTGTGTGAGCTTCTCTGCACCTGTGATACTTTGCCTCATTCCTGGGAAATGCTGCATCAATACCCACAACTGAATAAGGTCGCCCTTCCTCCCCACCTCAGCCTGCAGTCTCCCATCATTCCGTGTCATCCCACCTGCAACAGAACAAACTCATTCCAGGCGCTCAAGAGCAGGACTCTCAGACCTCACTCAGCATCTATAAAATGGGCACAGCAAGGCCAGCCTTGCAGGACCATGCTAAGGCCCCAGAGGGAGGCAAGGGCAAAGCACAGGTGTGTGACGGGTGTGGTACACACAGGTGTCAGTGCCTGCTGGGGCCCAGCAGGGCAAGGCCACAGGCTGGTGTTGCTGCTCTAAGCCCTTCCACCTGTCCCCTCCCTAAAAAGCAACAGGAGCTCAGATAGATGTTGCCCGAGCCTGTCCCAGCCGACTGCAGCAGCAGAGGCAGCCGAGCCTCCTTCCAAAGCCCACAGGAACAGGCAGGCAGCATGGTCAGGCAGCCCTGCCACTTGTCACTGTTTAAAAGTTAGATTATTTTTTAACAACCTAAGAACAAGTACATAAACAACCTAAATCATAAGTAAAGTTTTCATTTTGCTCACTTCTAGTTTTATTTCTCAGCTGAGGTTTTTTGGCAGAAAGTTCAGTTGAATCCTCAAACACAGCCGTATGAGCTGGAGTTTTCCACTTCAGGGAACTGAAATATATTAATTCAATCAAAAATAGTTTACTTCCTCAGGGGAAGTAAACTGATTTTGTTTTGTTTACCTCCCTCCCACCCCAGCCTTTCACTGTGCCAAGTCATTGCCTAAATTTAATAGCTTGACATTCTGGGAGGCCAATGGCCTTCACCTGAGGAGGCAGCGGGAGGTCAGCAAGGGGTGCATTTTCAGCTCACCGTGCTCAAGTTGAGACGGAAAAATGACCCCTAAAGCTTTCAACCCAGTGGAGTAGAAAGCCGCAGACACCGCAGCATTCCTGCCTGGCAAGCGGTCTCCTCTATGCCTGGACTGCTCTGAGCTGACTCCACCCCAGGCTGTGCCTGCCTCAGTTTGGTCAATTATGACTTTTTTCCCATGACGCCCACATGGAAGCCGTACCTCCTCAGGGTGAGCAGGGACATGATGCACGCACGCAGCCAGACAGCAGGACATGCACGTGAGGGGCAGAAGCGCTTCAGAGACGGCACCAGCAGGACCCCAGGCTTCCAGCTGCTGCCTCGCTTCCCCGCGATCCAAGGTGGAGCTGCTGAGACAGTGGATGGCGTATCTAGGAAGCACCACAGGTATACACGCACCGTGTCTCTTTGTGAATAGTCGGTATTCTTTTCTAATATTTTTTGACATATTCCAGAAAGATTAAGAACAGAGTTAAAATTCACCCCATAATTATTTCATTTAAACATAACTATTAAAATGTATCATTTATCACGTCTTACTGTGCTGCTTCACAGCAGCCAGGGGGACACACTCCAGCTCCAATGGGGATGTGTCCGCATCACCAGATGACCCGTGTTCCTGAGGCAACGTGGCAGCAAAAGGTGGGTTTGCCTCGTCAAAGGCCGCCAACACCAGTGCGCTAACATCAGATTGTCTTGTGTTAAAAAATACAGATTGCCAAGAAAAAGTGGCTTTTAAAATAAATGCATTGTTAAATCTGATGTTCTCAGAAGTCAACATAGCAGAGAAGTAAAAGTACAGGGTACTGACGATAGATAAAAGCACCAGGTATTGACAACAAGGAGATAAAACCCACATCCAAGAGCTCAGAGGCCCTGGCCCAGGAGGGCAGGTGGAGCCGGGGATGGAAGTCCACAGCCGGTCCCTCACCTGCCAGCAGCGTGATCAACTCTTACCTACCTGCTGATGCCATTTAAAAGTAAAACCTTCTCGGCTGTCGCTGCTGGGGAAGGTGTGAATGAAGCCTGTGGCTTCCCAGGTAGAGTCGGGGTTACCCGCAGGGCTGGATCAATAAGGCTGCCAGTACTCAGCATGCTGCCCTTAGAGGGAGTCCCCGCCCCCCGCAGGTTAAGAACTCCCAGTAACAACAACAGGTGCTGTGCTCACGACCTCAGAACGTGGCAGGCTCCTGGGCCATCGCAGTGACTCACAGCAGTCCTAAGAGACAGGCCTGCTGCTTCCCGTTGTGCAGGAGGAACAGGGTCTCTGAGGCAGAGTTGCAAACACCCACACGGTGGTGAGTTCAGGACGGGGCCTCACACGTGGCATCACCACCACCTCAGGATGGGAGAGGGATGCATGGCAGGCAGGCACACTGGATACTAGTTGTGACCTTCCACTTGTCAGGAGCTGTACTGGAAATCCCAGTCAACATCACCTTCCTTCCATAGCAGTTGATCTTGGCTCCTCACTACACAAGGGTTCCTAGCAGTGTGCCCTGGGGTGTGGCGTCCCTGCTGTCTCAGGGCTGTCAGCCCAGTAACGAAGAGACGCCTCACAGAAAGAACACCTTGAACACAGCCACGACGAGAAGGACAACCAGGAAGCTCGGTGTGAGCATCTGGGCTTAAGGGAGGGCGGCTCCATGGAACCATTCCACTGACCTCTAAAGACAGGAGAAAAAGGGTCACGGACGAAGTGGTGGTGATCAGCCCCTGACCTGGAAAGTGCCACAGCCAAAGACGCTACCGGAGAAACGTGTGGTGCCAGTTGCCTCCCACTCTGGGCCACTCAGCCCAAATTCTCGGTGGGCTTCAGGATGCTCCCGGGGGGGGGGGGGTGATATGGCTCTGAGCACGGACCCATCCCCGCCTGCCCGCCTGCTGCCTCGCTCCCAAGGCCCTGCATTCCTGCCCAAACCTCATCGGAAATGTCACTGTCTACACCACCACCACCATAAACACCCAGCGTTGTCTTCCTGGAGGTGGCAGCTTTTAGAGCAACTATACCAGTGAGTCCTGAATTCCTAGCAGGGGCTGATGGGCACCAGCTGTATTCCGCAAGGCCCCTCACCTGCCCAAACCCCGTGCCTCCTGCCGTTAGCTCTTTATAATTCAAGTGTTTAAACAGACAAGAGCCTTTGGTTATAGCTATTCAAGACTAAGATGCAGAAAACCTAATCTAAGATTAGGACGTATTCAATACTTCACAGATTCACCAATATCCTTCAAGCTTCACTATTTTCTCCTCAGAGCCCTCTGAGAACACTCTGACTTTATAAACAGAAAAGAGCCTGAGGTCAGCAGCCGGGACCCTTCTCAGGGCTGGTGCTGCGGGCCAGGGCCTCGGTGAAAGGGTCACACTGAGCAGTCTCAGGCACTGCCGGGCACTGCAGACTGCGTCGTTCCCAAACAACACAGCTCCAATGTTTGAAGTACTGAGCTGTCTTCTTTCAGTAGAATTTTACACTTTTGGACAACGGCCAAAAGCTAGTTCACTTTTCTGTTATTAGCTAAAAGCTTAAGTTTTCATTTCCACATGATTCTTCCTTCGCAGTAGGGACCTCAGAGGTCCTCAGGTAACAGAGTAGTGCTTTTTCTTAAATAGGTGCAGTCAACTGGCTGGACTTGCAGCTTCCCTAACAGCAGACCAGTCCTGAGCCCAGCAGCCAGTGAGAGGTGGTGGTGGCAGTGGCCTGCCCCTGTCCCCCTCAGGGCTGCCAGCAACAACCAGATGTCAATGCACAATGCCCCAGTGGCAGGGTGACGGCTGGCGGCCACTGCCAACCACTGACAGAGCCACCATAGCAGCTCTAGTAGGTATGAAGAACTAGAAAACAATAAATCACTGAAATCTGAGGCTGAATTGAGCATAATTTCATCTGATTCAGCCCTCGTTTTGATGTCTCATATCCACCATTATGAACAATTTGGGGATGACAGAACCGCAGGCCAAGAGCGGAACCGCTTGTTGCTGCAGTTTAAATCCCCAGGTGTTGGTTCTGGCTGGTGCTGGGTCAGAGTTCACGTCGCAAGTCGCAGCCCCAGACAGAGACACTTCTACCAAGCAACACAGCGCCTGGATGAGGAGGGCCACTCCGTTTCCACCGAGGCCGAGGCTGCCCACAGTGCATTCCTACCTCATCAGCTGGGCTAAAACTGTTTTTTACCAGAAGGAAAAAAATAGCAGCAGCAAACTATCTCAGTCATTCAGCACTGTTTAAACAACCTTTGGACTACCCTGAGCATTTTTTTTTTTTTTTTTAACAGGGCCTCACTCTGTCACCCAGACTAGAGTGCACTCTGCAGTTGAGGTTTTTTCGTTTTTGTTTTTGTTTTTAATGATCAAGTTAATGTTGATCTGGAAAAATCATCTTAGCCAACTGATCTCTTCAGAGCTGACTCAAGTGTGCCCTACTGGCTGGTCTTTTGGTTGATCAAGCAAATATCAACTGAAGAATGACCAAAAAAACTCAAAGCGCATTCATGGCTAAAACTAAACTGGGAGAGTAAGAGAGGGCAGAATGGTTCACCTGTGGGCCAGCCAGAGGACAATCAGAATTACATGGCAGGTGTGGGTGAGAAGCTCAGGCTTAGGCTCTGAGGGCACCAGGCAAGGCTGGGGGGGCAAAGTGGGCACCAATGCCATCCATGCTCCCCAGCGAGGGTGGAGTAGGTGACAGTGCAGTCCACACTCACCCATGAGGCTAGCGAGGCAGGCCGGGGAGGCCACCTGCTCAGGATGCAGTCTGAGAAGAGGGATCCCACACGGCCCTGCGCCTCCCTGCAAAGCATCTGCACCCCAAAACCAGCCTCAACGGCACTGCAGGCTCCACGGTCCCGTTCCCACGGGAAGTGAACAGCATTCTCTGGAACAGGCCACTGCTTTCTAAAAGACTTATTTCTAAGAGATGGCCATTTTTTTAAAGATAAATAGAAATGAATTGTTGCTACTATGTTCATGTTTCTCCACTTGAAGGAGTAAAATCTTGCTTAAGGACATAACTCATGAAATAAAGAACCAAAAACAGCAGCCAGGGTGCCCCACCACACTGTTGCCCTCCAGAGTGGAGGGCCCTGCACCGAGGACGCAGTCACACACAGGCCATTCAAATACGCAAAAGACATCTTGAAAACCAAGGTTGAAGTTGCTCATTTATTCGTGAAAATGCACATGTGTTTACTGCATTCTAAAATGAGGCTAAATAGGAAAGGTGCCATTAGCTCTGAGTGATTAAAGCCATCGTAAGCAGATGCCAATAATCATGGAAACAAATAATGAAAGAGCTTAGAAACAATATTTTTATTTTTAAAAAGCCTCAGCACTAAGGAGGTACTCTTCTCTGAAGCCCATCACTTTCCTATTAAAAAATTTAAAAAGTACAGTAGAAGGAGCACAGGACAGCTGTCTTCACACAGGGAAGCTGTGTGTTTACACAATTCAAACACCCAGAATAAAAACCACATTCTCCCATTAACTTGTGAAGATAACAAATTTGCTTTGGTAAGTTCTTTCAAGAAAAGATATTTTTTCTCCCAAAGCACACCAATAAATATTTATATTAAAAACCATAGTTAATCAGGCACAGAAGAAAAAATCATTTTTACATGAGTCTTCGTAGATAAGAAAAATTTGATTTACATGCACATTCCAATCCCAATCTGGGTTTGCCCTCACATTTTGAGAAATAGCATAAAGAACTATTTTGCCAACTGTGCATCACAATTCTATGATTGACGTGAGTTGCAGGCACTTAGCGTTCCAACAGAGGCACAGCAACTGCTGCTGCCATCACACCACAGAGCTCCCCACTACGTGGGCAGCGTCCCCATCTCCCCACACACGTGTGATTTCCAGAGTTTCAAACACAGTGTTTACATTCCTGCGCAGCAAGACCACGTTAGCCAAAAACAAGCCTACACTGACTTCCGCTTGAAAGTATTTGCAGAAGTCATGAAATGGTGAATGTTTTTACTACCCCAGCAAGCACTTCTCTAGGGAGAAAGACAGTTACGACTGTTTACCTGAGGAAACCTAGAATTTGTCAACTTAGCTGTTACATTAAAAATTATGAACTTGTCTCTGTATTATGGAACAAAGAAAACCTCCACAACTTCACCATTTCAAGGTTCTAATACGAACTGGAATTCTTGTTTGAACACCACTTGAAGCATGTCCCCCTTTCAAGACTTGGTAAGTAAACTTCTTATTCTATTAAAAAAAGTAGCTAATTGACAGAAGGCTAGATGGATGCAGACTGAGAGATGACAGACAGAGGGTAGGTGAATAGATACAGATGATAGGTATAAGCGATTGATACAGATTATAGATTTAGCTAGATGAATGGATGTACTAGGTTGATGCAAAAGTAATTGCTGTTTTTTCCGTAACAGATGACAGATCAAGTAAACCTGTTCTATTAAAAAACATGCAGACGCTGATAACACTGCAGTGTGTTCTGCCATCAGGCACACTCAGTTATTCCACAGGAACAAGCGGAAGGAACATCCACACGCATGAAACAGCACAGAAGTGCGTGCCGAGCAACTCCGGAAAGGGTTTTTGTCTTGTTTTTACGTGAGGGGAATGCACAGTGTAACTGGAGGTTTTATTTTGCTTTTAAACAAAAAAGAAAAATATACCTTTTCTTTGAAACCACTTTTACCTAAGATAGACATCTGCAGGACTTGCTGATAAGCGCCAACCTGCCAGGGACACATAACTGGCACCTGATACTGTGCAGGATCACATTGTCAAGGACAGTAAAGCAGACAGAAAAAGAACGCGCGAGATGCTCTCAAACTGGCTGTCGGTTCTTGTGGAGAAAACACAGCTTCTTACAGATCTAACACCCATCACAATCGGCATCTCGCTTTGCAAGAACAAACATATGAGCCTAATAAAAAAGAGGCACTTCAGTATTTTATGCACAGTCTTCACTCGGTAATGAGCAAGACAATGTTTCCTAAATAAAATTATCATCATACTTCTTTAATCTGTAAACAAAAGAGAGCACAAATGTTTTAAGAAAATAAAGGAACCGATTTAGAAGTTCAAAAGAGGTAAAAATAAAATTCCAAAAAAGAACCATGGTTACTATCCAGTGCACACACAAGAGGCTATTCCTCCCTCAGGAAAAGATGAACACGCATTTTAAGATACTGACATTTTACGCCCAAATATAACCTTTGCTTTTCTAGTATTTGTTTAAATATTTGTTTAATAAGAACAAAGTTTAATTTGTCAAGTTAAATAAAATTTAACCTAACTTTGGAAGATTCATCTTACCTCCTCACTGTAATTTTCTGGCAAAAGAAAAGAACTGCATGACTGCCGCGTTTGCATGTGCTACATACAAGAAAAAGGTACAGAAGTCCTGAAACACAACTACGACGGAGAGCAGCATGAAGATAATTTGTGGCAAACTGCACATCATTGCTGCTGTATTATGGGACAGCATCAACAATTCTCATCTCCAGTTTTTGCAAAACATGGGCTGATGGGTATTTCTGCAATAAGGCAATCAAATGTACAATCCCTGCACATGTTCACCAAGGAGTCACAGTGTGTGTGAGAGAGTTCATTAAACAATGAAACAGAGGTCCAAATATGAAATATAGGCAAAAAGTAGACTCTACTCTAACAGAAAAGATTCAACAACTACATGGTATACTAATAAAAGGCCACCACATCGGGGCACACTTGCCACGCAGCCCCCTCACTCCACCTCCTCCGGGCTGTCCGTCAGGTGGCCTTTACTCTGCCGTCGGATGCTCACCAGCCTCCCTGCCGAGCGCAGGCTCCACCTGGAGCTGTTTGCAGAGCTGGCCAGGCTGGTATACTTGGTCGAGCCCTTGGCGTCATCCTCCCAGCCTGACCAGGATGGGTGGCCACCCACGGTGTCCTCAGGGTCAGCTGATATGTCTTCAAGAGCAAGTTTTGGAGGCTCCCAACCTTCAATTTCATCTGGTTTTTTAGACTGCATATTCTGTTTTAAAACCAAATTGTCCCAAAATCCAGATTTCTTCTCTGCCTTCAACTCTTCTTTTAATCGTAAGTTAGTTCTATAGGAGATGAAAGAGTTAGGTGTTGGTGACCCAGTGGTCTTAGGGCCTCAAGCTGTATCCATTTTACAAACATAAAATTCTTTAAAATTTAAAAAAATTGTTTAGAAGACTAACACAAGTCTATATGAAAAGTTTCAAATATTAAAATTAAGGAAAAATTAGTCACTACATGTTGTTAATGAAGTGTGTAAAAGCTGTATTTTAGGACACCACTTGGCAATACATAAGCAAATAACTAATTCTGACAAGAAAGAAGTATTATCACACAAGAGAGATCCTCAAGGAGATAGGAAGGTAATACTCAAAATTTTGAGCAAATCAGATCTATGAGAATCCAGGGTCTAGATTAAGAAACAAGGAGGGAAATCTATTCAATTTTTCAAACAGGTTTGCAATTGGATTATTAATATAGCAAGGTTGTGTCAAGCATTTAGTAGGTAATTTACTCAACAAAAATAAGAATTCAGAACACCATCTACTATAAAAAGGAAATGGCAGCGAGCTACAGCTACTGAAGAAAGATCTTCAACTACTCTTCACCTTGACTGTCCATGAGCATCACCTGGGAACATTTTTAAGAACACCAGTGCCCAGGCCCTCTCCTTCCAGATGCTGATGTATTAGCAGGTCACCTGACCGGTTCATTAGCAGGTGAACCAGTTTACCCGTCTTCTACAGATGAGGATTGAAGGTGAAGTCACAGCTCTGCCAGAGCGCGCCAGGCCACGTGTCTGTCCTCAGTGCACAAAAGTGCAGAGAAGCAGATCAGGGGGCCCACAGTCCTCAAACAAAAGCAAACTCTGTACTCGTAGACTCACCAGGATTCATCTTCTAATCAAACAACTGTCCATAACACGGAGTAAATATGCCATTGGTAATATCATTGGGTAGTCACTGAACTTATATTTTCAACTTTACACTTTTTAAAATTCTGAAACACTGATGATAAATTAGCAAGGTCAGTTTAAATTTATTAAATTTTCTAAAATCTTTTACAGTTTACCAGTCAATCCTTTGCATTTTTAACAGTCATTTTGTTGTTGTTGTTGTTTTGGTTTGGTTTTTTTCTGAAACTACTAAAAATCTTAAGTGTGGCTACAGACTGCTTTAAGGCTAGTAAGTTCAATTTATAATTCTAAGTTATTTTCCACTTTTCCATAACCTTTCAAAATGCCAACAGAGACTCTCATGACCTTTTATCCAAAGTATAATTTGTTCTTTTTTCATCGAACAACACAACTCATTTCTGGCTTTTTTTTTTTTTTTTTTGAGACAGAGTCTTGCTCTGTTGCCTCTGCCTCCCAGAGGTTCAAGCAATTCTCCCACCTCAGCCTCCCAAGTAGCTGGGATTATAGGCATACGCCACCATGCCCGGCTAATTTCTGTTTTTTGGTTTTTTTTAGTAGAGACGGGGTTTCACCATGTTGGCCAGGCTGGTCTCGAACTCCTGACCCTGTGATCTGCCTGCCTTGGCCTCCCAAAGTGCTGGGATTACAGGCATGAGCCACCGTGCCCAGCCCATTTCTGTTTATTCACAAGGGGGATGTTAACTCCGAAGCACACATCACAAAGTCCATGACGGTCTGCCACTCAACAGGGACAGACGGAGTGGGGAGGGAAACAGGGACTTGCCACGCCCCACAGAGTGTCCAGTTACACTGTATTTATGCCACCAAGTTTTCATTTCCACCTCCTCAGTGACTTCCTCCCTCTCCTGAAATGATCATTTTCTTACACAATTGTGACTTACCCTTTGGACTTGGGAGATTTACATCTTTCCAGGAGATGCTGCTCATCATCTTTATTAAACAGTGAAGTCACTTCTTTCCAACCTCGGAAACTTGCTCCCTGAACCTAATAAAAGGTTAAGAAAAATGTCAAATCTGATGTCATGAATCAATAGAACTCCGCTTTCTACTCCAATAACCATGGAGTTGAAATTTAGAAAAAAGAATGGGCAGAGCTCACATCTTAGGTTTCCATACCTGCATGTACAGTTTTCTCCCATTAGCTACTAGTCATCTCAGCTGTTTTGGTAGTATGGTCATAACAGCTTAACAGCTTATCAGTGATGCTGAGTAATCTAAATTTAGTAAAAGACTAGTCAATAATTATATTTTGCCTAAATAGCTTATGAAAATGATGCTTAGAATCAGATGAAGCTTCCCTCACAATTAAGAATTAGGTCTCCTTAAAACTTGGGAGATTGGGCTGGGCATGGTGGCTTATACCTGAAATCCCAGCACTTTAGGAGGCCAAGGCAGGAGGATTACTTGAGCCCAGGAGTTCAAGACCAGCCTGGGGAACAAAGTGAGACCCCCCTCGCCCCGTCTCTATAAAAAATACAAAAACTTAGCCAAGAATGGTGGTGCAAACCTGTAGTTTCAGATACTCAGAAAGTTTAGGTGTGAGGATCACTTGATCCCCAGGAGGTCAAGGCTGCAGAGAACTGTGATCTCACCACTGCACTCCAGCCTGGGCAACAGAGCAAGACCCCATCTCAAAAAACAAACAACAGCAACAACAACAAAAACACGTAGGAGACTGACCTTTGAGAAGGCTGTTACGAGAGGTCCCCTAGAAGGGGGGCTTCTCCAAGGTCCCCGGAACAACTCTGCCACTACCTTTAAGCGTCAGCACCTCCATGGAGACAATGACCTTTGCCCTAACCTCTGTAAGTGTAGATTTCTGAGAAGAAATAATTTTGCTGACTGTAAACAAATGATTTTGTACAATTTTTTCATTTCTGAAATCAAGATATCTTATAATGAATAGCATATTGGATACAATGAAATCCATTACTAAGACGAAAGAATGGAGAAAAACATCTGACAACGTGGCGTGTGTCGAGGGCCCTTCATATTCACTGATTAACATTTCCCAGGGTTTATCATCACATTGCTAGGGCTGGGAAGGGTCTCTCATAGGGTAGAGCTAGCTTTTGAATACTTTGCATTGTTAAAAATATAATACAAAAATAAAGCAATCCTGAAAGCTGAAATGAAGCTGCGGGATGACACTGATCCGAGACAAAGACAATGAATACAACGCAACCAACCCTTCGAGGTAACCCAGTGATTGCCAGGTGCAATGCCTGGGGGTCTCCAGGGTGTAACACAGCCTCAAGAAGGGGCAAAGGGCAGAGATGACCCTGAAAACTAACCAGCGGTTCCCACTTTTACTTCCCATAGGCCAGACCCTCAACTCCCTGTCTGGGCAGAGGTCTGCATCTGTAGACAGCGGGACAGGCCCTCCAACAGCTATGACTGGAGAGGTGTTTATGAATTACGTTGTGGGACAGGAGCATGGCGGCAGTACCCATGCCAAAGAAACCATCACAACAAAAACACTCGGCATCAGGTGTCAGCTTTCCACATCACACACTGCACAAAAACCTATCACACAACCCATGTCATGCTGACAGCTTTGGCACACTTGCATGTACATCAGGTAAAGGATTACGTCTGATGCTCAGGGCCCATGGCATGACAGAGCATGTGGCAGGATCCTATCAAGAAGTCTCAAGAACGTAATTCTAGAGGCTGACCCATCCGGACTCTGGAGGAAGGACCAGGTGCAGTCACTATGTGCCCAGCACCGTGTGATGCAATCCCCACCCACCACGTCCCTCACTCTGAGCAGTGCCCCATGGGACAGACACAGTGAAGCTTCATGACCTTAGGGAACTTGGCTCACGCAAATGGCCAGGAAGCAAAGCCAGGGCTTGAGCTAATGTCTCACTGCCAAGTTGTTATGTTCACCATTCCCAGGCCTGCCCTGTCCCAACACCACTAGGCACAAGCCTGTGCCTCATCCCTCCATGAACTGCCCACCCCTTCCCTTAATCTATCATCACTACCTTCAGATGCTATTTGCTCCACATACCACCTGCATGTCCTAAAGGTGTGATATGGTGTGGCTCTGTGTCCCCAACCAAGTCTCATGTCAAACTGTACTCCCCCTGTGTCAGGGGAGGGACCTGCTGGGAGACGACTGGATCATGGGGGCAGATTTTCCTCTTGGTGTTCTCATGATAGTGAGTTCTCATGAGATCTGATCATTTAAAAGTGTGTGACACCTCCCCTTTCTCTCTGTCCTGCTGCCATGTAAGATATGCCTTGCTTTGCTGCCACGTAAGATGTGCCTTGCTTCCATTTCTGCCATGACTGTAAGTTTCCTGAGGCCTCCCCAGCCATACAGAACTGAGTCAACTAAACCTCTTTTCTTTATAAATTACACAGTCTCAGGTAGTTCTTTAGCAGTGTGAAAACAGACTAACGCAGAGAATTGGTACCAGAGAAGTGGGCTACTGCTATAAAGATACCTGAAAATGTGGAAGTGTCTTTGGAACTGGGTAATGGGCAGAGGTTGGAATAGTTTGGAGGGACCAGAATACGACAGGGAGATGTGGGAATGTCTGGAACTTCCTAGAGACTCGTTGAATGGTTTTGACCAAAATGCTGACTAATGAAGTCCAGGATGAGGTAGTCTCAAATGGAGATGAGGAACTTATTGGAAATTGGAGTAAAGGTCACTCTTGCTTTGCCTTAGCAAACAGACTGGTGGCATTTTGCCCCTGCCCTAGAGATATGTGGAACCTTGAACTTTAGGGAGATGATTTAGGATATCTGGCAGAAGAAATTTCTAAGGAGCAAAGGGTTCAACATGTGGCCTGGGTGCTCCTAACAGCATACAGTCATATGTGTTCACAAAGAGATGATCTGAAATTGGAACTTACGTTTAAAAAGCAAGCAAAGCATACAAGTTAAAAAATAGAAGTCTGACCCTCCAAATGGTAGAAAAGAAAACCCTTTCTGGGAAGAAATTCAAGCTGCCAGCTGCAGAAATTTGCATAAGTAAAGAAGAGTCAATGTTAATTGACAAGAAAATGGGGAAAATGTCTCCAGGGCATTTCAGAGACCTTCATGGCAGCCCCTCCCATTACAGGTCCAGAGGCCTAGGAGGGAAAAATGGTTTCCTAAGCCAGGCCCAGGGTCCTGCTTCACTGTGCACCTCTGGACATGGTGCCCTGTGTCCCAGCCACTCCACCTCCAGCAGTGGCTAAATGGGGCCAAGGTATAGCTCCAGCCATGACTTCAGAGGGTGCAAAGCCCAAGTCTTGGTGGCTTCTACATGGTATTGGGCCTGCAGGTACACAGAAGGCAGGAGTTTGGGAGCCTCTACCTCAATTTCAGAGGAGGTATGGAAATGCCTGGACATCCAGGCAAAAATCTGCTGCAAGGGTAGAGCCCTCAAGAAGAACCTCTGCTAGGGCAGCATGAAGGGGAAATGTGGGGTTGCAGCCCCCACAAAGAGTCCCACTAGAATACTGCCTAGTGGAGCTGTGAGAAGAGGGCCACTGTCCTCCAGACCCCAGAATGGTAGATCCACCAACAACTTGCACCACACATCTGAAAAAGCCACAGGCACTCAATGCCATCCTGTGAAAGAAGCCGAATGGGGCTGTACCCTGCAGAGCCACAAGGTCCGTGGAGATGCCCAATGCCTTGGAAGCCCACCTCTTGCATCAGCATGCCCTGGATATGAGACATGGCATGTAAAGGGATTATTCTGGAACTTTAGGATTTAATGACTGCCCTGCTGGGTTTCAGACTGTAGCCCTTTGTTTTGGCCAATTTTTCCCTTTTGTTATGGGTGCATTTACCCAATGCCTGCACCTCCATTGTATCTTGAAAGTAACTAGTTTTTGATTTTATAGGCTCACAGGCAGAAGGGACTTACCTTGTCTCAGATGAGACTTTGGACTTGACTTTTGAGTTAATGCTGGAATAAGATTTTGGGGAATTGTTGGGAAGGCATGACTGGTTTTGACATGTGAGGAGGACATTACATTTGGGAGACGCCAGGAGCAGAATGATGTGGTTTGTCTCTGTCTCCCCACCCAAATTTCAGGTCAAACTGTAATCCCCACACATCAGGGGAGGGACCTGGTGAGACGTGACTGGATCATGGAAGCGGATTTGCCCCTTGCTGTTCTCGTGATGGTGAGTTCTCACAAGATCTGATCATTTAGAAGTGTGTGGCACCTCCCTGTTCTCTCTCTCTCCTGCCACCATGTTAAGATATGCCTTGCTTTCCCCTCACCTCCTGACATGATTATAAGCTTCCTGAGGCCTCCGCAGCCACGTGGAACTGTGAGTCAATTAAACCTCTATTCTTTCTAAATTACCCAGTCTCAGGTAGTTCTTTACAGCAGTGTGTAAATGGACTAATACAAGGTGATTCCCCTAAGATTCTATTTTGGATATCATAAGGAAAATCAACAGGAAATGAGATTTATTGAAATATAAATTATTACCTATTGTTTCCATTGAAATTATTAGGAATAAGATGCCAAAAAAATAGTCTCTAGTTTATGAACTTCAAACAGAGATTTTTTTTTTCTTTCTTTGAGACAGGGTCTCTCTCTGTCACCCAGGCTGCAGTGCAGTGGCATGATCACAGCTCACTGCAGCCTCAACCTCCCAGGCTTGACTGATCCTCCCACCTCAGGCTACCACCTACAGGCATGCACCACGATGCCCAGCTAATTTTTGTATTTTTTGTAGAGATGGGATCAAACAAATGTCACTGAAGAAGAAAAATCTATAAATAAAATGTACTCAGAAAGAAAAGTTTTCTAGAAATGAACTAAACAGTGAATGTGCACAACAAAAAAGGTAAGTGGATGGTCTTCACTTAGATCCAGAAGTACAAATGTATGGCTGCAATATCTGGGGGCAGGGGAAGGTGAAACACACAAAGTTATGGAATTACAAAGAACTGGCCAGTAAGGCTCCCAGCAAGCCTCAGCGCACAGAGCTCTTGCTGTTCCCGCTCACTGGCCAGTGTCCCCAGACTGAAGGTTCTCCTCTGAAGAGCCTTTTGTGAAGCTGACGGCCTTTCAGCCCTGTATTCTGCAGTGCCTGGCTTACTACAGCATGCACCACTGGCGTCTGATGTCTCCAGACGGAACTGAAGCACACGGGGCACCAATGTTCCTTTGCAAGGCCAGAGATGTGCTATTTCCTGTGCACTCTTGGCCTCCTTATCCTCTTCCACCAACTTCTTCACTGTTTATAAACTGTTCATTCATAAATTTTTAGTCTTTCTCACACACAAGCTTCCCAAAAGTCCCAGGGGAGCTGTGGGACTTCTACGGTTTCCTGGACCATTCTTCGGTAATGCTCTTCTCACCAGGAGCCAAAGAGTTAACTGGCTCATTCTGTGTGACAGTCAATCTTCTCAGGTGTAAAGACCTCTCAGAAATCATTGACTTGGTACATTCCACTAGATTTTGGTGGCAAGGAGGAGTGGTTTCCTGATGAGTGGTCAGTGTTTTTCCTGGGAACCACCTTCTGTTCCTGGCCCTCAGAGATGTCATCGCCAACCTGCCTTGAGCACTCTCACCTGCTGGCTGAGCAGAACAACAGCCACCCACCCAAGAACTAAACACAGGCCACAGAAAGTGCTCTGGACAGCACCCGATACCGAGAACAAAAGTCATGTAAATGCCTCAGTTTAATGAAGACGACAGTGATGGCAACAGCTCAGACTCCCTGAGCTTCCCATGAATTGAGATGCAGAGCATCTTGGGCCACAGGCCATCTCAGAACATAGGAAACAAGGCACATCCATTTAGGGACACCAGGTGACCCACACCCTCCCCACCCAAATGCCAGTGACATGTGGACAGTCATCTATTCACGCAATGAGTATTATCAAACCCATGAGACTGGAACTCACTCAAAGCTAACACAGCACTGCTACAGTGTCTCCCCGGCCTACAGGCCAGAGATTTAGGCCTCAGACCTAAAGGCAAATCTGTAACACACTAGGAAACAAAACCACCACCCAAAGAAGCATCTTAAAATGTGATCTTCAGAAACCCCAACGCACACCACACACGCTCTCCGGAGAGTCAGTGCACGTGGCTTGAACACAACTCACCTCTGCACACCAACACCCCTGCTGCTTTTATGGGTATCTGCTGGCCTCCAGGGGCTCGCCCTTCTCCCCACTTCCTTTGCCTTCAAATCTCTCTTTTCCGTTTTGTTCTTACTGTGAGATACAGAAATGCCCTTATCCCCTAGGCAGTGCAGCAATGTGCAAAGGGAACAGCTTCCTCTCCCTTCTAACTTCACTTGCCCTCGGGATGAGGAAGCCTCAGGCCCACCCAAAGTCTGAGCCCCACAAACCTCACACTCAAGCATCTGGCCACCTGCTAGGCAGGTCAGCCACCAGCCACCACCCACAGCACGCCAGCCCTGAGGAGGCCAGCCTTCCTGACAAGCATGCCTTAATCTCCCATTTCTGCATAGAATTTTTCAGGAATTCCACCCTTTGAACACCACGCTGGGCTGGCAGTAGAACCCACATTTTCAGTTGTGTGGTCTCCACTAACCACACCAGTGTCCCTGTAGCACCTGGCTGGCTGCTGCACATCCCATCAGATGACCCTGTAGCTAGGGCTCTATCCCACCACCAGCTTCCTGAGCCCCTGCTCTCACATGCGCCTCCATGGAGAACCAGCAAGGGAATCCCTCTCTACTGCCAGGTGAGCAATTAGAAGAGGCTGGAGTCCTAGAAGGTGCACAAATAGACATGATCGAAGTGTGAACACGAAGAGTGCTGTGAGGCCACCACTAATCCACTATGCAGGCAGACAACGGCCAGGTACAGCTGGGAGGAGCAGCAGGTTTCAGAAGCACCTCTGGGGTCCCTAAGCCCAGGCCAGGCATGGTCCTTCTGGGGCCAAGGTCATCACAGCTGGACTTAATAATTCAGAAAGAATCCATCAAAACCAGACACCTTGGTCTCTACCTGAAGTCTCCACATTTCCCTCTGAGCATCCCCCGGGAGGGACAGGAGGGAAAGTCCTCCCCTGAGTGCTCTGCTCCTGTAGCCAGCAAGGCTGGCCCTCGAGGTAGGGCTTCCTGAAAGGCCCAGGAAGGACATGGACATTGTCCTGAGGTGGACAAAATCTTACGTGGTGTCAGCATAAGTGCTGCTCATGGTGTGGGGCATGAAGAAGAAAGTTCTCCTCTTCTGCAGGCAGAGCCCTGTAGAGTCTGTTCTATGAGAAGGCACAAAAAACCCAAACGCCTCTTGGAGACCAGGAAGAATGATGGTAAAACATTCTTTAAAACTAGGATTCAATTCAGAGAGAAAGCGACATCCAGAACAATGAAGACAGATGAGATGTGCTGTAAAACACTGGTGATAACCAAGAAGTTAGGTCACCGAAATGAGAAAATAAGTTTCCGCACAAAACAACGAAAAATGATTTTTCCTGTTTTAGCTATACCTTAGTTGTAAAAAAGTGCTTCGTGTTTCATGAAGAAAATTATGAAATATTGTAAAGAAAATTAATATCCATAATTTACCAAAATTATTCCTGTTAGAGAGGTTAAATGGCAGTGTCCTATCAAAAATGTGCAGAGAAGCCGGGACCTCTGGCCGACACTGAACACACAGGGAGTTGTAGACCTCGTCCGCAGGCCCCACCAGCGCGCACGTCCAGATCCTGTCCATGAGCATAGAGCTTGGGTATGGCAACCCTAAAGGCTTTGTTTAGAAGAATTGAACCTGCCAATCTTCACCTCCTGTAATCAGAAAACAGACCCTCATCTAACCAAGTGACACTCTCAGAAGTGCCATCCTTCATACTTAATCTCACAATTTGTAATCTTGAAATCTTAAAATGTCCAAGATACAGTGTCATTTGCATTTTCTCCTATTTTTCATCAAATGTAAAATTTGAGCATTAAGTTTTGAATTATCCCAATAAAGCAGATGGAAATTTCTCCTTTTGCCACAGGAAGGGCAGGTGGACTGGACCCTGGCCCTGGGAGAAAACCTCCAGGCTGCTCCCTGCAACTCTGGGTCCTGACGACCAGGGCAGGAAAAGCACAGCAAGGCTGAACGGTGACACCTAAGACCATCGCAGTAATGTGGGCAAGATCAGGAAGTGTCACACCAAAGTACCCGTGAAGGACAGAATCCAGAGAGAGGGTTAACAAGAACACGAGCCTAACGCTCGGGAAGGACAGAATCCAGAGAGAATCCAGAGAGAGGGTTAGCAAGAACATGAGCCTAACGCTCGGGAAGGACAGAATCCAGAGAGAATCCAGAGAGAGGGTTAACAAGAACGTGAGCATAACGCTCGGGTCAGCTCAGTGCGTGCCACATAACCTGCACCTCCCAGTTCAGGCCAGAGTCCATGTAATTTTAACATTTTAATAAAACAAATTTCCTGGTATACGTTGTTTTGTTTTGTTTTTTGGAGGCGAAGTCTTTCTCTGTTGCCCAGGCTGGAGTGCAGTGGCGTGATCTTGGCTCACTGCAACATCCACCTCCTGGGTTCAAGTGATTCTCCTGCCTCAGCCTCCCGAGTAGCTGGGATTACAGGTGACAGCCACCATGCCCGGCTCACTTTTGTATTTTTAGTAGAAACGAGGTTTCACTATGTCGGCCCGGCTGGTCTCGAACCCCTGCCCTCAAGTGATCCAACCACCTCAGCCTCCCAAAGTGCTGGGATTACAGGCGCGAGCCACCACGCCCGGCCCTTTCCTGGTATACGTTTTAAAGGTATTTAAGTTCATACGTCAGGGCAATAGAAGAAATCTTTGTTAGGCCAGGTACCCCAATTTCTCGTCAGGAACACTCTGCATCACAGCGGGGTGAGCGTGTGCAGTGCCAGCATGGGACACAGTACAGACGGTTTGCTGGTATCAACCACAGGGCACTGGCATCCCTGCAGTCATGGGCACACAAGACAGCTCTTTGTGAAGATGAAAAGAGGGGAACGTGGAAGGAGCTGTACACGACCCTGACCCACCCTCTCCAGAGCCCACCCCCAGAAACAGTTCTGGACAAAGGCTTAGCGCTGGCATTCAGTGTCTTGAAGCTGTTTTGGGGGTGGTGATGTGGTGAGGGAGGACTCTGGGAAGAGTGAAAGCACAGGCCCCAGGCCTCTTCTTGGCATCACCACTGGCTACCACCGCCCGTCTTCCTGAATACCGTGGAAATGCTGTGATCTTGGGAACACAAAACACAGCGCCCCCCACAGGCAAAGATTTCAATTACGTGCAACAAAAAGGCACAGAACGGCTTAGTCTTCTTTAATCCCTTCTAAATTTTGAAACTCACAGTGAACTTATCTTTAAACACACTGAAGTTATTGAGAAACTGGCCATTCTAGAAAACATTGGTTGCTGAACTCAGTCCTGACATCCAGGTCAAACTGTGACACCAAATCCCACAGTCATCAGACGAGACCCATCAGGCTACAGGAAGGCCCACAGCCATGTTCACCAAACTGCAGGGTGCCAGGCAAGGACCCTTCAGGGTGTGGTGGGGCTACGCGGCCATAGCAAGACCAGGCTCCCACCAGAGCGGATGCTGATCTGACCCCCAGCCTGCCTGAATGCAGTCTGACTCAGAAAACTGGCTTGGGTGACCTAGGCACACCTCAGCACACACAAACATGGAACCCAGAGCCAAGCACTGGGACCTACACCCACCTCAGCACGTGTCAACACGCAATCCAGAGCCATGCACCAGGACCCATGCCTGCTTCAGCACACACCAACACAGAATCCAGAGCCACGCACCAGGACCCATGACCCCATCTCAGCACACACCAACACAGAATCCAGAGCCACGCACCAGAACCCATGCCTACCTCAGCACGTGTCAACACGCAATCCAGAGCCACGCACTAGAACCCATGCTCCCACCTCAGCACAAGCCAACAAGGAATCCACAGCCATGCACCAGGACCTATGCCCGCTTCAGCACGTCAACACGGAATCCAGAGCCACACACTGGAACCCATGCCCACCTCAGCACACGTCAACACGGAATCTAGAGCCACACATCAACCAATGTCCACCTCAGCATGCACCAACACAGAATCGAGAGCCATGCATCGGAACCTGTGCCCACCTCAGCACGCATCAACATGGAATCCAGAGCCAGGCATCAGAACCTGTACCCACCTCAGCACACACCAACACGGAATCCAGAGCCACACACTGGAACCAAAGCCTACTTCAGCACACACCAACACAGAATCCAAAGCCACGCACTAGAACCCATGCCCACCCCAGCACATGTCAACACAGAATCCAGAGCCATGCACCAGGACCCATGCCCACTTCAGCACGAGCCAACATGGAATCCAGAGCCACACACTGGAACCCACGCCCACCTCAACATGCGTCAACATGGATTCAAGAGCTACACACTGGAACCAAGGCCCACCTCAGCACATACCAACATGGAATCCAGAGCCACACATTGGAACCAGTGCCCACCTCAGCACACGTCGACATGGAATCAAGAGCTACACACTGGAACCAGTGCCCACCTCAGCACGCACCAACACGGAATTCAGAGCCACGTGTCGGAACCCAGTCCACCTGAGCCTGCCCTGGGCTCTGACGGCAGCCCTGTCACTGGTTGCTCATCTGTCAGATGCCAGCTGTGTGACCTCCAGGAGATGTTTTTCCTCCTGTTAATTTCTGCAAACATATTTTAAGAACAAAAGGAGGACTGGCCTCAAAAAAGGCCCCGCTGCAGCACTGGGTCTTGTGTTTCCTTTGATATGCTCCAGACAGCATGTTTGGGGCAGCGTTTTCTCTTTCCCTGAGTTTTAACCTGGGGGTGCAGCAATGACGTATTTATTTCAAGAGTCCTGAAGTCAGTCGGGGGAGGCAGGGGGACGGCCAGAGCAGTCCAGGAGCCCCTAACAAACCCACTCACCAAGTGAAGTGAGAACAGAGCCCCCTTCCCTGCAGGAGGGATCCAGTTTGCAGAACGTTCAAAAAGGCAGACTCTGAGCTCTGCCACAAACCCTGATTCGCACACAGACAGTCCAAACCTTCAAACCACTCATGCTCAATACCTGCAGTTTTGGGAATAAGAAGTCACCACTCCAGCCCTGTTTGGTGAACTGGCAATTCCTGTAAGGATCACCAGGTTACAATCTGGGTCAACAGACTTTGCCATTTATTTCAGAACAGTCAGTTTGAAGATCCTGATGCCAGTTAAGTCTGAACACACCAGAAAATGGCACTCAAGACAGTCACTGAGACAAACGAACCTGTGTTCTCTGCTCATTAGCATTTCGGAACCCAGACTTACAAATTCATTCTAAGCTCACGAGGGGCACTATTAATCATTTCTCATTCTGAAAAACTTTACCTATGTCCTTTTTAAGACACATATTTGGAAACTAAATGACTAAGTGTACATTAATAACGGTTATTACTTATATGGAGAAGGATTTGGGGACTAGGGAAAGGGGAACTTTTACTTCCCACACTGTATTTTGATGAAATAAAAATATTTCATACATGATGGCTTCATATTCAATTTACAAAAACAATACACATAACCTTCACATAATTTTGTATGCCTCAAAAAAACAAACATTAATTAACACATTTGGAATTACTTATGTAATCTAAAACCAAAAACTCTCAACACTGCCTACCTGCAAATGGACCCACAGACCTAAAACAGCCATAGCCACCCTTGGTACAAATATTCTTTTCAGCAGGCTTGTAAAGAACTGAAAAGGATTAATTCTGTAAGTGCATTAACTATACAAGTCCACAAATACCTCTGCCACCAAGTGCTAAAGCAGTTTTAATAACAGGTTCATTATGAGTCTTGTGAAACAGGGGTGGGAAGGATCTTTTAAAAGGATAAATATTGTTTTCCACAATATTGAAGATGTATAAAATTTCTCTTCTGTTTTTGTAAAACTAGAACGAGCAATCCCAATGAGGAAATATAATCCATGACTACTGCGAACCGAAATCCAGACTGCAGGTGCAGAAGGGTTGCTAGAAATACCTCAGATGGGAACTTAACCCATGGCCAGAAGCCAGTGTCAGCTCCCATCAACTTCCAGCCATTTCCCATGAAGGCCCTGAAGATCTCCAGCCACAGCAGCGGGAACGCGTGGCCAACAGAAACCAATGCCACCTGCCAGTGCTTTACCAAGGCTTTAGGTTGAGAACAGTAAGAAAAATGATTATTCGCACAGCCCAGGCTTGTGTGTACCAGAAGGGAAATCGTGAGCTGCTATATAAACATCCTCCGATGAACATGAAAAACTCTCAAACTGCTGGGTCCAGAGGCAGCCACACAAACCCTCAGCTCACACCCAAAGTCAGCACATAGATATCAACTTGCTGGCTTCACCCAGTGCCAGCCAGGACAGGGTCCCTAAGCAGCAGGGTAGCGGGAGCTGTCTGGAAATGTGGGCGTGGACACCGCTGTGGCCTAATGGCTGGGGGTCTGGGTTTCCTCTTTCTCCTCACCCCTTCAGCCATGGCCGCTCTCCCTGCCACACAGACAGAGGGGCAGAGCCACAGGAACGCTATTTTTTCAAGAAATGAATACTCCAGATTTCCCAGTTTTTGCTGTATGAAAATTGAAATTATTTAAACAACAACAACAAAAACACATGTAGGACCTCTGGAAATGCTCCTAAGGGCAAACAGTGAATGAAATATCTATTCAAGAAAATTCTTAAACATTTGGTACAAAAGACAAGCAACCAAGACCACTCCCTTTTCATCCTCCCAGCTCAGGGGTTGGGGAGAATCCACTCAGGAAAGCCACAGCTAACAGCACAGGTTCCCTCTCACTTCAGCTCCAAGTGGGACGACTTTCATCCCAGGAGGAGCTGGACATCTCACATGCTGTCCCCAGCTGCCTGTGGCTGACGCTAAGCCCCAGCTGAATGCTACAGAGAGGTGAGGACTCCCTTCTTCTAGCTCCACTCACAGGAAGGAGGCGTTGCTGTATGTGTGCTGCACTGAAAACAGTGGAGCCCTGATCACCCTTCCTGGGCTCGAGAGGTGATGGTTCCATCCCAGGAGAAGCAAGCTGATATGACTCCCCACTACAGCAAATCTCAGTTCCCAGAGCAGGACTGTCACTCGGAGAGCAGCTTGCCTTTGTCCCCATCCCCAGCTCCAGAGCCTTGGCGGAGAGATGTCCCTGGTGGAGAAGCAGGATATACAGCAGATAGCTATGGACCAGCACTAACCTTCAGAGCTGTGGAAGACAATCTCTTTCCAAAGGAGCCCACTTCATTTGCACAGAGTGTGGAGAAGTTTAAACATAAAGGAGTTCCACCACCACTGGAGTCTGTGGTGAAGTGCAACTGGGAGGTATTAGTCCATTCTCACACTGCTATAAAGGATAATACCTGGGACTGGGTAATTATAAGGGAAAGAGGTTTAATTGACTCACAGTTCTGCAAGCTTAACAGAAAGCATGGCTGGGAAGCTTTGGGAAACTTACAATCACAGTGGAAGGCAAAGGGGAGGCAGGCACCTTCTTCACAAGGCAGCAGGAGGGAATATGAGCGTGCACAGGAAGAACTGCCACTTTAAAAACCATCTGATCTCATGAGACTCACTCATTATCATGAGAACAGTGTGGGGGGAAACTGCCCCCATAATCCAATCACTTCCCTCCCTCAACACGTGGGGACTGCAATTCTAGATGAGATTTGCGTGGGGACACAGAGCCAAGCCATACCAGAAGGAGATTTGAGACACAGGCTAACCTGTAGGCTGCTGGCTTTCAGGGAAGAACTAGGGAATAAGACAGCTGGAAGTATCCTTCTTGGGGTCAGAGCAAATATCAAGCAGGGACCTCAAACTATTCCTTCAAAGAAGCCACAGTTTGATTGGATTCATTTGTAGAGCAATGTATGCCCCAGGACATTTTTTAAACCACAGAGCAATCAGCAGCAATTACTGGAATTTAGCAGCTGCATGTGGTCAGGGACAAAGGAAGAAAGGCTGTCACACCTCCCTCATCCCAGGTAAGAGGGGCCACACCCAACAGTACCCTGCCCCACCAGGAGCCACATCAGGAGTTAAACACCACTGGGGGCAGGGTGGAGAATTGACTTCTCTAAAATAATCCAGCCAATCACTAAGCAAATAAAGAGACAAACAACAACAGCAAGAATGGGAAAGGGGGAACAGTCAGTACCCAGAGTTGCTACAATGTATCATCCAAAATGTCCAGTTTCTGACCAGTGGGCACTAGGCTTAATACCTGGATGACAAAATAATCTGTACAACAAACTCCCGTGACATGAGTTTACATATATAACAAACTTTTACCTGTACTATTTAACTTAAAGTTAAAAAATAAAAATAAAACACATAAAGTGTACAGTTTCCAACAAAAAGTTTTGAGGCAGCCAAAGAAAAAGAGAGGCATAACCCATACATCAGAAAACAACAGCAGGCAACACAAACTGCCAGATCTGTGGATTTAACAGAAGAAGACTTCAAAGAACCATTATAAATATGTCACCAAAGCTAAAGGAAAGTATGATAAAGAAAGTATAATAAAGTATGATAAAGTAAAGTATGATAGTAATATTGCATCAAAGGCAGAACGCCAGTAAAGAGACAGAAATTATCAAAAAGAACCAATTGGAATTTCTAGAGATGAAAAGTATAATACATGAAATAAAATTCACTAGAGGGGCTTTACGGTAGACTTTAGAGAAGAAAAAATTAAGTGAACTTGAAGACAGATTGCTACAGATAATATGTGTATTAGTTCATTTTCACATTGCTATAAAGAACTGCCCAAGACTGGGTAATTTATAAAGAAAAGCAGTTTAATTGACTCTGTTCCACATGGCTGGGAAGGCCTCATGAAACTTACAAAAACGGGGGAAGGCAGAAGGCAAAGGCACGTCTAATATGGCAGCAGGCAAGACAGAGAGCAAATGAGTGAAGGGGGAAGACCCCCTTATAAAACCATCAGATCTCACGAGAACTCACTATCACAAGAACAGCATATGGGAAACCATCCCCATGATCCAATCACCTCTCACCAGGTCCTGCCCTTGTTACATGGGGATTATGGGAATTACAATTCAAGATGAGATTTGGGTGGGGACACAGAGCCAAACCATATCATTCCACCCCGGCCCCTCCCAAATCTCATTTCTTTCACTTTTCAAGACACAATTATGCCCTCTCAACAGTTCCCCAAAGTCTTCATTCATTTTAGCATTAACTCAAAAGTCTAAATCCAAAGTCTCATCTGAGACAAAGCAAGTCCCTTTGCCTATGAGCCTGTAAAATCAAAAGCAAGCTAGTTACTTCCTAGATACAATGGAGATACAGACATTGGGTAAATGTTCCTGCGCAAATGGGAGAAACTGGCCAAAACAAAGGGGCTAGACACCCATGCAGGTCCAAAATCCAATGAGGCACTCATTACATCCCAACCCTCTAATTGCGTGTTTGTCTTTCTGGTAACCAGCCCCCATCCTCAGGCTATCTAGGGGCTGGCCTCAAGTCACTTTATTAGCATAAGACGAAACTCTTCTCAGGAAATTCCAAGAGTTTTTGAACCTCTGTGCCAGGAACCAGAGACAAAAGATCAGAGGTAATCTTTATTTTAACACCCAAAGACAGGGAGATAATCTTGAAAGCTGCAAGAGAAAAATGACCAATAACTTATAAAGGAAGCCCCAATAAGATCAACAGCTGACTCTCAGTAAAAAAAAAAATGAAGGCCAGAAGGCAGTGCAATAACACAATCAAAGCACTCAATGAAGAAAAAAAAAAATTCTCAACCAAGAATCCTATATCCAGCAAAGACCATCTTTCAAAAATGAAGGTAAAATACAGACTTCCCTAGATGAATAAATCTGAACTTCTTGCTAGCAAACCCACCTTATGAGAAACACTAAACGAACTTCTTCAGCTGAAAATGAGGAACTCCGTACAGCAACTCATATCCCCATGAGAAAACAAAGGGCACCAGTAAAGGTAATTATATAATTTTAAAATACAGTACTGATGCATTTTTGTTTCTTCCCAGAACTAATTTGAAAAGCAATTGCATAGAAAAATAGGGATATACTACATAGAAATGTAATGTGTATGTAATATATTTGCCAATAACACCACAAAAGATGAAGGTAGAAGCAAAGCTATATCACGCTAAGAAACTGGCTATAGATGGTAAGGTAACAAATGAAAATGTTACATTTAAAACTATACACAATGCAAAAGAAAGCAGTAAAGGAACAAAATGAAGGCATGAGACATATGGAAAACAAAAAGGGAAATGGCAGATGTAAATCCAACCCTACTAATATTAAATGTGAATGGATTAAAACTCCAATCAAAGACAAATATTACCACACTGGATTTTTAAAACACAATCCAACTAAATGCTGCCTATAGGGGACACACTTCAGAATCAAAGATAAAAACAGACTGAAAGTGAAATGAAGGAAATAGAGATATGCAAACAGCAACCACAACAGAGCTGAAGTGACTATGTAAACAAAAGAGTTTAAAAAAATTTTTTTAAAGTTGCTAAAGAGAATTTCATCAAAATAAATGCAATAGCCAATCAGGAAGATACAACAATTAAAGACTTACATGTACATAGTAACAGGGCAACAAAATACAAGAAACAAAAATGGACAGACATAAAGGGAGAACTAAAAAAATCCAATATTCACAGAGATTACACCACTTTCAATAATGGATAGAAGATTAACAACAGAAGATGTGGAAAAACACTACAAACTAATAAGACCTAACAGATAGTTACAGAACACTCCAACAATGGAATGTACATTCTTCTCAAGTGCAAATAGATCAGTCTTCAGGACAGATCATAAGCTAGGTGATAAAACAAACCTGGATATATTTAACAGGATAAAACTATTCAAAGTCCATTCTTTGACCATAATGGAATGAAATTAGAAATGAAAGCAGGAAAAACTCACAAATATGTGGAAATTTTAAAACTCACTCTTAAATTACCAATGGGTCTAAGAAGGAAGTCAGAAAACACTTGTAAATAAAGTGCAGACACAACATACAAAAAACATGGGATGCAGTTAATGCAATGCTTAGGAGGAAATTTGTAGCTGTAAATGTCTACAGAGAGAAAGAAAGATTTCAAATCAACAACTTAAATTTCTACCTTAAGGCAGTGGAAAAAGAGCAAACTAGACCTAAAGGAAGCAAAAGGTAGGAAATCACAAAGATTAAAGCAGAAATTAATCAATGCAGAATAACAGAAGAGAAATAAAACAAAAATTTGGTTCTTTAAAAACACAAAATCGGGGCCGGATGCAGTGGCTCACACCTGTAATCCCAGCAATCTGGGAGGCCGAGGCAGGTGGATCACGAGGTCGAGAGATTTAAGACCATCCTGGCCAACACAGTGAAATCCCATCTCTACTACAAAAAAAAAAAAAAATTAGCTGGGCATGGTGACACATGCCTGTAGTGCCAGCTACTTGGGAGGCTGAGGCAGGAGAATCACTTGAACCCGGGAGGTGGAGGTTGCAGTGAGCCAAGATCGTGCTACTGCATTCCAGCCTGGCAACAGAGCGAGACTCCATCTCAACAACAAAAAAGAAATCAGCAAAACTGATAAATCTTTAAACTGACCAAGAAAAAAGACTTAAATTACTGGAATCAGAAATGAAAGAGGAGACATTACTATTGACCTTATATAAATCAAGAATATAAAGAAACATTATGAACAACTGTCCATCAAAACAAATAGGTAACTTAGAAGAAATGGACAGATTCCTACAAAGATACAAACTACCAAAACTGACTCAAGAAGAAACAGAAAATCTGAATAGATCTATAACAAGTGGAGAGGCTAGGCACAGTGGCTCATGCCTGTAATCTCAGCATTTTGGTAGGCCAAGGTGGGCAGATCACCTGAGGCCAGGAATTTGAGACCAGCCTGGCCAACATGGCAAAACCCCGTTCTAATAAAAATACAAAAATTAGCCGGGCATGGTGGCACGTGCCTGTAATCCCAGCTACTCAGGAGGCTGAGGTGGGAGAATCGCTTAAACCTGGGAAGTGGAGGTTGCAGTGAGCCAAGATTGTGACACTGCACAGCCTGGGTGACAGAGCGAGATTCCATCTCAAAAAAAAAAAAAAAAGTGGAAAAATTGAATTAGTAATCAAAAGGCTACCCAAAAAGAAAAGCACAGGCCCAGATATGTTTGCTACTAAATCCTACTATTTAAAGAATTAATACCAATTCTTCACACTCTTTCAAAAAAAATAGAAGAGCAAGGAACATTTTCTAATTCATTTTGTGATGGCACTATTACGCTGATACCAAAATTAGACAAAGACACCATGAGAAAAGGAAATTATAGACTAGTATCTCTTATGAATATGGACCAAAAAAACTTACTCACCAAAATGTCACCAAACTGAATCCAAAAACAGTAAAAAATGAAAAGAAATTATGTACCATAATCAAGTGGGATATATCTCAGGAAAGAAAGGTTGGCTCAACATCTGAAAATCAATTAATATAGCAAGTTAATAAAAAACAAAAACTATATAAGCATCTCCATATATGCAGAAAAAACACTTGGCAAAATCCAATACTCTTTCATGATAAAAACATTCAACAAAGTAGAAAAAGAAGGGAACTTCCTCAACCTAATAATGGGTGTCTATGAAAATACCACAGTTAACACAACATAATAAATGGTTAAAGACTGAAAGCTTGCCTCCCAAGATCAGGAACAAGACAAGGATGCCCACTCTTGTCTCTTCTATTCAACACTGTGCTGATTTCAGCCACAGCAACTAGACAAGAAAAGTAAAATGCATACAGAAACAAAAGAAAGTGAAACTATCTCTATTTGCTAACATGATCTTTTGCATAAAAAATATGAAGAAATCCACTAAAAAGCTATGTTACAACCAATAAAAGAGTTCAACAAAGTTACAGGACACATCATGAATACACAAAAAATCGATTGTGTTCTTACACACCAGCAAGGAGCAATCCAAAAGTGAAATTAAGAAAGCAATTCCACTTACAATTACATCAAGATAATAAAATACTTAGGAATATGCTTAAAATGTTTACATGATCTGAATAAGTGGAAAATTATTCCATTTTCATGAATCAGAAGACACAACATTATTAAGATGGCAATACTCCCTAAACTGATCTACACATTCAGTGAAACCCCTGTCAGAATACCAGCTGATTCTTTGTAAAAACTGATGAGCTGACTCTAAGATGCATACAAAATAACAAGAGATTCAAGCCAAAATAATCTCGAAAAGGATCAAAGTAAGAGAACTCACACTTGCCATTTCAAACTTACCACAAAGCAACAGTAATCAAGACAGTGTGGTACTGGCACATCAATGGAATCAGTGGCATTAATCAATGACAGATCAACAGAAAAGAATTAAGGGTCCAGAAATAAACCTACACATGTAAGGTCAATTGATTTTCAAGAAGAGTGCCAAGATAATTCAATGGGGAAAGAATAATCTTTTCAACAAATGGCTGTGTGACAACTGGAGAGCCACATGTAAGAAAACAAAGTTGGATCTTCACAACTGCCTCCCACCAGGGGAACTGCCACCCATACAACCACAAAACTGAGGAAAGGACGCTGAATGCAGACTCTAGATCCACATTTGCCTCGATGCAGTGACCGGGACACCACTGCCAGGTCTGTTGGCCTCAGAAACCCATGACCTTAGCTCTGTGTATGGAAACACGAGGAACCATGTGGCCACAAAACCACCCTGTGACTGCCGGACCCACATAAGTCAAGGAGCCTGAAGCCCTCTCTCCACTTCCAGTCACCTCAGTGACTGAGTGGGGATGCAGCCCTTCCCCGGGACACTGGGAAATGTCTATTTTTGCGTTCCAGCTCTATAGGGGAAGGCCCACCTGGGGAGCAGTGGGAACATGTGTTGAGTGTGCCAGTTTACCACCTCTCAGCCTTCTCGCACCCCAGTCCTCCAAGGAATGGCACCAACAGGCAGGAGAGTTTTCTTTCAGGGGGAGGGCTACTTTAAAATTAAGATTCTCACTTTGTAAAATGAAGGAATTGGATCATGATGGTATTTATCCTGCAAAAGATAATCAGGAAAAGTCAGACAATTCAGACTTTATTCCAATTCAGCTAATATGTATGATTAAATATTCCATCAATACTGGAGACACAGATCAGGTTTCAGGGCTTCACTCACCAGCTCTGCAACCTTGTGGGAATCACACAGAGCCTCCTTGGCCTGAAGTTCACTAAACAGAAGACAGCACTGACATATGTTCTGTGCACAGCCAGAGATCCAAGTACACGCTCACTGTAGGTTCTCTTCTCCTCATTCTCAGTCTTTTCTGCTCTATATTTACTATGACTTGTAACTGCTCACTTATCAATCATTCAGAGAGGAAAAAAATGTAAAATTAGGAAATCTCTCTCTGATTAAAACTATGAGTATATACATTATGCATGTAAAGTACTGTCTATATTAGCACACTGAAAGCACAGTTTGAGTGCCCCTTATCTGAAATGCTTGGAACCAGAAGTATTTCAGATTTCAGATATTTTTGGATTTTGAAATATTTGCATTATACCAGTTGAGCATCCTGAATCTGAAAATCCAAAATCCAAAATGCTCCAATGAGCATTTTTGTTGATCATGTCAGCATTCAGAAAGTTTTGAATTTTGGAGCATTTCAGATTTTTAGAGATGCTCAACCTGTACTATCAAAATAAATGACATTCTAGTTGGCACAACCCACTGATGTCAGGAAGAGGACTGGGCAGCCTCTAACATTACTACTTACTGACAATTAATTGTTAAGTTATAATCAAGACAAGGCATAAGAGAGAAATAAAAGTTACAGTTACTGGAAAGGAAAATAAAATTTTTATCACTATATAATTAAATAAGTATGTACTAAATATATATACTGAATTACAGATTATATAATTACTTTTAGACAATGACTAGATAACTAGAAAATGGGAGAGCATCAAAGAATGGTTAGACTTAATAAAAAATGGCTGGATATAAAAGATATAAAAATAAATAGCTTTATTACAGTTAGACAATAGAAAAAGAAATGCCATTCACAATAGTTAAAATGTCCAAAAGAACAAGTTACAAGTTTCCTTACTAAATTACATTAAAAAGAAGATTTGAATAAATAAAGAGAAAAAGCATACCTGAATGCCTGAATGATATGGCTGAACATTAAAAAATATATAATTTACCCTCAAATTACTGCACTGGTCTGGTAGAGCGGTTCCTAAATGTGGAGGTGTGAATGGAGAAGAAAACATACAGGTCTCAGGAGGTTCACATCTAACCTATTCCCTCTTCATAAAATCTCCCCAGACAGAGTGAGTTACTATCACTATTGGGACTATGGCATGTCCCTCAGGAATGTGGAATACAAATAAAACATTCAAGAGAATAAGAGGAAAAGCCATAGACTTGGAGAAAATATTTGGAAAAGGCACATCTGATAAAGGATTGTTGTCCAAAATATACAAGGAACTCTTAAATTCCAACAATAAGAAAACAGCCCTATAAAAAAGATGAGCAAAGGACTTTAACAGACACTTCACCAAAGACGACACGGAGATGGCAAATAAGCATCTCTCCACAACATTTGTCATCAGGGAAAAGCAAATTAAGACAGCAACAAGACATAGCCACACACCTATCAGAATGGACAAAACCCAGACCACCACCACCAGATGCTGGCAAGGACATGGAGCAGCAGGAACTCTCATTCACTGCTGGTGGGAAATGGTGCAGCCATTTCGGAAGACAGTCTGGCAGTTTCTTATAAAACTAAACACTCTCACCATGCAAGCCAGCAATCACGCTTCTTGGTATTCATCCAAATGACTTGAAAATATGACTTGAAAACTTATGTCCACATAAAAACTTACATATGGATGTTTATGGCAGCTTTATTCGTAATTGCTAGAACTTGGAAGCAATCAAGATGCCCTTCGGTAGGTGAATGGATAAGCTGGTACATCCAGATCATAGAATACTCTTCAGTGCTAAAAAGAAATGCACTATCAAGTCATGAAAAGACATGAAGGAATCGTAAACACGTAAACCAACTAAAATTCTAACCTCCTGACGGACTGAATGGACCCCGCTCTTGGCCAAGGGAATTCCAAAGAAAGCAGAAAAACTAGTTTAGGCCATGATGGGAAGGAGGGAGTCAGACGTGCCTCATTATACTTTCCTCCCTTTGGCATTCAGGCAAAACTGAACAGCATTAACATTAAAACAGAGACCTTAAGACGGAGAGAACCGACTCTGTATCAGTGAGATACTCAATTCCAACCTAACTCTGGTACAGCATCACATGACAGCAGGCCCTAAAGGAAATAAAAATATTTTACCCCAAACTACATCTGAGGTCTTTGGCATGGCCTGCACTGCTGTCTCCTGGGGGGTAAATTCACACTCTACAGGGCCCCCACCCTCCCAGGTCTTTTCCTGAACAAGAAGAGATTAAACGAAGCATCGGACACCTTTTAAGGTCTGCCAAGAGACCTTCACCATCTATTCTCTCTAAAGCCTCTCCCTGGAGGCCTCAAGAACCTGGGCTTCCACAACCTCCTTTATCTTAACCCCGAGCATTCCATTCCTTTCCAACTTCAGGCAGAGCTTAACCCTTCTAACCAACTGCCAATCAGGAAATCTTTAAATCCACCTACAACCTGGAAGCCCCCACTTCAAGATGTCCAGCCTTTCCAGGCCAAACCAATATGTACCTTACATGTATTGATTTATAACTGTAACTTTTGTCCCCCTAAAATGTGGAAAATCAAGCTGTAGCCCAATAACCTTGGGCACATGTTCTCAAGATCACCTGAGGCTATACAGCAAAACTGTCATTTTGTCTCAGAATAAATCTATTTAAGTAATTTACAGAGTTTGGATTTTTCTGCCAAGAAATACATCTTACTAAGTGAAAGAAGCCAATCTGAAAAGGCTACACACTGTGCAATCACAACCAAATGACATTCTGGAAAACACAGAACTATGGAGACAGTGAAAATATCAGTGGTTGCAAAGGGTTCGGGGAGGGACGGATGAACAGGCGGAGCACAGCGGAATTTTAAATCTTAGGGCAGTGGAACCACTAAGCCTGATACTATACTGGTGGGTACATGCCACTGTACACTCATCCGGACCCACAGAACAGACAACTCCCAGCGTAAACACTAATGTGAACTACAGACTCTGGGTAACAATGATGCATCAGCGAGGTAACAAAGGCACCGCTCTGGAGAGGGATATTGGTAGTGGGGAAGGTAGGGTATGTGTCGGGGCAGGGGGCATGTAGGAACTCTGTGCCTTCCCTTCAATTTTGGTGTGAACTTGAAACTGCTATAAAAAAAAGAGTCTATTGAAAAAGAGGGCCGGGCGCGGTGGCTCAAGCCTGTAATCCCAGCACTTTGGGAGGCCGAGACGGGCGGATCACAAGGTCAGGAGATCGAGACCATCCTGGCTAACACGGTGAAACCCCGTCTCTACTAAAAATACAAAAAAACTAGCCGGGCGAGGTGGCGGGCGCCTGTAGTCCCAGCTACTCGGGAAGCTGAGGCAGGAGAATGGTGTAAATCCGGGAGGCGGAGCTTGCAGTGAGCTGAGATCCGGCCACTGCACTCCAGTCTGGGTGACAGAGCGAGACTCTGCCTCAAAAAAAAAAAAGAGAAGATGACAACAATAACTGGCTCAATAACACACACAAAAAAGCAAACAGGCATGCGTACACATATTTATAAGTCTAATAAAAGGCAGCCTGTGCTACCAGTTATTAAATGTATTAGAAAACTTCACTAAGACAACTGTAGAACTGGAATAAAAGTATACAAAAGAACAAAGAAAACAGATGGAAAGCCCAACAAACCCCTGTATATAGAGATTTTAGTATACATTAAGAGGCGCACGACAAATAAAGGAAAAAGAACAAAGGTCTGGGAAAGCTGAGTAACTATTTTGAGAGAAAAGAATCTTGTTTTCACAGCAAAATAACTTCGACACAGTTAAAGAGTTATTCCTTTTAAAAGAAGCCATAAAGGAACTAAAAGAATCTGATCTCAGGGAAAGAAATTCCTTTCTAAGCCTCAGGGCAAAAGAAAAAAAATGGAAAAAGTAAATAGATTCCACCATTTCTTTAAGCTTAAAAAGTCATTTACATTAATGTCTTAATAGAAAGTCTAATTTGAAATTCATACAAATTTATTAACAAATCAAATACTGGAGTACAGTATAAAAAATTTAATGTTTAGTCTTTATCCTTGGTTCCTGACACAGAGTTCCTGAAAGTATTGGAATTTACTGTCTTTTGTACACTAATGAGATGATTAATGAGAGGAGAATAGAGAGCTTCAGAATGGGGGCTGTCACCAGAAATGCCAACACCATGATTTCAGGACTAGAACTTTTAGCCCCACAGCCACCTCCTCCTCTGACCTCCAGAGACAGGAGGAGGGCTAGAAATTGAATCCAATCACCAATGGCCAAAGATTTAATCAGTCATGCCTAAGTAATGAAACCTTCATTTAAAAAGCTAAACGAGAGTTCTGGAGCTTCCGGGTTGGTGAACCCATCCATGTTCCGGGAGCATGCGTGTTCACAGAGGGGTGGAAGCTGTGTGCCCTCCCCATGCCTTGCCCTTTGCTATGTCTCTTCTGTTGAGCTGTTCCTCTGCTGTATCCTTTCAAGTGACCAGCAATCCTGAAAATCGAGCTTTCTGGAGTTCTGTGAACTACTGGACATGACGGAGAGTCATGGGAAACCCCCAGTTTAGAGTCAGCTGAGTAGAAGCAAGGGTAGCCTGGATACCTAGAACATCAACTTTACCATCTTAACTACCTTGAAGTATAGAGTTCAATCGTGTTAACTACTTGCAAACTGTTGTACAACAGATCTCTAAAACTTTTTCATCTTGTAAAACTCTGTACAGACTGAACAATCCCTCTTTCCCCCACCCTCAGCCCCTAGTGACCACCATTCTACTTTCTCTAAGAGTTTGCTGTAACCCTCAAAGTGTTGGGCTGCTCACTGCTTGTAGAAAGAACCCAAAATAATAATGAGGTGTGACTAAAAGAGAGTGAAAAAATCCACTCTTCAATTCGTGGAGGAAATGTACTTTTTCAAGAGAGGGTTTGGAATGCAGAGAGGCAGTGGGGCGAGGAGTTGTCACGTGGTACGTGACCCACTCTAATGGCTCATCTTGAATTATTGCTCCATCTGGGGAAGGGGAAGGGGCTGGCGCCATCGTGGCCAGAGGTGTCTGGTCCAAATCAGCATCTGGCCCCTGAAGCTTCTAAGGCAATATGTGACCAGAGAAGTGGGCAATTTGTGTGCTTTACCGGCATCCAGCTAAATAAATGTGTGTAAGGCACAGAATGGGAAAGAAACAGAATGGAGGTCACAGCACATTCAGAGGCTATATTTCAAAATGAAACACATACGCAGTTTGTTTCAAAGTTACATCCTGTGGCTGGGGAGAAAAGTGGAAAGAAAATGTTTTAAAACACAGTTTGAAGCCTAGCTGCTCAGTTACGTGACGACTTTCAGTACCTCACCTAAGTGGAACTATGCATTTGTTGTTTTTTAGTGCCTGGCTTATTTCACAGGGCATAATATTCTCAAATTCATCCATATACCAGCATATTTTCAGATTTCCTTCTTTGCTAAGGCTGAATAATATTCCATTGAACATATGTACTATATTTTCCTTATCTATTAATCCATCCACAGACACGGAGGCTGCTTCTCCTCTTATCATAAGTGGTGCTATAATGAACATGGGTGTGCAAATCTCTTTGAGATCCTGTTTTCCTTTCTTTGGGATATATACACAGAAGTGGGATGGCTGAAACATATAATTCTATTTTTAACTTTTTGAGAAATCTCTATACGGTTTTCCACAGCAGCTACAGCTTATTATAATCTTGCCAACAGTGCACAGGTGTTCCAATCTCCCCACACCCTCGGTTACACTGGTTATTTTGCTTTTTCGTTTGTAGCCATACTAATGGTTGTGAGGTAACATCTCATGATGGTTTTGATTTGTATTTCCCTGATGATTAGCAATGTTGAACATCCTTTCATACGCTTATAAGTGATTTGTGGATCTTCTCTGCACCCATGTCTACTCAAGTCCATTGCCCATTTTTAAATCAGATTTTTTGTTATTGTTTGGTCACAGGAGTTCTTTACATATTTTGGATATTCACCCCTTATTAGAGATATGGCTGACAAATATTTATCCCATTCCAAACAGTGCATTTTCACTTTATTGTTTCCTTTGTTATACGTAAGTCTTAAATTTTGATATGCTGCAATTTGTCTATTTTTGCTTTTTCCTGTGTTTTGGTGTCATATCCAAGAAATCACTGCCAAATCCAATGCCCTGAACCTTTTCTCCCCTCTGTTTTCTTCTAGGAGTTTTATAATTTCTGATTTAGGTCTTTAATCTATTTTGAATTAATTTTTGTACAGGAGCTAAAGATCCAACTTTAGCCAAGTGTGGCAGCTCACACCTGTAATCCCAGCTCTTTGGGAGGCCGAGGCAGGCAGATCACGAGGTCAGGAGACTGAGACCATCGTGGCTAACATGGTGAAACCCCGTCTCTACTAAAAACACAAAATATTTAGCTGGGCATGGTGGCAGGCACCTGTAGTCCCAGCTACTCAGGAGGCTGAGGCAGAAGAATGGTGTGAACCCAGGAGGCGGAGCTTGCAGTGAGCCAAGATCGCACCACTGCACTCCAGCCTAGGCGACAGAGCGAGACTCCGTCCCAAAAAAAAAAAAAAAAAAAAAAGATCCAACTTTATCTTTTGCATGTGAATATCCAGTTTTCCCAGCATCATTTGCTGAAGAGACTATCTTTTCTCCACTGTGTAATCCAAGCAGCCCTGTTTAAGATCATGTGACCATATACATGAGGGCTTATTTCTAACTCTCTATTCTGTTCCATTGTTCTATATGTCCGTTTATGCCAATATCATACTGCTTTCATTACTGCAGTTGTATGTTTTCAAGTTGGAAAGTGTGAGGCTTCCAGTTTTTTCTTTCTTTCTCAAGATTGTTTTAGCTATTCAGGTCCTTTGAGATTCTATATGAACTTTAGAATTCTTTTTCTACTTCAGCAAAAAAAAAGCCAATGAGATTTGCATTGAACCAGTAGATTGCTGTGGGTAATATGGACAATTTAACAATATAAGTCTTCCAAACCATGAACACAGGGTGTCTACTTATGTCTTATTTAATAATTTTCAGCAATGTTTTATATTTTTTCAGTCTTTCACTTCCTTCGTTATTTCTAAGTACTTTTTTTCTTGATGCTATTATAAGTGTTTTATTAACTGTTTTCTTAATTTCCTTTTTGGATTTTTCATTATTAGTGTAAAAATGTGGCTGATTTTTCATGTTGATATTGTGTCCTGCAACTCTGTTGAATTTGTTCACTAGTTGTAACATTTTTTGTGTGTTTGGGATCTTTAGGGTTCTCTACATATAAGGTCAGACAGTCCCCTATTTACATTGTGCTACTGTCTATGTCTCCTTTCAATCCTCTAAATGTTTGTGTCACACATTTGAGCACTCTGTTGTCAGATGCAGATATAATCAATATATCTTCCTGGTGAACTGGCCCCTTTGTCATTATGGAACAGGAATTAAAAGAAATTAAAGATTGTGTAAGCAAAAACTCAGTTGTATGTAAGAAAACCCAATTGCCCTTGAGGAAGAGAAAGGGCTGGAGTCCTTTAAAATTAACCACCTGTTTTTCTCTCTGTGGCTAGTAAGCCTTCTCTCTCCCTTTCCCGGGCATTGTGAAGACTGTTTCTCTAGCTGTGCAGCTACAAGGTCACTAGACAGATAATCTCAAGTCATAAAACATGTTGCTCCTTCAAAAGTAAGAAATAATGTAATGCATGTCTTAATTAATTACTGTCTTTGTTTCTCGCTTGTGTAACACACTTCCCCCTGCACAGATCTCCCCCTGCCCCATGAAATGTTTAAAAGGCAGTTTGACTCTTTGTGTGGGGCTCAGTCCTTTGGATGTTAATCCGACTGAGTCAGTGCACCTAAATAATTAAATAATTCCTCCTCAACCCCTGGGTCTCCAATTCCTCAATTATCCCACAGCAACTACATAGTCCTTCTTTGTGTCTTGTGACAGTTTTTGACTTTTATCCAATAGAAGTAGGCCACTCCTACTCTCTTTTAGTAGAGAACATGGAATATCTCTTGCATGGAATCTTTTTCCATATTTTCAGCTTATGTGTGTCCTTATATCTAAAGTGAATATCTTGTAGACGGCATGTAATTGGATCTTTTTTTAATCCATTCAACCACATGCGTTTTCGTTGGGGAGTTTAATCCATTTACATGGAAAGTAATTACTGATAGGGTAGGACTTACTATGGCCACTTTGTTAATTGTGTTCTGTAAGTCTTGTAGTAATTTTGACCCTCTTTTCCTCTCTTGCTGCCTTCCTTTGTGTTTAATTTTTTGTAGTGCAATGTTTTTATTCCTTTCTTTTTCTTTTGTGTATCCCCCAGGCATTTTCTTTCTGGTTACCATGGGGATTACATAAAACATAATAATCTATTTTAAACTGATAATTTAATTCAACCCAACACATAACTGTATTACTTTATGTTTCCCCTTTATGCTATTCCATCACAAATTAATTCTGGGGGGGGATTGGAAGTGGAGTAAGACGGCTGAATGGAAGCCTCCACCAATCAACCTCCCTGAAGGAGCACCAAATTTGACAACTATCTACACAAAAATCATCATCATAAGAACTAAAAATCAGCTTGGGTACCAGCTCAGCCACAGTAGGGTACAGCAGCAATTGAGCTCCTGGGGTCCCTGATGCCAGGCCTTGCCACTTGGACGGCATTTCTGGACTTGCCCTGGGCCAAAGGGGAACCCACTGCCCTGAGGGATATGTCCGAGGCCTTTCAGCATTCACGAGCTGACTGAAGAGTCCTTGGGCCTTGAGTTAACATCGGCAATAGCCTGATAGTACTCTCCAAGGGCCTGGGGCAGCGGTGGCCAAGGGGAGAGGCTCCTCTGCTTGTGGAAAGGGGAGGGAAGAGTGGCAAGGACTTTGTCTAGTGGCTTGAGTGCCAGCTCACCTGCAGTAGAACAGAGCACTAAGTTGATTCCTGAGGTTTCTGACTCCAGGCCCTGGCTGCTGGACAGCATCCCTAGATACACTCATGGACCAGGGGGAACTCATTGTCCTGAAAGGAAGGATATAAGCCTGGCTGACTTTGCCACCTGCTGATTGTAGAGCCCCAGGGCCTCGAGCGAACATAAGTGGTAGCCAGGCAGTGGTTACAGCAGGGCCTTGAGCAAGATCCAGTGCTGTCCTAGCTTCAGGTCTGAACCAGCACAGTACCAGTGGCAGTGGCCACAAAGGTGCTTGTGTCACCCCTCTCCCAGTTCCAAGCAGCTCAGCACAGAGGGCCTCCATTGGTTTGGGAGAAAGTAAGAGAAGAGAACAACAGTTTCTGCCTGGTAATCCTGGGAATTCTCCTGGATCTTAACCAAAACCGAGGTGGTACCTCTAAAAGTCTGCAAGAGTCACCGCGTTACTGGGCATGGGGTGCCCCTAATACAGTGACAAAAAACTTAGATCACAACACCCAAGTCCCTTTGAATACTTGGAAAGCTTTTCCAAGAAGGATGGGTACAAACAAGCCCAAACTGCAAATACTACAATAAATTACTAACTCTTCAATGCCCAGACACAGAGGAGCATCCACAAGAATCAAGATCATCCAGGAAAACGTAACCTCACCAAACAAACTAAATAAGGCACCAGAGGTCAATCCTGAGGAAACAGAGATATGTGACCTTTCAGACAGAGAATTACAAGTAACTATCTTGAGGAAACTCAACAAAATTCAACATAACACAGAGAAGGAATTCAGAATCCTATCAGATAAATTTGACAAGGAGATTGGAATAAGTGTTTTTACATCAAGCTTTTATATCAAGCAGAAATTCTGAAAAATTTACAAGCTGAAAAATTCAACTGACATATGAAGAATGCATCAGTCTCAACAGTAGAATTGATCAGGCAGAAGAAAGAATTAGTGATCTTGAAGACAGGCTATTGAAAATACACAGTCAGAGGAGACATGAGACAAAAGAATAAAGAACAACGAGGCCTGCCTACAGGATCTAGAAAACAGCCTCAAAAGAGCAAAGCTAGGAGTTATTGGCCTTAAAAAAGAAGTAGGGAAAGACAGAGGGGTAGAAAGTTTATTCAAAGGGTCAGTAACAGAGAACTTCACAAACTAGAAAAGGACGTCTATATTCAAGTACAAGAAGGTTATAGAACACCAAGCAGATTTAACCCAAACAAGACTACTTCAAGGCATTTACTAATCAAACTCCTAAAGATCGAAGATAAAGAAAGGATTCTGAAGTCAGCAAGAGAAAAGAAAAAAATAACACACAATGGAGTTCCAATAGGTCTGGCAGCAGGCTTTTCAGTGGAAACATTACAGGTCAAGAGAGACAGTGGCATGACATAATTAAAGTGCTGAAGGAAAAATACTTTTACCCTAGATTATCTGGCAAAAATATCCTTGAACCATGAAGGAGAAAGATCTTCCCAAACAAAAGCTGAGGGTTATCATCAACACCAGACCTGTCCTACAAGAAATGTTAAAGGGAATTCTTCAATTTGAAAGAAAAGGATGTTAATTAGCAAGAAGAAATTATCTGAAGGTACAAAACTTACTGGTAATACTAAGCACATAGAAAAACAGAATATTATAACACTGTATTATAGTGTGTAAAGTACTCATATCTTATGTAGTTTATTTCACGAACCAATTAAAAATAACTTTTTAAGATGTAATACAATAAGATATACATGGAAACAACATAGAGAAATCAGGGGGATGAAGTGAAGGATAGAGTTTTTACTAGTTTTTGCTCGTTTTTTAATGCAATAAGTGTTAAACTGTCATCAGTTAACAATAATGGGTTATATTATTTGCAAGCCTCACGGTAACCTCAAATCAAAAAACATACAATGGATACACAAAAAATAAAAAGCAAGAAATTAAACCATACCATAAGAGAAAATCACCAACAGAAAGACAGGAAGGAAGGAAAGAAGACAAGACCACAGAACAACCAGAAAACAAATAAGAAAATGGCAGGAACAATTATTTATCAGTAACACTGAATGTAAATGGACGAAACTCTCCAATCAGTTTGAGTACAATTGCCACTGGTATTTATTTAAATGTTAGGTGGAATTCAGCAGTGAAGCCATTAGGTCCTGGGCTTTTCTTTGCTGGAAGTCTTTTTATTCTGGCTTTGATCTTATTGTTATTGGTCTGTTCAGGTTTTGGATTTCATGGTTCAAATTTCATAGGTTGTATTTATTTCTTCTAGATTTTCCAATTTATTGGCATATAGTTGCTCAGAGTAGGCTTTTGTGAGCCTTTGAATTTCTGCAGTACTGTTGCAGCCATGCTCAGCTAATTTTTGTATTTTTAGTAGAGACAGAGTTTTGCTATGTTGGCCAGGCTGGTCTTGAACTACTGGCCTCGAGTGATTCACCCATCTCAGCCTACCAAAGTGTTGGAATTACAGATTGAGCCACCGTGCCCATGCTCTAGTTCTTTAAAATGCACCATTGGGTTGTCAGTATGATACTAACTATGAATCTGTTGCATATGGCTATTATTACGTGGAGTTATGTTCCTTCTATACACAGTTTTTTGAACGTTCTTATTATGAAGAGATGTCGAGTTTTATCAAGTGCTTTTTCAGCATCAATCAAAATTATCATATGGGTTTTGTCTTTCATTGTGCTGATATGATGTATCACATTGGTTGATTTGCATATGTTGAACCATCCTTACATTCCTGGGATAAAAAGATCATAATTATCTTTTTAGTATGTTGTAGAATTTGGTTTACCAGTATTTAGTTGAGAATTTTCACATCTATGTTCATCATATTGGCCTGTGGTTTTTCTCTTTTTGATATGTCTTAGTCTGATTTTGGTATCAGGGCAATACTAGCCTTGTAGAATAGCTTTGGACATATTCCCTCCTCCTCTATTTTTCATACTGAAAGGAAAAATGAAATCCTTTCCTCTCAGATCTGGTACATGACAACATGCCCACTTTTACCACTATTCAACATAGTACTGGAAGTCCTTGCTAGAGCAATCAGACACCAGAAAGAAATAAAAGGCATCCAAACTAGAAAGGAAGAAATCAAATAAACATTGCTTGCAGACATGATCTTATACTTGGAAACACCTAAAGGCTCAACCAAATAGGCCCAGCACAGTGACTCACGTCTGTAATCCCAGCACTTTGGGAGGCTGAGATGGGAGGATGGCTTGAGGCCAGGAGTTAGAGAGACTCCACCAAAAAGCTATTAAAACTAATAAATTCGAAATCAACAGACTTTTATTTCTATATACCAAAAGCAGACAATCTGAAAAAAAGTCAAAAAAGTACAAGGAAAATTAAATCCCTAGGAAGTAACTGAACCAAAGAAGTAAAATATCTCTACAATGAAAACTATAAAACACTGATGCAAGAAATTGAAAAAGGCATAGAAATGGAAAGATATTTCATGTTCATGGACTGGAAGAGTCAATGCTGTTAAAGTGTCCGTATTACCCAAAGCAATCTACAAATTCAATGTAGTCCTAATCATACCAATGACATTCTTCACAGAAATAGAAAAAACAACCCTAAAATGTATATGGAATCACAAAAGACCCAGAATAGCCATAGCTATCCTAAGCAAAAAGAACAAAACTGGAGGAATCATATTACCTGACTTCAAATTATAATACAGAGCTAGAGTAACCAAAACCACACGGAATTGGCATAAAAAGACACACAGGTCAATGAAAGAGATTAGAGAACCCAGAAACAAATCCACACATCTACAGTGAACTCATTTTTTACAAAGATGCCAAGAACATACATTGGGAAAAGGACAATCTCTTCAATAAATGGTGCTGGGAAAACTGGATATCCATATGCAGAAAAATGAAACTAGACTATTTCTCACCATATACAAAAAAAAAAAATCTAATCTAAATGGATTAAAGACTTAAATCTAAGACTTCAGACTATGAAACTACTAAAAGAAAACATCAGGGAAACTCTCCAGGACATTGGACTGAGCAAAGATTTCTTGAGTAATATCCTACAAGCACAGGTAACCAAAGCAAAACTGGACAAATGGGATCACATCAACTTAAAAAGCTTCTGCAGAGCAAAGGGACCAATCAACAAATGAAAAGACAACACATAGAATGGGAAAAAATATCTGCAAACAACCCATCTGACAAGCGATTAAGAATCACAATATAAAAGGTTCTCAAACAAGTCTATAGGAAAAAACCTAATAAGCCAATTAAAAAATGGACACAAGACCTGAGTAGACATTTCCCAAAAGAAAAAATATAAACGGTAAATGGGTATATGAAAAGGTGCTCAGCATCAGTGATCAGAGAAATGCAAGTCAAAACCACAATGAGATATCACTCACATCAGTTAAAACAGCTTTTATCCAAAAGACAGGCAATAACAAATGCTGGTGAGAATGTGGAGAAAAGGAAACCCTTGTACACTGTTGGTGGGAATGTAAAATAGTACAGCCACTATGGAGAACAGTTTGGAGGTTACTCAAAACACTAAAAACAGAACTACCATAGGATCCAGTAATCCCACTGCTAGGTATATACCCAAAAGAAAGGAAATTAGTATATCAAAGAGGTATCTGCACTTCTAATGTATACTGCAGCACTGTTCACAATAGCCAAGATTTGGAAGCAACCTAAGTATCCATCAACAGATAAATGGATAAAGAAAATGTGGTACATGTACACAATGGAATACTATTCAGCCATAAAAAGAATAAGATCATGTAATGTGCAACATGAATGGAAATGGGGGTCATTATGTTAAGTGAAATAACATAAGCCAGCCAAAGAAAGATAAACTTTGCATGTTCTCACTTATTTGTGGGAGCTAAAAATTAAAACAACTGAATTCATGGAGATAAGAGTGTACAAGGATGGTTACCAGAGGCTGGGAAAGGTAGTGCCAGGGGTAGAGTTGGTGGTGAAGGGAGCATGGTTAATGGGTACAAAAATATTGTTAGCATAAGATCTAGTATTTGACAGCACAATAGGATGACTATAGCCAATAATATTAAATAATTGTACTTTTAAAAATAACTAAGAGTATAATTGGATTGTTTGTAACACAAAGGATAAATGCATAAAATGATGGATACTTCATTTACCCTGCTGTGATTATTATGTATTATATGCCTGTATCAAAATCTCATGTACCCCTGTACCAGTAAGGGTTCTCTAGAGGAATAGAATAGAATAGGAATAGAATTCTCTAGAGAATAGAATATATATATATATATATGTGTATATATATATATGTGTGTATATATATATGTGTGTGTGTGTGTATGTGTATGTATGTGTGTGTGTGTGTGTGTGTATATATATATACATATATATATATAAAGGGGAGTTTATTAAGTAGTATTAACTTACACAATCACAAGGTCCCACAACAGGATGTCTGCAGGCTGAGAGGCAAGAAAAGCCAGTCCAAGTTCTAAAACTGAAGAACGTGGAGTCTGATGTTTGAGGGCAGGAAGCATCCAGCACAGGAGAAAGATGTAGGCTGGGAGGCTAGGCCAGTCTAGCGTTTTCATGTTTTTCTGTCTGCTTTATATCCTGGTTGTGCCAGCAGCTGATTAGATGGTGCCCACCCAGATTAAGGGTGGGTCTGCCTTTCCCAGTCCACAGTTCAAATGTTAACCTCCTTTGACAACACCCTCATAGACATACCACAGGATCAGTACTTTGCATCCTTCAGTCCAATCAAGTTGACACTCAGTTTTAACCATCATACCCCCTAAATATATATACCTACTATGATCCCATGAAAATTAAAAATTAAAATTTAAAAAACCAAATCATATTTATATTTTTATCTATTAACACAGTTTTATAGTTATTTTTATGCTTTTATCTAATTCTATACCAGAATTTAAAGTTGTTTACTCACCACCATTACAATATTATAGGATTCTGTTTTTGTCCACACATTTCCCTTTACCAGAGGTTTTTTCATATGCTTTCATATTGTTGTTTAGCATCCTTTCACTTCAAAGAATCTCTTTAGCATTTCTTATAAGGTAGATCTAGCAGTTATGAACTTCTTTGGCTTTTATTTATCTGGGAAGGTCTTTATTTCTTCTTCATTTTTGAAAGATGGTTTTGCCAGCTATAGTATTCTTGTCTGGCTGGATATATATATATATATATATTTTTTTTTTTTTAACAGCACTTGAACTGTATCACCATACTCCCTTTTGTATTGTAATGTTTCTGCTGATAAATCTGCTGATAATATTATGGGAGTTGCCTTGTTACATGACAACTCACTTTTCTCTTTCTTCTTTCAAAATTCTCTACCACTGACTTTTGGCAATTTGATTAAAATCTTTCTCAGTGTGGACTTCTTTACCCTTTCTTTGGTTTCATCCTACATGGAGTCCTCTGAGATTCTTGAATCTGGATGTCCATTTTCTTCCTCATATTTGGGATGTTTTACACCACTCTTTATTCAAATAAGCTCTCTACTCCCTTCTCTTTTCTCCTTTTGGGACTTCTGTAATGTGTATACTGGTCCACTCAGTGGTGTACCATAAATCCCTTAGGCTTTACTTTTCTTTTTTTTTCTGATTTGATCAATTTAAATGAGCTGTTGAGTTTGCCGATTCTTTCTTCTACATGATTGGGTCTGCTTTTTAATCCCTCTAGTTAATTTTTTCAATTCAGTTATTTCTCAGATCCAGAATTTGTTTGGTTCTTTTTTATAGTTTGTCTTGTTGTTGATATTCTTGTTATCGTATTTTTTTCCTGATTTCATTTGCTTGACTATCTCTGTTCTCTCATAGCACACTGAGCTTCTTTAAGATGATCATTTTGAATTCTTTGTCAGGTAATTCATATATCTCTATTTCTCTAGGGTCAAATTCTGGAGATTTATTTTGTTCCATTAATTGGGCCATGTTTCTCTGTTTCTTCATATGTCTCATTATTTTTTGCTGGGATTTGCGGCATCTGAAAAAACAACCACCTCTCCCAGTCTTTATGGACCGGCTTGGTACAGGAGAAGACCTTCACCAATCAGTTCAGCTAGAGATTCTGGGGCCTCTCAAACCTTTTCTGGGGATGAAACTTCTCTGGGCTTGTACATGTAATGTCCCAATTAGAGAGGTCTGCCAGTGTCTTTTAGAAAAGTTGCTTGTAATCTCTCGATCCCTCTGGTGTTTGTGGCACTGCAAGTTGTCTGGAAGGGCAACAGGCTGTGGAGCTCTCACTTGTTCTCAGCAGCCCACAGGCATTCAACGTATGCTTGGTTCTATCAGCGCTCTGAGTCAGGCAAAACAGGAACCAGTCTCTTGGGCATCCCCCTGAAAAGCCAGAATGTTGAATGCACTTTCCACTCTTCCCATTCCTGCCTAAGAGATAAGCCAAAAACCACATGCTCTCTCCTGACTGCGCTGAACTGTCCCGACCTCCATCCGCAGCACTGCTGGGTCTCTGATGCTACAAAAAGCCAGTTAGTTCTTTTTCTCTCTGAAGCCCCTAGGCATCCAAAGTACGCCAGTTCCTGTTCAGCACTGAGTCAGGAGAGACAGAAACCAGTCCATCAGGTGACCCCCCCAAAATTTAGAATGGTGGACTTCCATTCTTCACTTTCCACCCGGACCCATAAGGTCTGTGCTAATTCTGGGTAGGGAGTGTCAGAAGGAAACTGAATTGTAGGACACCCAGCTGGTAATGAAGAATTGGTTGGTGTTAGAAGAAACCACATACATGGACACTTTTTTTTAATCTATGACAAAAATGAAAAGGCCTGAGGATGCCATCCTTAATCAGTTACCGAGTGCCTTTTTTCTAAACTTTCTTGGCATAACTTCTTTCCACATCAAACAAATGTCTGAATTATACTGTGGGGACAAAACTTCATTTTTTAAAAATATCACTATAAAACAACTTTATTTTAAAAAAGAAATATTAATCATCTTCAGTCAACAAGCTTAGTATTAACCATAGTCAAATATCTGGCAAAGAACAGCTAAAAGGAGATGTAAGTAGTTACAGGAAAACACTAAATCACACCAGATATTATTTCAACCTAATATTTTATGGTTTAAGAAATTGGGACAGGAATGGGGGGATTTCAAGCAGCACTCTGACAAACAGTGGGCTCCTGCAGTGGTTGCGTAATAAAATCTCCTGGCTGCGATACAGTTTGCTGCTATAGCAGAACAAAACGAACAAAAGACATGGTTTATATTTTTCTCCTAAGTCCAGGAGAATAGTTAGGTGTTCAACAGTGTCAGAAATCCAGGTTCTTGCCTCTCACTCCTCTGCCACCTCTGGACACTGCTCTCATCCACAAGGTGAAAGAGAGTACAGCACATCCACTAACCTCTGTGAAGGGGAAAGAGAGGCAGCAGCACACATCCAGGAGGGTGCCTGTGTTGCGTCTACTCACATGTGGTGGCTAGCACTCAGTCATGAGCCCTGCAGGGTGAAGGATGCTGGGACTTCAGACTCTGGGGCAGCCATGTACCCACTGAAACCTGCTATTGGGGAAAACATGCATTCTGTCTCAGAAGGGCACATATTAGCCCCCAGGCTCCCCAGCAAGACGATGAACCCACTACACATTTCTTGCTGTCTACAGAAATGCACTCTAGCTCTTCTAGCTTCTATACTCTGTTAGGGTGAAGACTACAAATACAATCACAACTGTTCTAAATGTCTTCTCCTTGAATACCATCTTACTCATTTTATCACAGGATAAGGACCAAATAAGACCATTTATGCAAAAGCGCTTAAAACTATACAAATGCACACTTACTAATAAAATGGAAGATCAGGAAGAATGTAAGTGAGCTTCGTGACGATGCTATTTGAGTTTAGCATTAAGACTTACTATTTTTACCCTAAATCACAACAAATTCTGTATCACAAACTCTAATAAGTTACCTTACAGTCAAAAGAGATTTCAAAGATCCTTTAGTCTAAGCTAAGGGTCAGCAAATAAGGCCTGTGTTTGTAAATCAAGTTATACTGGAACACAGCCACGTCTGTTCATTTACATGTTGACTATGGCTGCTTTCACCTGCAACTGCAGAGCTGAGTGGTTCTGACACTGCATGGCCCACAAAGCCTAAAACAGTTACTATCTGTTCTTTTACAGTCCAAGTTTGCTGACTCCTACTCTAGAGCCCTCACTTAAACAGGAAGTCTGGAGAGATGAACTCATTTGCCCCAACGTCCCAAAATGAGTAACAGCGCTGGGACCCAGGCCTGCCTCCAGACCACTTGAGACAGGCTTTTCTAGCACCATGCTGTCTCCCTTGTTCTTCCTGGTCTCAACCACTTATCAGCCAAATTATGAGTTCTGAAATGGAGAACCAGGTTCTTGTACATTTTTTACAGTGTCACAAGCCAGAAGCATGAAAGGCTCTCCCTTCCGACCCCATATCACTGCTGGGCTCCTCAATTCTGTACAGCAGATATCATTTCAAATCCAGCACATCCATCAGCAGCCTCATCCGGCTGCTCCCACAGCCTGGCCACCCCAGGGACTTCCTTGGGACACTCAGGGCAAGCCTTCTCCGGACCAACCTAGCTCAAAACTTTCACCTGCAGCTGCTTTTCTGCCTTCATCTTCACATCCAAAGGCACCACCTCTCATCAGCACTCTTTGGCAAGCTCACCTTTTCCTACCTGTCCTGACAAATCCTCCATCTGAAACTCAGGTTCTCATTTCACAGCTGACCTCCCTGACTAGAACCCCAGCTGTTTCATCGGCATCTTGCCCCCAACCTCTCCTCCTTAGACAGGTAATCTTTACAAAATACAACCAAGGTGTAACTCAGAATTCTTCAACATTCAGCTAAGAAATGAAGTCTCCACTCCTTAATGGGATTTTCCCAGTTCTCCCCTGTACAGCCCTCCTGTGTCAGTTCAACTGCTTCATTTTCTACCCCCTTCCCCCGATCATTAAGTAAAAAGGGAAGTATATAAAGCAGAGGGTAGGCAGATGTACACTGGTTCTCTTTTCTCGCAATGTTCTTGCGCTTCTCACTTGCTAATTTACCAGAGAACTGTTCATCTCCCATAGTAAGACTTCCATCAAGAAACTCTTTGATACAAAACTCAAGCATGACAAAAATTAAAAGTATACTGTGATGTTTACTGTATTGGAATTTGACCCAAAACACAATTTTATCAGTGCTTTCCAAAAGCACTGACTGTTGAAGCCTTATTTTTTAATATTTAAAAAATTGGAAAATAAAGAAAAACAGTATCACAAATTTATCATAACCTATAAGGTAAGAGAATGCAACAAAGAATATAAACCCAGAGAAACTTGGGATTCAAATTCCTATTGGTGGCTACTAACACAAATTATTTATAAGGCTGTAACTTTACACGAGTTATTTAACTTCTCTAAGATCACCGAATGTAAAATACAGTTTAATCTCATTATTCACAGTAGTTATGTTGTATAAAGTTGCCACAAACAGTCAATTAGCAAATACTGAATTATTGCTATTATGGGAAACCCAAGGCTAGGGCTCCTGTGAGCATGACCTTGTTTTACGTGCATTTGTTTAAAGATGCCTGATTTAACATCTGCTGTTGATTCATTCACACCAAACTCTCAGCCACCAGCCCTGTAACTCATGCCTGAGCCATCTCTAACACAGGTGCTCCCTACGGAGGGAGGGTCACAGCCTTCTTGTGCTTGGGAACACTACACAGTGCTTCAGCACTACACTTGGGGGCTGTGATAAACAGTGAAATCATACGCAAAAACAAAAATGTAAAAAAAGGTAGTTCTCAATAGACTGCATGAAAGATACATGCCTCAGTTGGGAAGGAGTTCGATGGGTGACGATGAGTGTTTGCTGCTCTGTAAGTCTGTGGACGACTTTGAAGGCACTGTGAGTACTGATTTGGGGATTACAAATAAATTTTAGCAAGTAGCTGAATTTGCAAATGTGGAATCCACAAATAATGAAGATGAACTGTAACTACTTTTTGGGCTATTGTGAGAAGCTGCAACAGCTGTAAAACACTCACTGCAATGCCCAGCACATGTCAGGCACCAGTACCATCATCCAAGATTCTATCCTCCAAACCAAGACACGCTCTGACTAAAAACAAAACACATTCTAAAACGCATTCCATTCTCTGCACACAACAGCAGCCATCATAAAAGGACTCAAGTTACCTTTCAAACGCTAGAATATCTGCCACCTAGTTTATAACGTTTTTGCACAGAATATTGTACTCATCTGAAAGATTATAAAGCTACATCATGGTTTTCTTTAATACACATTTACTAATATCTTGAAAAAAGCCACACCCAGAGCCCTGAAGGCCTCTCCTTAGATTCAAACTGGTCTGCAGGTTGTCCACACACTCGCCTGGTTTCCAAGTCTTTGGGAGCAGCTGCACCACCCTAGCTCACGGGTCCAACCATTTCTAGACAAAGCTAAGGTGAGAGCAGGCAGTCTTCCCTCACAGCAGCCCCCATGGGACACCCAAAGCAGAAACTGTGGTTTGCCTGGTTACACACAGCACCAAGACAGAACGCCAGCTAACATGGGGTGAAGGATCAAACGAACATAAAACGACCACCCTGTGCTGACAGGAAAACAAAAGGAAGCGTCCCTCGTCCGTGGACTGCATCTCAGCTCACTCTGAAATAACAGGTAAAATCCTCTTGAGCTTCAGTCTTTGGCTTTTAACTCCTATAGCAAGGCTGATGAGCCCCACACGTACACCCACTCCCCAAATGCAGATGTAAAGCCAAGTCACCCATTCCTCCCAACAGGTGATCTTAAAAAAGCAGAAGACAGACTGCAGGGCCTCCCATCGTATGGACAAGTGCCCACCTGAGGCAGGTCTGAGTGTAGGGGTGGAGCCCACCCACCCTGGCTCAGTAAGCTAGGTTCCACATTCAGTGACGTTCAGTTTTCAAGACATTGACTGACTCACAAAGTGAAACCCCCAGCCTAACTCTTAACGGTAAGAATAGCAGCTTTTAGACACACTAAGTCATGCCACCTTAAGTTCTTGCAAAAATCAGTAAAAGTACATCTTATCAATTAGGGTTTTAAACTCTCAGGAATAAAAATTTCAACCTATTATTAACATTTACAGGTAAAGATTATACATAGTAATATGCTAAGGCCTGAGAGGCAGATATTTAAGCCCTCACCATTCTACCATTCAGTGGCTTACTAAAAGGACACAGTCGAGACACCTGGAATTTACCTAGCTAATTGCTTGAGGAGTTCCACAGGCCCACGCAAGTAGAAGAATCCACCGCCATCTTTAGTGAGCTGATCTGAGTCTGGGAGAAGATCCTAGAGCTGTGCTTTCCAAATAGTTGGCATTCACTAAAAACACTACTGAGGACCTGAAATAGGGCTAGTAGAAATGAGTTTTTAATTATTCAAATTTCAGTTTTAAAACATTTCATTTCAGTTACTGGAAAACGTTTAAGTATGTTTGGAACAACTCAGATAAAGCAACCTAATCTTTCACCTGTACATTTTATAAACTCTAAATACTGACCAAGTATTTCTGAACAAAACTTAGCATCCAAATTGATACACATTTATTAATATCTTGTGCTGGTAAATGTAAACTATACATAGATTTGAGACTGAGTGTCAGTAACAAATTTTATATTGATTACCTACTGACGTAATATGCTGAATATATCAATTTTAAATATTGAATTAAAACTTTTTAATGTGGCCACCAGAAAAGGTTTTGCTGCGTTTCAGTGGAGGAAAGCACCCCTCTGTTCCACAGGCAGGAGCTCCCCAAGCATCAGTAAAGAGGAGCCAGCTGAATCCAGAGCGCATAAGCAGTGCGCAGGATCCTCCTTCCCTTCTAGAATATAACTTGACCCTTCCTGCTTCCTCTCAAGTAATCACCCACAGAGACTTGACTCAAGTGCTTCTGCTGACTGAATATCTGACTCAGCTCATATGAGAGTCCAATTAGACTAACCCTACAAATATCGGTTTACCCAAGAATGAATCTGCATCGAGATCAGCTCCCCTAAGGCTGGAGAACTCCTGCTCTCCGCTCCAGACTCTGAGTTCCCACCCTGACTCAATTCTGCAACTCCCATCGGGTGCCATAACGTGGAAACCCCACACCAGGTACACTCATCTCACGGGCACTGCTGAGCCCCACGTGGGCCTGGCTCCCTTCCTGGTCTTGGGGATAGAGCAGTGAGCATTCAGCCTAGGATGAGATGGTCCTCCAGAGAGGCTCGCACTGTCTGTCTCTCGCACAAGTGAGGAGTGCTGAATAAGGCTGTCCCAGGGCCCTCCTGCTGCACCGCACCCCACTCCACTGTCCACATCAACTCAGCCAACGAGCATGTTCCAGAGCAAGGGACATCAGAAAGCCAAATCCTAAGTCAGTAAAAAGCATTACCTATTTCTATTATTTAACAACAAGACCTACTTTTTCTTCTTTGTGTCTGTTTGCCAGAGAAAAATATTAAGGGCTGGATATGGATGATTTCATTTGCTTTTCACTTTTTCATTTCATCCCAGGGGCAGGACAACCTGGTTTGCACATACTGGCCATGGAGACTACGAGGTTTTTAGAAGTCTTCATTAGGCTTATAAACAAGTAAGAATTTGCCAGGGTTTGAGAATTATGACTCCTTTAAAGTCGAACGCTAAATTAGCCTCCTATCAGTCTCACAACTACCTGAAACACAAGAGGACATTTCCCAGAGAATAAGGGCCTAACTTCAACTGTCACCTGACTCCAAGTTGCAAATCCTGCCTCCCTGTAAAGATAGGATAAATTTAGCAATTTTATCTTGAAAACATGAATACAATAGGTTGTACCTACTTGACTATATCAAAGAGTAATATTTCTTTCATCTTCACAATCTGTGCCTATGATGTGTCCCATCCTAAGTGCTCCTTCATAATAAAATTATTTTCTTTCTCTTCCTATATTGTTAAGTTTTCTTCATTGGGAAGAGGTTTTGTTTTTAAAACAAAATGTCTGCAATCTTTCACCACTGATAAAGAAAAAGCTTCTGCAGCATTGTTAAAACAGGGAGAGGCCGGGCCCAGTGGCTCAAGCCTGTAATCCCAGCACTTTGGGAGGCCGAGACGGGCGGATCACGAGGTCAGGAGATCGAGACTATCCTGGCTAACACTGTGAAACCCCGTCTCTACTAAAAAAAAAAAAAAAAAAAAAACTAGCCGGGCTAGGTGGCGGGCGCCTGTAGTCCCAGCTGCTCCGGAGGCTGAGGCAGGAGAATGGCGTAAACTCGGGAGGCAGAGGTTGCAGTGAGCTGAGATCCGGCCACTGCACTCCAGCCCGGGCGACAGAGCGAGACTCTGTCTCAAAAACAAACAAACAAACAAACAGGGAGACTTTAATCAAGGCTATCTCAATAGAGGAGAGAGGTCTGGTTCAGCTTCCAACAAGCAAAGACAGCTGTGATTTGCAGCCAACCTCAAAGGGGTCTCAAGATGGAAAGTGACCAAGAGAAGACATCAAGGGTGGGTGATTCTTGCTACAGGTGGGCCAAGAACTCAGACATCAAGGCCAGGGGATGAGGAACTCAATCAGACATCAAGGGTAAGAAGGTTCTCACTGCGGGGACTTCTACTGAGGCTGGGCAGGACAAAAGCAAGGTCCTGACTAAAGCTGGGTCAGCAAGAGTCTGTTGGCAGCCATGTGGCCTTCCCAGTCCCTCCTGCTTTGTGCCCATGTGTCAGATGGTGGCACCAACCCATATCAAGGGCTTATGAACAGGGGCTAAGCACCGCCTCAATAAACACTAGTGATAGCTCTACTTATCCCAATTTTACAGCTAAAAAAACAAAACTGACACTTGACTAGGTCAAGTGGCTTAACAAAAGGCAGAGATAGGGTGTAGATTCAATCATGGCTCACCAGAAACCAAGTCCAAATCTAAACTACCCAACTGTACTTTCATGCAAACACAGTTATCTTGACTACAGTTCCATACATTCAGTGACATGGTAACGGGTCTGGTGTAGAAGTCTTTAGAGGTCTTTATTGTAAACATATAAGAAGCTATTGAATATAAGTAAGAGAAAGGCAAATTAAAATCACATTAAGATGCGACTTTTCCCCCATCAGATCTAATATCTTGAAGACATGTGCATCACACCATGCTGGTGAGAAACATTCGCACAGGCTGCTGGTTGGAATGTAAACCAGGATGCCTCTTTCACAGGGCAATTTGGAGACATCAAAACCACAAATGCATGCATCCTTGGACAGCTCCACTTCTAGACATGTGAAATAACCATGCTGCAGGCCTGTAACAGAAACAGACTAGAAATAACCCCCAAAGGCATCAATGGGGGACTCATTTTTTAATTTGTATTTAAAAATCTTTATATCCATGTAAGGAAATGCAATTACTGTGGACTGAATGTTTGTGTCCCCAGAACTCACATTCCCTCATGTGATGGCATATGCAGGTGGGTATCTGAGCGGTGATCGGGGTGAGATGGGAGTCGTGAGGGTGGGGCCCCCACGATGGGATGAGTGCCCTAATATGGGGGTAGGAAGCTGGAGCTCCCTCTGCCTTGGGAGGATGTAGTGTGAAGGCAGTGCCCTCTGCAAACCAAGCACCCTGATATAAAACTTCCAGCCTCTGGAACTGGAGAAATAAATGTTTGTTGTGGAAGCGGCCCAGTTAATCCTATTCTGTTACAGTGGCCTGAATGAACTAGGATGACTATATAACATTTAACACACAAATGCAGATGAAAGAATGAAGAAGCTCTTCATGTACTGGTAAGGGCTACAACTTACTGCAAATGGGAAAAGGCAGGTGTGAAGGTGTTCACTGCAGGTTAAAGTCTGCATAAGAAAAGAATTTTATTTTTAAAGAGAAATAATGGAAAACAGTAACAAAATGTTAGCTATGCAGGGAGAGAAAGGCCTCTGCCTCCCCACATACCCGACCTCCAGTAGAACATCAGGCCTTTTCTAGATTTCAGAGCACTCATCAACACCAGCTATTGAGTTTACTCCACTCCTTTCTTCCCAGACGCCACTAAAGCAAACGTCACAGAGCCTCACAGTGCCATAAAATAGTGACTTTGTGTCATCTAAACTAAGATTCACTATTCCTTGGCTCTCCCCATCTCCAAGCATGATCTTAAAACACCTGAAACAGTCCTTGATTTCTTTCTTCCTTTTTTTCTTTGCAATGTCTATAGAATATGTCTAAGCCTTTTAAGTTTGTAACTGAAAATATGCCAAACATTCTGCGTTTTGTTTAGAAAGCCATTAGTTAAGGCTAGCCAAATCCCTATGCAATCCAGTTTAGAGGCAACTGATGAACTTGTCTACACTGTCCCTGTTAGACCCACCTAAACCATCCAAGTTGAACAGTTCTCTGCACTTCTTTGCCTACTATTTGCATAAAACTTTAAGGGGCAGAGATTAGAAAACGGCTCAGCAACCTTTATATCCACCATAAGAGGCCCAATGAAATAGATTTTGTCACAGAAATTTAATATCATTTAGTATCACATAGCCTTGAAGTGGATTTTTCCAGCTAGCAGTGCTGAATGGGAAGCACTCCATGAGACACACACTACGAAGAGAGCAACTTAAGGTACAGAAAAATGTGAACAGTGAGACACCAAATCTTTGCTTCTGAACATACACTTATGTATCTGCATAAATGTTTTATGGATAGATACACAAAAGAACTTAATAATGTTTCCCATGGGGAAGAAGTTAAGACCTAACAATCTCAAGAAATATTTTACCATATGCATTAGCAGTTCTTCTTTAAGTAACATTAGATTCATCAAAACTTGTATCTTTCTGTTGAAGGATTGCAATGAATGATTCTCCTTGTAAACCTTGCAGTTATATTTTAATACAAAATAGATGTGTATTTATGACCGAAAAAAAAGGCCCATAGCCTAAAAGATGCTCAGAGAAATGTACTTTCTAAAATGTTAAAATTATTTTAGTAATAGTTAAGTGTCTCTTAAATCCAAGTAAGTTTGAATGCTTCACATTTCAAATTTATTAGAACCAAACATGATCTACTTTGGGCTGTGTAATCTGATGTTCAAGAAAGGCAACAGGACAGGTATGATTGCAAACTGAATGCTTTTCTAGAATCAAGCAGAATGTGCTCTCTACCTCCACGTTCAATATCACACTGACTGACAGATTTGGAGGGTAGGACAAAAGACTAAGAATGAAACAGAACAGAGAACTTCTAACATAACGGTGAATTTAACAGATTCAATAAATCCTATTTGCATATTAATTCCTACTTCTCTCAACTTTAAAATTTTGTAGGCAGAAGTTTTATGAGACTTTTCATGAATTTTAAAATTTAATTCTAATTTAATTTAAATTTAAATTTAATTCTAACTTGTCTTAATTCTAAGTTAGTTTTGCAATAAAGATCAGTCCTCTTGAAGAAATTAAATTTAGAATATGACTAACCTGTCATAATTAACACAAATTTTCTCTATTTTTATATAGCAATGTTTTTCAACACAAACTTTAGATACCCTTAATAAAGTAACATAAAAACCACAGTCAAAATTCACGACTAGCAGATAACTGGGAAAAACCTTCGGTACAGTGATAGCTTTTTAAATATAACACCAAAGGCACATCCATGAAAGAAATAATTCATAGTGAAGCTTCATTAAAATTAAAAACTTCTGCTCTGAAAAAGACACTGTCAAGAGAATGTGAAGCCACAGACTGGGAGAAAATCTTTGTTAAACACATACATATAAAGGACTAGTATCCAAAACATACAAAGAACTATTAAAACTCAGTAATGAGAAATCAAACCACCTAATTAAAAAATGGGGTGAAAGATCTAAACAGACACCTCAACAAAAAAGGGGCAGAGATGACAAGTATGCATCTGAAAAGATGCTCATGTCATTTGTCATCAGGGAAGCACAATTCAAGACAAAGAGAAACCACCACACACCTACTAGGATGGACAAAATCTAGATACTGACAGCACCAAAGGCTGGCAAGGAGGTGGAGCAAAAGACAATTTCATTCATTGCCCATGGGAGTGCAAACTGGTGCAGCCACTTTGGAAGAGAGTTTGGCAGTTTCTTATAAAACTAAACACTCTCACCATGCAATCCAGCAATCAGGCTCCTAGGTATTTACCCAAGTAAGTTGAAAACTTACATTCACACGAAAACCTGCACCTGATGTTTACAGCTGGTCTATGAATAAACATGCCCTCCAGAGGGTGAAGGGATAAACTGTGGTGCACCCAGACAGTGGAACAGTATTCAGCGCTAAAAAGAAATGAGCTACAAGCCACGAAAAGAAACGGAGGAACCTTAAATGCATCTTTCTAAGTGAGAGAAGCCTACCTGGAAACGCTGAATGCAACCGAATGACATTCTGGAAAACTATGGGGACAGTATAAAGATCAGTGGTTGCCAGGGGTTCCGGGGAGGGAGGGGGCACAGAGAGTCTCTAGGGCAGCAAAACTCCTGTGTGATACTATAATGGTGGGCATACGTCAGTACACATTTGTCCAAACCATAGAATGCACATGGCGTGAGCCCTCCCAGGTGAGGACCATGAGCCCGTGTACGTCCACAGATTTTAACAAACGCACCACTCTGTGGGGGGTGATGATACCGGGGGACCGGGGATTCATGAGAACTCTCTGTACTTTCTGCTCAAATTTGCTGGGCACCTAAAACTGGATACCGGAAAAATAAAGTCTATTAAAGTTCTTTCCCCCCCAAACCTATACACACTCTAGACATATAGATGACAGGCAGGGCGCGGTGGCTCACGCCTGTAATCCCAGCACTTTGGGAGGCTGAGGCAGGCGGATCACCTGAGGTCGGGAGTCCGAGACCAGCCTGACCAACACGGACAAACCGTCTCTACTAAAAATAGAAAATTAGCTGGGCGTGGTGACAGGTGCCTGTAATCCCAGCTACTCAGGAGGCTGAGGCAGGAGAATCACTTGAACCTGGGAGGCGGAGGTTGCGGTGAGGTGAGATGACGCCATTGCACCCCACCCTGGGCAACAAGAGCGAAACTTCATCTCGGAAAAAAAAAAAAAAACAGTCTAGATGACAATTCTGTAAAGAGAAAATCAGAAAAGGAGCTTTATCGAAGGCACTGCTACTGATTAAATCTAGGTGGAGGATATGAGGAAGAATCTCCTATTCTACTTTTCTGCATGTTTGAAATTTTTCAAAATAAGAACCTAAGGCCAGGCGTGGTGACTCACACCTGTGGTCCTACTACTTTGGGAGGCTGAGGCCCGCAGATCACTTGAGCCCAGGAATTCGAAATCTGCCCGGACAACATAACAAGACCCCATCTCCACAAAAACGGGTTTTTTTAATTAGCCAGGTGAGGTGGTGCACGCCTGTAGTCCCAGCTACTACAGAAGCTGAGGGAGGAGAATCGCTTGAGCCCAGGTAGGTTGAGGCCATAGTGAGTCGAGATTGCGCCACTGCACTCCAGCCTAGTCGACAGGACAAGACCCTGTCTCAAAATAAAAACTTAAGAAAAAAAAGTGGGTTTCAGGATTCATTAGGAAAAATGGGAGAACAAATGAAGGCTCAGTTTAAAATTCTCAAGCCTCTATCCAGAAACAATAATGCGGCTCATCTTTGACCAACATTAGTTATTTACAGTTTCTTCAGTTAACTCTGTAGCCACATATAAATTCTCATCATTACATTCAAGAAGAGAGCTATGTTTAGAGTAACCATAACATTTTGAAATGTAAAAAAAAGGGTAGGTAAGCACTAACGCTACCTAAAAGAAATTTCTCAGACAAGTTCAGATAGTGACCATATTTAAGCGCTTAACATAATCGGCTCCATTTTCCATGAGTTGGGAACAGAATTTAACTTTTATAGGAAATGTCTATCAACAAGAAACAACTCCAGTCCCTAAGAGAAACTCTTCTGCTCGGAAACTATTTCCAAGTCCTTGGAAGAAAGGTACAAATCCTTAGCTTCCATTCGGCCGTAATAGCATCAGGAGGAAGTTGCCAAACGTTTAACAGAAAAAGATATTTTATGACCCTCATTCAAAAAAAAAAAAAAGCTGGATTTCTGACCTAAATTTCATTGTACATGAAAAAGAGCACTGCAATGGAAAAAGAGGGACGGGGGGGAGGGGGCGCACATCTAAGGCACACAGGGCCCACCTGGGAGCACTTTTAATTAAAAAATTCTAGACATACCAAACATATCTCTACACTCGTCAGGCAAAGGTCTTTCAGTTTTCAGTATAAGGGACTTCTGCCGGCTTCCTTCAGAAAAATCAAGGATTTAAGAAAATACTTGCTATGCAAACAAATATTTAGCCCACTTAACATTGAGCTGCGGTCGTCCAAAGCTGCTTAGTGTCCGCGAGGAGGCCGTCCGGATGAGCGATGATTCAGGCCTTCTCCGCCAGCTCCGCCCGGGACGCGAGCACCCGGCGTGGACCTCTGCGTCCTGGGCCCACGAGCCCAGTTTGCGGGGTGCGCGCCCCGCGTCCCCGTTCTCCTGAGGCTGCGCCCTGAGTAACACGCGTGGGGGGCACTGAGCCCCCCTGCAAGCGACGAGAACGCCGGCAGCCCTGGCCAATAACGCGGGGAGGGGGTCCACGCGGACCACAGCGGCAACTCAGCCCGGGACCAGCCTGGGGTCAAGTTCTCCGACTCCGCACTCGGGCACCTAGCGGGCCGCGCCCCGGAGCTACGCGGCCCCAACCTCACCTGTGAGCCCAAACTGTGCCCCTAACTACCCACACCTCCACCTGCGCGCCGCCCACCCTCGCCCTCCACCTGCGCGCCCCGGGCCTACTCGCACTCCCCACCTGCGCACCCCC
>NW_012114766.1:384113-384820 GCF_000951035.1 Colobus angolensis palliatus
ATCCTCCCCAAGACCAGGTCCGCCCCCGAACCTTCCCCAGGACCAGACCCGCCCCCAAATTCGGCCGGGCTCGTAATCCCATCCCCCACAGACAGGTCAGCCTCCGTCCCCTCCTCCCAGTGCCGTCCCCGCTACTGCCCCGGCGAGACCCTCGCCCCTCGCTGCTCTACTGAACGACGTACTCACCCCAGGCTACCCCGTCACCTGGTCCCCCCACCTTGGCCCCCACCTACCCCTAGCTGCTTCCTCACCCGGGAACCCCCCCATCCTGAGCCCTCACTAGGCCCCTGGCCCTGCCCTCTCCCCGGTTCCCTGGGTCCTCCTCTACCCCCGAGCCCCCACCCGGCACCCACAAATTCCCCTCAACAGGTTCCCTCCTTCCCCCGCACCGACCCCCTCTCACTCCCGGGCTGCCCCCTCCCCCCACCCGCTCCCCGACCCTGGCTGGAGGGCGTGGCTACGTCCGCCCGGGTCACCAAGGCAACGGCCGAGAGGCGCAGTGCGCACGCGCGCCCCTGACGCTCAGGCCGCCGCTGGGCTGAAGTGAAGGTGGAGGGCTGAGGTGAAGGTGGAGGGCGCAGGGTGCGCGGAGCTGCGCCCGTACCCCAGCGCTTCAGGGCATCCCTCGGAGCCTGGGCGCCGGGCCTCCGGGACGCGTCCCCTCTGGTGCCCGAGGTCGCAGGATAGCGGGGGACGCCGAGAGGAGG
>NW_012114766.1:385080-428168 GCF_000951035.1 Colobus angolensis palliatus
CGCGCAGACACCCTGGGACGCCCGCGGAGCCCGGGGTGGGGCCCAGGACCCGGAGAACGTTTTCCCGCGTGGCTATGGCTTTGTCAGAGTGAGGAGCGGGAGAGGCGCCCACAGATTCCTGAGGACAGAATCGCCTGGTTCCCAGGCCGAAAGGAGCCGGCGAGGCGACCCCCGAGCCCGGACGGAGCCGCGGGAACGGAGGACTCTGGACGTCCGGATATTCCTGGGCGTCCGCACCCGCCCAGCAAGTTAATTTTTGCCGCGACGCGCTTCGTATCGCTTCTTTCTCACACTAAATATGTAGTGTTTTATTCATGTGTTCAGTCATGTAAAAAGCGCATTTTAAAGGAAGATCCAGAACTATGAGCTCCCTTGAAAAACTGCAAGCTTCGTAACTTTACAACTCTTAAAAAAATGAAATGTACCTTTAGAGTTTCCCAGAAGTGATGAGCAGCAAAGCTTTTAAGATGAAAGGGGCTCTGAATTGTCTTTGGGAGCTGCCGGCCAGGATCCCCGAGAACCAAGGGGGTGGCGCCCGTGCCCAAGGCCTGGGGGGACCTCGGGGCCGTGCGCGGGACGCACAGGGAGGGCAGGGACTGGGCCTGGCAGGGGCCACTCAGCCCAGTGAGAAGAGCCAGATACTAACCTAATGGTACTAACGTAACTCTACAATCACCCGGAGAGGAGGGCAGCACCCCCACCCACACTGCTACCCAGTGAGAGCTAAACACACTATCCACAAACATCACGAAATAGAATAAAACACGGGCGCCTACTAAGGACCACTGCACCCAATACAAACTAAATTTGAGAGTTCCTCTTCATGCAAATGTTAAGAATGTTAAAAATGTATATATGCTCCTTTCAAACAGGCCTAATAGGCCAGACCTCCTGGGCTGGAAGGCTTATAACATTGCAAATGCAAGATGGCATGGTGTTTCTCCTGGGTGCTGTCAAAATAAGCACACTGCAAGCACAAACTGATGAAAGTCAAAAACTATCAAACAGAGGTTGCAAAACAAAGCCAGGATCCAAACACAGCCTATTCAAAGACGCTACAATTTAAAACCAACTCAGAACGCTTGGACAAATAACACAAATCCCCCTGGCTAATGCGAAGGAACACAAGACTTATGCCCAGACAGCTGGCTTCCTCTTAGTCTGTCGACATCCATTCCATGAATTGTCATTAAACTGTAAGCCCCTGCAAATCCACGACAGTCTGGAATAAGGAGAGGCTTGTTAAATCGAAAAGCTAACTTGTTGAGTATTTTAGACATTTAGCTTTCTTCTGCAGAAGAGCACAGCTGATCAGGATATCTACAACCTAAAGGCCTGACACAAATGAGAGGGAAGGGGGTTGGGTGGGAGAGAGAAACAGGTGAAAGGGCTGTTACTGAGCAGCAGGCATTTCTGGAATTTTGAGAAGAACTTCCCCGAGTTCGATGAATTAGACTCAGTTCATTCATTACCTCCTCTATGAGTTTTATATAATTAAATCATGCTATTGTTAAAGTCCATAAGAGGCATACTTTACACAATCCAGTGTCATAAAAATAAATTGTTACCACTAAAAATCCATTTGGGATCGAGAAAGTCATGGTTAAACAATCTTTTCATTTACTGAGGCCTCAGTTGGAGGGAGCGATTCATTTTAAACTGAATTGCCCTTATTGGCTAATTTGGCCACTGAAAATTCGCTGGTGCAGGAACTCTAATTTTTTACTAAGTAAAGATCAAGTGTGTCATCAGGCTCTGAATTCAAAATGCATAAGGCTCAACTTAGTGAGATTTTGCTCTGGCAAACTTAATTTTAAATAGGAGTGGGGTTTGGGGTGCCATATAGAACTTTCTAGCAACCAAAGCTATTTAAAAACCACAACAAGTTTCTTATCCGTGGAGGTAATTAGGCAGAGGCTGGATCTGAAGACAGTTGTACCCTCAGTCCTCTCTGACTTTTTAAAAAAATGGATACAAAATATTTTACATATTTGGGGGTACATTTGATATTTTGTTACAAGCATGTAATGTGTAATGATCAAATTAGGATATTTGGGTATTTTTCAATTCTATGTGTTGGTAATATTTCAAGTTTTCCTTTCTAGCTATTTTGACCTACACAATGCATTGTTGCTAACTATAGCTACCCTACTCCGCTATCAAACATTGCCTTCTAACTGCATGTTTGTACACGTTAACCAACCTCACTTTACTTCTCCCCCAACACACACACCTTCCCAGCCTTTGGTAACTACTATTCTATTCTCTACCTCCAGGATATCAGGATTTTTTTAGCTCCCACATATGAGTGAGAATGTGTGATATTTGTCTATGTCTGGCTTATTTCACTTAACATAATGATCTCCAGTTCCATCCATGTTGCTGCAAATGACAGGATATGATTCCTTTTTATGACCGAATACTATTCCATTCTGTATATGCACCACATTTTCTTTGTCTGTTCTTCTGTTGATGGACACTTAGGTTGACTCCATATCTTTACTATTGTGATTAATACTTCAATAAACATGGGTATGCAAATATCCCTTTGATATAATAATTTCCTTTCCTTAGATATCCAATAGTGGGATCGCTGGATCATACTGTAGTTTATTTTTAGTGGTTTTTTTTTTTTTTGAGAAATCTATTGCTGTACTAATTTATATTCTCACAAACAATGTATAAGCTCCCTTTTCTCCACATCCATGCCAGCATCTGTTATTTCTTGTCCTTTTTTTTCTTTTCTTTTTTTTTTAGACGGAGTCTCACTCTGTCTCCCAGGCTAGGGTGCAGTGGTGCAATCTCGGCTCACTGCAACCTCCGCTTCCCGGGTTCAAGCAATTCTCCTGCCTCAGCCTCCCGAGTAGCTGGGACTACTGGCGCATGCCACCATGCCCGGTTAATTTTTTGTATTTTTAGTAGAGACGGGTTTCACCGTGTTAGCCAGGATGGTCTCGATCTCCTGACCTCATGATCTGGCCGCCTCGGCCTCCCAAAGTGCTAGGATTACAAGCATGAGCCACCACACCTGGCCTATTTCTTGTCTTTTTAATAACAGCCATTATAACTGGAGTAAGATGATATTTCACTGTGGTTTTGATTTGCATTTCCCATATAATTAGTGATGTTGAGCATTTTTTCATATACTTGTTGGCCATTTGTATGTCTTCTTTTGAGAAATGTCTATTCATGTCCTTTGCCTAGTTTCTAATGGGATGATTATTATTTTTTTTACTGTTTAGTTGTTTTAGTTCCTTGTATATTCCAGATATTAGTTCCTTGTCAGGCGAATTGTTTGCAATATTTTCTACCATTCAACAGTTTGTCTTCACTCTGTTAATTGTTCCCTTTGCTATGCAGGAGCTTTTTAGTTTGTACCACTTGCCTATTTGTGGTTTTATTGCCTGTGCCATTGAGGTCTTAGCCATAAAATCTTTGCATAGACCAATGTTCTGAAGTGTTTTTTCTGCATTTTCTTCTAGGAGTTTTATAGTTTCAGGTCTTATATTTAAAGCTTTATCCATCTTGAGTTGATCTTTGTATTTTGGGAGAGATAGGGGTCTAGTTTCAGTTTTCTGCATATGAATATCCAATTTTCTTAGCACCATTTATTGAAGAGCATGTCCATTCCCCAATGTCTGTTCTTGGTGCCTTTTCAAAAATAATTTGGCTATAAATACATAGATTTATTTCTGGGCTCTTTATTTTGTTCCATTGGTGTTTGTGTCTGTTTTTATGCCAATTCCATGCTATTTTGATTACTATAACCTCGTAATATATTTTAAAGGCAGGTAGTGTGATGACTCCTGATTTATTCTTTTTTACTCAGGATTGCTTTGGCTATTGGGGCTCTCTTCTGGTTCCACATGAATTTTAGGATCTTTTCCTGTGAAAATTAGATTGATGTTTTAATAGGGTTTTCATTGAATTTGTAGATTTCTTTGGACAGTATGGTCATTTTAACAATATTAATTCTTCCAATTCATGAGCATGTAATGTCTTTCCATTTGTTTGTGTCCTCTTCAATTTCTTTCATCAGTGTATTGTAGTTTTCCTTGTAGAGATCTTTCACCTCCTTGGTTAAATTTATTCCCAGCATTGTTTTATTTATTTGCTTGTTTGTTGTAGCTTTTGTAAATGGGATTGCCTTTTTTATTTCTTTCTCAACTAGTTCATTATTGGTGTATGGAAATACTACTGATTTTTGTATGTTGATTTTGTATTCTGCAATATAACTGCTTTTATCAGATCTAAGAGTATTTTGGTTTTTCTTTAGGTTTTTCTAATGTAAGATCAAGTTATGATCTTTAGGTTTTTCTAATATAAGATCACGTTATCTGCAAAGAGTGAGAATTTGACCTCCTCTTTTCCAATTTGGATGCATTTTATTTCTTTCTCTTGCCTGGTTGCTCTGGTTAGGACTTTTAGTACTATGTTAAACAGGAATGGTAGATATGGCTTTTCTTGTCTTGTTCCAATTCTTAAGGGAAAGGCTTTCTGTTTTCCTCATTCACTATGATGTTAGCTGTGGGTTTATCACATGGCCTTTATTATATTGATGTATATTCTTTCAGTGCCTAATTTGTTGAGAGTTTTTTATCATGAAGGGATGTTAAATTTTATGAAATGCTTTTTCTACATCTATTATCCTATGGGTTTTGTCCTTCCTTCTGTTGATGTGATGTATCACCTTTATTGGTTGATATATGTTAAGCCATTCTTGCATCTCTGACATCAATTCCACTTAATCATGGTATATCATCTTTTTGATGTGCTGTTGGATACATTTTGGTAGTATTTTGTTGAGAAGTTTTGCATCTATGTTTATCAAAGATATTGACCTGTAGTTTTCTTTTTCTGTTGCATCCTGGTCTGGTTTTGGTATCAGAATAATGCTGGCATCATAGAACGATTCAGGGAGAATTCCTTCCTCTTCAATTTTTTGGAATAATTTGAGGAGAATTTGTGTTAATTCTTCTTCGTAAGTTTGGTAGAATTTGGCAATAAAGTCATCCAGTTCTAGACTATTCTTTGTGGGGAGACATTTTATTACTGATCCAATCTCATTATTGGTCTGTTCAGATTTTCTGATTTTTCCTGATTCAATCTTGGTAGCTTGTATGTGTCCAGAAGTTTATCCATTTCATCTAGGTTTTCCAGATTGTTAATATATAGTTGTTCATAAGGGCCTCTAATGATCTTTTGTATTTCTGTGTTATCAATTGTAATGCCTACTTTTTCAGAAACTTCTGATTATATTTGGATCTTCTCTCATTTTTTCTTAGTTAGTATAGCTAGCAGTTTATCAATTTTGCTCATCTTTTCAAAAAAACACCTTTTCCTTTTGTTGTTCCTTTGTATCTTTTTTAGTCTCCATTTCATTTTGTTCTTCTCTGATCTTTATTATTTCCTTCTTCCAATTTTGGGTTTGGTTTTTTTCTTGGTTTTCTAGTACCTCAAGTTGCATCATTAGACTGTTTATTTGAAATACTTCTACTTTTTTTTTTTTTTTTTGAGAGAGGATCCCACTCTGTTACCCAGGCTGGAGTGCAGTGGCGTGATCACAGCACACTGCAGCCCGAAACTCCTACGCTCAAGTGGTCCTTCCATCTCAGTCTCCCAGGTGGCTGGGACTACAGGTGTGCACCACCACACTCGGCTAATTTTTTTTTTTTTTTTTTTTTTTTTGAGATGGAGTCTTGCTCTGTGGTCCAGGCTGCAGTGCAGTGGTGTGATCTCGGCTCACTGCCACCTCTGCTTCCCAGGTTCAAGAGATTCTCCCGCCTTAGCCCCCCAAGTAGCTGGGATTATAGGCAGCTGCCACCAGGCCTGGCTTTTTTTTTTTTTTTTTTTTTTTTTTTTGTATTTTTAGTAGAGACAGGGTTTCACCATGTTGGCCAGGCCGATATCAAACTCCTGACATCAAGTGATACCTGCCTTGGTCTTTCAAAGTGTTGGGATTACATGCGTGAGCCACTGCGACCAACCCACTTAACTAATTTGTTTAATTTTTTTTGTAGAGATGAAGTCTCACTGTGCTACCCAAGCGGTCTCATTCCTGTCCTCAGCAATCCTCCCACCTCTGCCTCCCAAAGTGCTGGGATTATAGGAATAAGCCACCATGCCTAGCCTTTCTACTGTTTTGATGTAAGCATTTATTGCTGTAAACTTCCTTCTTAGCACTGCTTTTTTTGTATCCCAAAGGCTTTGGCATGTTGTGTTTTGATTTCATCTGTTTCAAAACATTTTTTGATTTTCTTCTTAATTTCATCCTTGACTCAATGGTCATTCAGATTTATGTGGCTTAATTTCCATGTATTTGTACACTTTTCAAAGTTCTTCTTGTTATTGATTTATAGTATTATTTCATTGTGGTCTGAGAAGATATTTGGTATGATTTTGATTTTTAAAAATTTGTCAAGACTTGTCTTGTATCCTGACATGTGGTCTATTCTGGAGAACATTCTATGTGCTGATGAAAAGAATGTATATTCTGTAGTTGTTGGGTGAAATGTTCTCTAAATGTCAGTTACGTCTATTTGGTCTAAAGTACAGTTTAAACCCCCATACTTCTTTGCTAATTTTCTGTGTAATGATTTGTCTAATGCTGAGAGTGGGGTGTTGCAGTGTTCAACTATTATTGTATTGGAGTCTTGCTTTCCATGGAGATCTAATATTTGCTTTATTTACCTAGGTGCTATGGTGTTTGGTGCATATATATTTAGAATTGTTATATCCTCTTGCTGAATTAATCCCTTTATCATTATATAATGACCTTCTTTGTCTTTTTTTTAGTATGTTTCACTTAGACTGTTTTATCTGATATAACTACTCCTGCTTACCTTTGGTTTCCATTTGCATGGAATATCTTTCTCCATGCCTTTGCTTTCAGATTATATGTGTCTTTACAAGTGAGGTGAGTTTCTTGTACACAGCACATAATTAGGTCATATTTTGTTCGTTTGTTTCAACAGTTGTCTATTGTACACTTAAAGATTTTTTTTAATCCATAAAATGTACTTATATATTTTATGTGAAAAGTTGAATCCATTACATTGAAGGTAATTATTGATATATGAAGCGTTATCTTTGTCATTTTATTAAATGATTTCTGGTGGTTTTGTATATCCTTTGTTCTTTTCTTTTTCTCTTATTGTTTATCTCTGTGGTTTGGTGGTTTCCTGTAGTGATAATATTTGATTCCTTTCTCTTCCTTATTTGAATGTTGGTTCTACCAGTGGGTTTTATACTTCCATGTGTTTTCATGATGACAGACACTGTCCTTTTACTTTGAGATGTAGGCCTCTGATATGGTTTGGCTCTGTGTCCCCACCCAAATCTCCTCTTGCAGCTCCCATAATTGCAATGTGTTGTGGGAGGGAGCTGGTGGGAGATAATTGAATCATGGGGATGAGTCTTTCTTGTGCTGTTCTCATGATAATGAATAAGTCTCATGAGATCTGATGGTTTTAAAAACAGGAGTTTTCCTGCACAAGCTCTCTTTCTTTGCCTGCTGCCATCTGTGTAAGACATGACTTTCTCCTCCTTGCCTTCCACTATGATTCGGAGGCTTCACCAACCACATGGAACTGTAAGTCCATTAAGCCTCTTTCTTTTGTAAATTGCCCAGTCTTGGGTATGCCTTTATCAGCAGCATGAAAACAGACTAATACAGCCTCCCTTAAGTATTTCTTTTAGGGCCAGTCTAGTGGTGATTACTTCCTTCTGCTTTTGTTTATCTGGGAAAGACTTTATTTCTCCTTCATCTAGGAACTATAACTCTGCTGACTACAGTATCCTTGACTAACATTTTTTCTTTCAGCACTGTGACTATATTGTCCAATTATCTCCTGACCTATAAGGTTTCTGCTGAGAAATATGCTGTTAGTCTGATAGAGTTTCCCTTATAAGTGACAAGATGCTTTTCTCTTACTGTTTTTAGAATTCTATTTTTGCCTTTGACCTTTGACAGTCTGACTGTAAGGTGCTATGGAGACCTTTCTGAATTGTATCCATTTGGGGATCTCAGAGTTTCCTGTGTCTGAATATCTAAACCTCTTGTTAGAGTTGGGAAATTTTTAGCTGTTATTTTGTTTAAAAGGTTTTCTATCCTTTTTGTTTACTTTTTACCCTCATGGACACTGAAAATCTGAATATTTCGTCACTTTGTGAAGTGCCATTTGTCATGTAGTCTTTGTTCTTTCCTTTTTATTCTTTTAATATTTGACTGGATTATTTCAAAGGATCTGTCTTCTCGTTCTGAAATTTTTTTCTGCTGCTTGCTCTCTTGGGGAAGCTTTCAAATACATATTTTTTTCATTCAATAAATTCTTCAGTTTTAGAATTTCTATTAGGTTGGTACAAAAGTAATTGTGGTTTTTGCATTGTTGGAATTGCCATTTCATATTGGAATTCCGTCTTAAATAAATATGGTTACGTTATACATCATTTTAACGTACATTGCTTTATGTTTTTCGCTAACGACATTACTTGCTGTTTATTTTATATTTATTTAGATGATGGAAATGATGTTAGACAAAAAGCAAATTTGAGTGATTTTCTTATTTGATTTCAAAATGGGCCGTAAAGCAGTGGAGATAACTCAGAACATCAACAATGCATTTGGCCAAGGAACTGCTGATGAATGTACAGTGCAATGGTGGTTCAAGAAGTTTTGCAAAGGAGACAAGAGCCTTGAAGATGAGGAGCTTCTTCATGGCTCCTCATCAGAAGTTGACAACCACCAGTTGGGAGCAATCATTGAAGCTTATCCTGTTACAAGTGCACGAGAAGTTGCCGAAGAACTCAACATCGACCATTCTATGGTCATTCAGCATTTGAAGCAAATTGGAAGGGTGAAAAAGCTCAATAGGTGAGTGCTCATGAGCTGAGTGAAAATTTTCAAAAATCATCATCTTGAAGCGTCATCTTCTCTTATTCTACACAACAACAATGAACCATTTCTCGTTTGCATTGTGACGTGCAATGAAAAGTGGATTTTTTATGACAACCAGCAATGACTAGCTCAGTGGTTGGGCTGAGAAGAAGCTTCAAAGCACTTCCCAAAGCTAAACTTGCACCAAAAATAAAGGTCATGGTCACTGTTTGGTGGTCTGCTGCTGGTAGACAATCCACTACAGAAAACTTCAATGACTTCAGCTAGCATTGGTCAACAGAAAGGGCTCACTTCTTCTCCATAATAACGCCTGACTGCACATCGCACAACTGCTTCAAAAGTTGAGCAAATTGGGCTACAAAGTTTTTCCTCATCTGCCATATTCACCTGACCTCTTGCCAATCTACTACCACTTCAAGCATCTTGAGACCTTTTTCTGGGAAAATGCCTCCACAACCTGCAGGATGCAGAAAATGCTTTCCAACAGTTCATCAAATCCCAAAGCACGGATTTTTACAAGAATAAACAACCTTGTTTCTCATTGGCTAAAATGTGTTGATTGTAATGGTTCCTATTTTGATTAATAAAGATGTGTTTGAGCCTATTATAATGATTTAAAATTCATGGTCCAAAACTGCAATTACTTTTGCACCAAACTAATACTTGGTTCTTTATGATATCTCTGGTAAATTTCTCATGTATATTCTTTTTTTCTTTTCTTTTCTTTTTTTTTGAGACAGAGTCTCACTCTGTCGCCCAGGCCGGAGTGCAGTGGCGCGATCTCACTCACTGCAAGCTCCGTCTCCCAGGTTCAGGCCATTCTCCTGCTTCAGCCTCCCGAGTAGCTGAGACTACAGGCACCCGCCACCACGCCCGGCTAATTTTTTTTTATTTTTGTACAGATGGGGTTTCATTGTGATAGCCAGGATGGTCTCGATCTCCTGACCTCATGATCTGCCCACCTCAGCCTCCCAAAGTGCTGAGATCACAGGCGTGAGCCACCGCGCCCAGCTTCTCATTTATATTGTAAACTGTTTTTCTGATTTCTTTGTATTGTTTATCTGTGTTCTCTTGTATCTTGCTTAACTTCTTTAATAGCATTATTTTGAATTTTTTTCCAGGATTTTACAGCTTTTTTTTTCATTGCTGGAGAATTATATTCCTTTAGAGGTGTCATATTTCCTTGCATTTTTTTGTTTCTTGCATCCTCATGTTAGTATCTGTGTATCTGGTATAACAGTTGCTTTTTCCAATTTTTTAAATTTACTTTTCTAGGAGAGGATTTTTTCTGAAGATGTATCTATGCTTTTGTCTGGGTAGGGCACTTTGGCTTTGATTCTGGATGCATGCAGTGGTCTAGTCTCTATATGATTTCTTTGGCTGTAAATAGTGTCAGTGGTATCTGTGATTTCCTCAGTAGCTTAGGGTGTGATTGTTAGTGGAGGCTGTGGTAGAGTTTTGCTGGAGATAGGGACACCAGGTCAGCCAGTCCTCAGGCCCCAGTGGTGGCAGCAGCAGGTCAGGCATGCTTGGCCTTGGGCTTCAGGGCAGCTTCTGCTGCACTAATTGAGCCAAATCTTGGTCCTCCAGGTGACTTGCTCAGGTATCAGTGGTGACAGTGGTGGGCCAGGGGAGTGGGTAGGTCCTTGGGCCCCTGGGTAGCAAGCATGACAGGGACAATGGCAGTAGTCATGGAGGGACAACCCTCTGGTTCCCATGTGGTGGTAGCCCCAGTGGGCTAGGTGGGCCAGTCCCCTCCTCTCAGACTTTGAAATCAATGAGGTGGGTTATGTTTTGCCATGGTGCCCATTCCACAAACACCTGTGGACCACGGAGGGCATGAGTGTTCAACAGAGTCTGCGCTCCCTACTCCTAGTGGTTATATTCACCAAGTTAAAGTGAGACTCACAGAGAAACTTCCACTCTCCTGAAAGTGGTTTTTATTAATATCAAGGAAACAATCAATAATATCTGGAGACTTCAGGTAATCTGTAAACTTTAAGATCAATATGGCCTTAAAGTTCAACCTTCATATCCTGATACATTAAAATTTATATTTGTATCCACCCACATTTCTCTCTGCACTACCTGAAACTGTAAGAGTATGTTAATATAACACTCTATACCCTTGCCTATCTTCTGTAAACCTTCTCATATACATGCTTCTACGACTATACTATAGTCATATATACTACAACTATATACTACAGTGTTAAGAACAAAGTGTTTGCCAAATAAATATTCACTAATGGATCAATTAATTCTCTTCATTGAACAGTATTTATAAAATAAAAATAAAAGTTCCATCTAATATTGACTGCTTTCTCTATGCCAGGCATTCGTTAGTATTTTATATACGTTTTCATATTTAATGGAAAGACCAGAGCAAATTGACCTGGACTGCAATTTTAGCTCTACTAAGAAAACACACAATCTGAAAGGATTTCCACCAAACTGTAATGCTGGTTACCTGTGAGGGGTAAGCTTGGGGGAACAGAGTGAGAAAATTCCACTTTGGTTTGTATAGTCATAGATGTATGAATTATAACACACACACACATTTTGTATAAACCTTATATACCTAGTATGTGTTATGTAGGCAAGGTGTTTAAAACTTATCTGCTGTTTTGAAGTTTTAAGAAATTTAATACGCTATAAAATGTAAAACATTTAAACATTGCAACAGATAGGAAGTTTACAACAAATTTAAATTAAATATGATTGATATTTTCTAATTCATTTCTCTTATTTTTCATGTTCAAAGCCCTACCATAACCTTTGTGACCATATCCAAATATATACATAATAATGTGCATATATAAAAGGTCATACTTCTACCATTAAATATAAAGTACACCATAATAATACTAACAATCACATATATATACAAAATTTGTTTTTTGTCTTGGTACTTTTCTATATTTTCCAAATTAAAAAGTTATTTGACAAATACAAATGATTTTGCTCTATAGCTTCCTAACTATTGTGACCTTGAGCAAGGCATTTTGGCATTTTAGCATGGTAGCTATGATCATCCTATAAGATAGGGATGATATGGCTTCATGGGGTCACAGAGATGAACAGATGAGACATGGATGGGGCACAGTATTGGCACTCAGATGTCGTGCAAGTCACTGTGAGGCTGGGGAGGTTGAGTGCCTGCCCAACCCTGAGCCTCAGCTCTTCACTCACACCCTGAGCATGACACCCCCACCACCTGCAGAGCCCCACTAGCACAGAATGGGTGCATGCAATGTGTGAAGCACTAAAACCATTAACCCACTTGTTCATTGGCAGACAAGCTGTGTGGGGTGTTGAGGCTGCTCAGGGGATCTGGACACAGCCCTTATTCCTCATCAGGACAGCCTTGCCCACTCACATTCCTAAATGAAGTATGAAGGCAGGGACAAGCAGAAGTGCCCCACCCCAGCCCCTAGGGCCCCCTCCCAAGAGAGTGTCCCCATCCAAGGTGCCTCACCTTGCTGAGGCCAGTGGTGACTGCCATGCTCTCATTACCATGCCAGAGGCCATTGCCTTTTCATTAATTCCCACTTCACTGCAATGAAATTATACAATTATAAGAACAATAAATACACTTACCCTTGCACAGCAGGCTTTATTTTCAAAGCACTTTTATATCTAGTGTCTTGTATGAGTCACAACCAATATCTTAATTAACAAGGGTAATATTTATTTCCTTTTTAAAAATTATAATTGTTGTTAAAGGTGTTAAAAAGCCATCCATGGCATGTGTTAAGACAGGGAGGAAGACTCTTTAAGGGGTCATTGTGACAGGTGCAGGGACCACTGCAACGGGGGTTTGGCAGTGGCAAAGAAAGGATGGATCAGTTCCAAATACAGCAAGGAAAAGTGGGAGTTTACAGCAAAGGAGCAGGGTGGGGGTCTGTGGATGAAAAATGCTGAGAGGAAACATAAGAGTTAAGGGGGTTCTGGCTAAGCTGAGTGACCAGGATTCTTCAGAAGACAGGCCAGGGTGATCCCTGGGGGAGGGTGGGGATGAGGAATTTGACTAATATTAAGCGTGATCAGGTATTGAGAGTTGCGGGGGGATCTGGATAAACCAACCTAGCAGGGTTCTTGCTAAAGGGGGGCCCTGCGGGTGGAGATGGAAGCCCCGGATCAGGCCTGGTGGAGGAGAGGGCTCAGGAGGCTATTTGGTGCAGGAGAGAGTTGCTGTCAATCAAATGTCCTTCTTTCCTCTGAACAATGTAAATCCATTCCTTGTTGTGTCCCCTCTTGTTTATTAAGGACCAGCAGATCCATCTGGTGAGACTTTGTGGTAAAGGGCATTTGCAGGATGGTGTGAGCAGTCAGGCATTTAATGAAGGATGTTTCTTTGAAAATAAAAGCCAGCCGGGCACAGTGGCTCACACCTGTAATCCCAGCACTTTGGGAGGCCAAGGCGGGTGGATCACCTGAGGTCAGGAGTTCAAGACCAACCTAACCAAGATGGTGAAACCCTGTCTGTACTAAAAATACAAAAATTAGCTGGGCATGGTGGTGGGCACCTGTAATCCCAGCTATTCGGGAGGCTGAGGCAGGAGAATCGCTTGAACCTGGGAGGTAGAGGTTTCAGTAAGCCGAGACCACACCATTGCACTCCAGCCTTGGCAACAAAGCGGGACTTCGTCTCAAAAAAAAAAAAAGAGAGGAAGGAAGAAAAGAAGGAAGGAAAAGCTATAACTAATGGTTGGAAACCCAGCTTTTGAATCCACAGGGCAGCTAGTCAAGATTTCTAAATTAAGCTCAAAGCATCATTCAATGGAGGTGTGAGGACCGCAGTGGTGATCTGACAGTTTCCTGGTGTGCAGTTTAATGTTTTTGGTGAAGGCAGTGGGTGTTCCAGTGAACTTTTGGAGTGGTCTATTCAGCAGTGGGCACACAGGTTACTCATATGTGATCTACTGTGGGGGATTCCTTGAAGCTTCTTCAAGGAAACATCTTCAAGGAAGATTCTTTAATTCAGGAGCTCACCCAGACTTTGCCTGCAATATCTATAGATTTGGGTGAATTCTTCTCTACCAGAGGTCCCAAAGATATCTTAAGTTTCCTGAATCGGCCAGGAAGTGACTTTCCTTAATTACCTGCAAGGCTGGGAATCCTGTAATTGAGGTACCAGGATGGTTTTTCCAAGTGGACTCTGTAAGCATTGGCTCTTTGGAGTTAACCTGACTTCCCTAAAGCTGTCTGGTCACCTCAGATTCTACGCAGATTTTCACATGTGACATTCCAGTAAAAGCCTTGGTAATATATCCAATGTATCCTGTTACAAGTAAAACATAGTCTTATTGAATGCATGCAAATAACTGTGTTGCCATGAGAATAAAAATACTCAATTAGAGTTTTCCAATCCTGGAGCAATCAGGAGGGGAGAAACAATAAATGTTTCATTTCTGTTTACAAAAGTACAATAACTTAAGAGAAAAGGGTTTCTTATGTCCAGAAAAGAGAATAGTAAAGGATCATCAGTGTTCCAGACAATAACTATAATCATCTTTTATCCATTCATTCAGTCCCATGTGGTTAAAACTTGCTCTGTGTGACCTTGAGATAGCAGTTTCATCAACTATCAGCTTCTCCAGAAGAGCTCTAAAAATTCTGATTCAGCCCAGCATGGTCTTGTAATGGTCAATTTTAGGTGTCAACTTGACTGGATTAAGGGATACCCAGATAGCTGGTAAAGTGTTATTTCTGGGTATGTCGGTGAGGTTTTTCTGGAAGGGACTGGCATTTGAATCAGTGGACTGAATAAGGGAGACCTCCTCTCACCAATGTGGATGTCATCATCCAAGCCATTGAGGGCCCAGAAAGAGCAAAAAGGCAGAGGGAAGGCAAATTCTCTTTCTCTCTCTTCTAGAGCTGGGACATCTTTCTTCTCCTGCCCTGGGACATCAAAAGTTTAGGTTCTCTGGCCTTGGGACTCAGACTGAGAGTTACACCATCAGCTTCTCTGGTTCTAGGACCTTCAGACTTGAGCTGAGCCATACCACTGGCTTCCCTCAGTCTCCAGCTTGCAGACAGCCTGTTGTGGGACTTCTCAGGTTCTATAATTATGTGAGCAATTTCCCTAAAAGAATCCCCTCTTATCTATCTCTCTCCTATTGGTTCTGTCTCTCTAGAGAATCCTGACTAATACAGCTCTCAAAGTTTTTCAAGTGATGCCATCACAAATCATTCTGGCCTACACCTGATTGCAAATGCTTTCAGGGAAGAATCAGAGTAACACAAAACCATCTGTGAATAACAAAAGATTTTAAATGGGTATGGTTAGATATCTGACAAGAATTCATTTGACAAAATACTATTTTTAATAATAACAATTGAAATTGTGACTGATAATGTCAAACTGGATAAAGCATGGCCAGTGCAGGCACTGACAGTTGTCCATATCTCTGCACAACTTCTGAAAGAGTTACATTTATGTGATGAGAATTCATTTGACAAAATACTTTTTTTAATAATAACAATTGAAATTGTGACTGATAATGTTGAACTGGATAAAGCACGGCCAGTGCAGGCACTGACAGTTGTCCATATCTCTGTACAACTTCTGAAAGAGTTACATTAAGATGATTTACCTATATAAATACAACCTAAAGAAGGTTACACACCCCTTCTTATTTAACAATGACTTTTCATGCAATTCAACATATCAAATAAACCAAATTATTTTTTGACATTCTCCTACAGGTTGTCTTAGTCAGTGCTGTGCTGCTATAACAGAGTACCTGGGAGGTTTAGTTCTTACAGTTCTGGAGGTTGGGAAGTCCAAGGTTGAGGGCCTGCATCTGGCAATGGTCTCTTGGCTGCATCATCCCATGGCAGAAGGTGGTAGGATATGTCGGGAGGAAAACAGGTTGAACTCATCCTTTTACAAGAGTCCACTCCTGTAATAACTAACCCATTCCATTAACCCATTCATGCAGAACACTCATGACCTAATCACCTACCAAAGGCCCCACTTCTCAACATTGTTGCATCGAGGATTAAATTTCCAACACATGAACGTTGGGAGACACATTCAAACCACAGGAAAAGTGTCTTCATAGTGGCACATGTATATTTATTGCAGCACTATTCACAATAACAAAGACTTGAAACCAACCCAAATGTCCATCAATGACAGACTGGATTAAGAAAATGTGGCACATATACACCACGGAATACTAGGCAGCCATAAAAAAGGATGAGTTCATGTCCTTTGTAGGGACATGGATGAAGCTGGAAACCATCGTTCTCAGCAAACTATCACAAGAACAGAAAACCAAACACCACATGTTCTTACTCATAGGTGGGAATTGAACAATGGGAACACTTGGACACAGGAAGGGGAACATCACACACCGGGGCCTGTTGTGGGGTGGGGGGAGGGGGGAGGGATAGCGTTAGGAGATATATCTAATGTAAATGATGAGTTAATGGATGCAGCACACCAACATGGCACATGTATACAGATGTAACAAACCTGCACATTGTGCACATGTACCCTAGAACTTAAAGTATAATAAAAAAATTTTTTAAAAAAACATAACAAAAGTGAAAGAAGTCCTTTGGAATTATCTGGGACCTTCTGGGAAGTTTCAGGTCAGTTAAAAAACAAGATTTCATTTAGGATTTGATCTGGGAAGGCAAAACTGTCAAAAATATTTTTTAAAAACCTTAGCTATTTTAAAGGCAAGAAATCTCCATTTTCTTAAGTAATCCAAGACATAACAAAGGTTAACAGAAAGCTCAGCTAAAGCAGTGTTAAAAGGGAAATTTATAGCACTAAATGCCCGCATCGGAAAGCTAGAAAGATCTCAAATTGACACCCTAACATCACACCTAAAGAACTAGAGAAGCAAAAGCAAACCAATCCAAAAGCTAGCAGAAGACAAAAAGTAACTAACATCAGAGTGTAACTGAGGGAGATAAAAACATGAAAACCCCTTCAAAAACTCAAGGAATCCAGAAGCTGGTTTTTTGAAAAAATAAATAAAATAGACCACTAGCTAGACTAATAAAAAAGAAAAGAGAGAAGACTCAAATAGACACAATAAAAAATGATAAAGGGGATATCACCACTGACCCCACAGAAATACAAACTACCATCAGAGAATACTAGAGTTCACCTCTACAGAAATAAACTAGAAAATCTAAAAGAAATGGATAAATTCCTGGACACATACACCCTCCCAAGCCTAAACTAGGAAGAAGTCAAATCTTTCAATAGACCAATAATGAGTTCTGAAATTGAGGCAGCAATAAATAGCCTACCAACCAAAAAAAGCCCAGGACCAGATGGATTCATAGTCAAATTCTACCAGAGGTACAAAGAGGAGCTGGTACCATTCCTTCTCAAACTATTCCAAACAATTGGAAAGGAGGGACTCCTCCCTAACACACTTTATGAGGCCAGCATCATCCTGACACCAAAACCTGACAGAGATACAATGAAAAAAGAAAACTTCAGGCCAATATCCCTGATACCATTGATGTGAAAATCCTCAATAAAATATTGGCAAACCGAATCCAGCAGCACATCAAAAAGCTTATCCACCACAATCGAGTTAGCTTCATCCCTGGGATGCAAGACTGGTTCAACATATGCAAATCAATAAATGTAATCCATCGCATAAACAGGACCACTGACAAAAACCACATGATTATCTCAATAGATACAAAAAAAAGGCCTCTGATAAAATTCAACATCCTTTCATGTTAAAAACTCTCAATGAACTAGGTATCGATGGAACATATCTCAAAATAATAAAAGCTATTTATGACAAACCCACAGCCAATATCATACTGAATGGGCAAAAGCTGGAAGTATTCCCTTTGAAAACTGGCACAAGACAAGGATGCCCTCTCTTACCATTCCTATTCAACATAGTATTTGAAGTTCTGGCCAGGGCAATCAGACAAGAGAAAGAAATAAAGGGTATTCGAATAGGAAGAGAGGAAGTCAGATTGTCTGTTTGCAGATGACATGAGCCTATATTTAAAAAACCTAATTGTCTCAGCCCAAAAGCTCCTTAAGGTGATAAGCAACTTCAGCAATGTCTCAGCATACAAAATCAATGTGCAAAAGTCACAAGTATTCCTTTACACCAATAGTAGACAGCCAAATCATGAATGAACTCACATCCACAATTGCTACAAAGAGAATAAAATACCTAGGAATACAGCTAACAAGGGATGTGAAGGACCTCTTCAATGAGAACTACAAACCACTGCTCAAAGAAATAAGACAGGACACACAAAAAAATGAAAAAACATTCCATCCTCATGGAGAGGAAGAATCAATATCATGAAAGTGACCATACTGCCCACAGTAATTTATAGATTCAATGCTATTCCCATCAAACTAACATTGTCATTCTTCACAGAATTAGAAAAAAAAATACTTTAAAATTCATATGGAACCAAAAAAGAGCCCGTACATCCAAGTCAATCCTAAGCAAAAAGAACAAAGCCAGATGATGGGTTTCCAGCTTCATCCATATCCCTGCAAAAGACATTAACTCATTCTTTTTTATGGCTGCATAGTATTCCATGGTGTATATGTGCCACATTTTCTTTATCCAGTCTATCATTGATGGGCAACACAGGAACAGAAAACCAAACACCATATGTTCTCATTCATAAGTGGGAGGTGAGCAATGAGAACACATGGATGCAGGGAGGGGAACATCATATACTGGGGCCTGTTGGGGTGTTGGGAGAAAGGGGAAGGAGAGCATTAGGACAAATACCTAATGCGTGCAAAACTTAAAACCTAGATGATGGGTTGATAGGTGCAGCAAACCATCATGGCACATGTATACTTATGTAACAAAAGTGCACATTCGGCACATATATCCCAGAACTCAAAGTAAAATAAGAAAATTAAAGAAAAAAAAAAAAGAACAATGCTGGAGGCATCATGTTACCTGACTTCAAGCTATACTACAAGGCTACAGTAACCAAAACAGCATGGTACTGGTACCAAAACAGACATATAAACCAATAGAACAGAATAGAGACCTCAGAAATAAGACCACTCATCTACAACCATCTGATCTTCAACAAATCTGACAAAAACAAGCAATGGGGAAAGGATTCCCTATTTAATAAATGGTGCTGGGAAAACTGGCTAACCATATGCAGAAAACTGAAACTGGACTGCTTCCTTACATCTTATACAAAAATTAACTCAAGATGGATTAAAGATTTAAATGTAAAACCCAAAACCATAAAAACTCTGAAAGAAAATTTAGGCAATACCATTTTTGCCCATAGGCATGGGCAAAAAATTTATGATGAAATCACCATAAGCAATTGCAACAAAAGCTAAAATTGACAAATGGCTCATTAAACTAAAGAGTTTCTGCACAGCAAAAGAAACTGTCATCAGAGCGATAAGGCAACCTACAGAATGAGAGAAAAATTTTGCAATCTACCCATCTGACAAAGGTCTAATATCCAGAATTTAGAAGGAACTTAAACAAATTTACAAGAAAAAAACAACCCCATCAAGAAGTGGGCAAAGGACATGGACACTTCTCAAAAGAAGACATTTATGCGACCAACAAACATATGAAAACAAGTTCATCATCACTGATCATTAGAGGACTGCAAATCAAAATCACAATGAGATACCATCTCACGCCAGTCAGAATGGTGATTATTAAAAAGTCTAGAAACAATAGATGTGGGCGAGGCTGTGGAGAAATAGGAACACTTTTACACCGTTGGTGGGAATGTAAATTAGCTCAACCATTATGGAAGACAGTGTGGTGATTCCTTAAGGATCTAGAACCAGAAATACCATTTGACCCAGCAATTCCATTACTGGGTATACACCCAAAGGAATATAACTCCCTGGGCTGCAGATATTTAATGAATATCTATTATTTAATTTAACCTAGTATAACTTCAAGGTTTCAAGTTATTAACAAGAAACTCTTTTAGGCAGACATAATATTACACAAGACTAATCATTTCAAGTTATTTCCTTGTTAACTCCTCTAACCTTATTTGGCTAGTAAACCCAAGTATTACACTTAATGCTAAAAACTCAGAAGACACAGTGGTTTTATTAAACTGACAATATTAAACTAATCTTATTTACCAAAGATTTGCTCAAGTCATGCAAGCTCAAAAAGGCATTTGGAGTAGTTCCTATTCTGAGAGTTGGGAAATATTTAATTAGTATAAGTGCTCATTTATCTCTAAGTCAATTTCAATAGAACTCCTTGAAGGGATTCTTTGAGTCCCTCAAGAGTCCCTCTGAGGGCAGGGCCCTAAGTTCCAGAGACTGAGGGGCTGGGGTGGGAAGAGAAGGTCTGGCAGGTGGACAGAGGGTGGTGGGGCATGAAGGGTGCCTGCCAAGGGCTGCAGGGAGGGGAAGCAGGGAAAAAGAAGAAGTGGCCAGAACCTGGGGAGAGCTTCAGGTTCCAAAGAGGCTGGGGAAGCTCCACCTGACCCTCAGCAAACTCCGGCCAGCAGGGAGGGGTGGGAGGTGGAGCACGCAGTCTACAGGGCTCAAGAAGGGGGTTCAGTCCAGAGAAGCAGCCCTGGATCCAACAGAGATAACAGGGAGCCTCAGAGAGAGCCGGAAGAAAGAAACTTCCAGCCCAGGAGGCAGAAGAAGCCCCTCTCAGTGTGCAGGGTTGGGAGAAGAGCTTCTAGCCCAGGAGGCACCATTCAAAGGAAACCCAGCCTTAGCCCCGCTCCTGGAGCACGTGCAGAACCTGAGGAGTCGAAGCCTGTCCCCACCTCCAGAGGACATTTGTCTGGAGCCTGACTCCAGTGAATCCATTGAATCAGAAGCAAACACAAAGGCTTCAAAGGTGAGCACTCAGGGGCCTGGGTGAGAGGTCCGGGGTCCAGTGGTGAACTTGACCTCATCCAAGATGTGGTTCCACAGCTGTCAATGGCAGAACAATTCCCCAGTACCTGTCAGAGCACGGTGAGGAAGACCCCATTCAGGACTTCGCCATAGGTGCGGGGACCACCGAAATGGGGTTTTGCAGTGGGGGAGAGAGACGGGGCTCAACCCCAAATTCAACAAGGAAAAGCGGGAATCTATAGCCAAGGAACAGGGCCGGAGTTAGGGTTAGGGTGAGGGTGAGGGTTAGGGGTAGGGTTAGGGGTAGGGTTAGGGTTAGAGGGTTAGGGTTCGGGTTAGGGTTAGGCATCAGAGCAGGCTTCTTGCTGAAGACAGGTGGGGCCATCAGACATCATGTGGGGAGGGTGGGGTGAGGAACCCCATCAGGTATTGAGGGTCAGGGGTTCCTACTAAACCAACTTCAGATTCTTGCTTAAGTCAGTCTCATGAGGACGTGTCCATGTGTAAGGAAAATAAATCTTGGGACCCCAAACTCATTAAGCCAAAGGGAAAAGTCCAGCTGGGAACTGGTCACACACACCTCCCCTTTTTGGTTCCTAAGTAGGATGGCTACAAGGTGAAAAGCTACACATTTCCCATATGTCTGACCCACAAGCAAATCCCTAGGGAGCTCCAACATATTTACCCTAAATATCTTGTTATTTAGGGTAAAAATACCTTAAAGCATTTTTGTTAAAGTTCACCATGGCAATGTCAATGGATAGCTTATCATTACAGGTACACTCACCCCTCTGCCCACCTGGCACAAATACACATCTGATTGCTCCCCTGCCCCATTTGTCTATATTATCTTATGTAAAAATGCAGATTCACTGAGCATACTTTCCCCTATACCCCCTCACATGAAAATTGTGTACTTCTCAATATCCTGCTCTTTCTTCTTTAAATGTGGAGCCCTCAAAATCATCTCCAGAAAAAGGCCTAGACACGTCTCCCGGGCGCATGTCAACCTTTGGCAAATAAATCTCCTAAAATGATTGAGACTTGCCTCATCATATTTCTTGATTGACATCAAGGATAGGCATAGCTGAAAAAAAACTCAGGAGTCCAACTGGAGTTTGGTCAAGGAGAGAAGCTTTGTGAAATGCTATTCTGTATTTAAATAATTATATTTATATGCCTTTAAAATGTGGAAACTGAAACTCATAAACATATGCATTGTTAAAGTCTGTGACCTACAGTCATGACAGCAGTGGAGGTGAAGACCCTAGACGGCGACCAGCCTGACTGCACATCCAGGCTCCAGCCGCCAGCTTCAGGGCTTAGGTGAATCACATGCTGTCTCCGTGCCTTTTTCCTCATCTGTCAAACAGGAGTAATAGGAGCACTTAGCCCACGGAGTGGCTGTGAAGATCTTAAAATAGTGTGTGATTATAGGAGGTGCTTACCAAGCCTTTGCTATGATTATTGATCTCTAGGGACTTGCAGTCACCCTGAGAGGCACAGCCATGCCTAGACTAGAAAACTGTTTTTGAACCAGAGGGCCAGGAAGAGAGAGCTGGGGGCAGGCCCTGCAGGGTGGACGGGCGCAGAGCTAGTGGCAGGGCCTGTCTCCTCCCAAGCCCAGAGCTATTTCTCCTTCCTTCACTCCGAGCTGGCCAGGCCAAAGCAGGCTGAGCTCGGGGCATCCACACACCACCCACAATACATGCTATGCACACACATGCCACACACCACACACACAGCACACCCCGCACACCCCATATACACACATGCCACACACACGCTCCATACACAACACATAACACAGGCACACATACTCTACACGCACCACACACCAGCAATACCAGCAGGACGCAAGCCCGTCTCCCTCCCTGTGTTCCAGTCCATGCCGGGGCCTAGGCCTGACCTCCTGCAGGGACAGGAAGTGGAGGAGGAGGGGGTGGTGCTGACCCATGGCTAGGTCCCCGTCCACCATGGAGTTTGCCATTTTTGTGAAGATGTCAATGCAGAACATTTTTAAAGCAGAGACACAGCAGGCCGCGTGACTGCAGTCTCTGGCCAACCTCCCTGCTTTCTCGGTGGCAAATTCCAAACCCCAGAGGAGTAAAGCCAGACCCGGGGGCAGGAAGTTGGACCCGCCCTCGCTGCTCCAGGGTTTGCCCAGAAAAGCTCTGGGTGAAACAATGTGAGGAAGCTCAGGTATCAGTCAACAATGGCCTGGTCATTCCCAGCCCTTTTCAGGTTTTCTGCTCCCTCGCTGAGGCCGCTGGCATCTACCTATTTTTTTCAATGATTATATTTTTAAAGGTTTCTCCTTAGACAATTTGCTTGTCCCGTTTAGCAGTAAAATATTTGCTATAATGGTGTTAAAATATTCTATATCTTTTAAAATATATTGTGTTTTTTTCCTGCTTTAATGAATAATGCACTTCGTAATAGGCTACTTGGTAGCTAATGAAAAGCACAAAGTAACTAGAAATTCGCCAATCTGATAACCTAATAATCAAGCCAATCAACTTGGCACTTCACCAAACACAGGGAAAGCCCATGCTGCCTTTGGCAAACGCCTGGTGACTCAAAATTGTGATGAGACCCCAAGGCTCCCTTCCCTGCCCTCCCTCCAGCCACACAGCTCACAGGTGGCCCCCAGTCATCCCCTAGGATGGGGTCCAGCCTGGCTGGAATTTTGGCAGCTCTCCAATATCTCCTTTCAGGAGTAATCGCCTTCTCCACCACCCCTCCCTCTCGTCCTCCCACAGACCAGCGGTGACCAGCAGTGACCAGTCTGAGCCCAGCCCACCCGCCGCAGTAGGGTGAGTGCTGCACCATTCCTTCTTCTTGGAGGCCACACAGCAGCCTCCATCAGCCCCTTCCCGGAGGCCTGCCAGGCAGGCTCTCCCTGAACCTCTCCAGCCAGGCTCCTCCAAATCCTCTCCCAACCAGGCCTCAAATTTAGACTTCTGTGTCACTTTTTCTAGAGGAACCCTGCTGGGCCGGTTCAGCCAGAATCCCCACCCTGAAGGGCTGCCTGCCCTATGTCCGAGGAGGGCTCAGAGACCCCCAGTGAGGCAGGGCGTGTGCAGGGAAGGGAGCGGGCGCACACCCCCAGTTCGAGGTCTGAGTCGGCCCTGGGAAAGTGACCCCCATGCTCAGGACGGTTCTGGCTTGGGCTGGTTGGCAGGTTAATGCTGGTGACAACGGGATCCCCAAAGTAGCTGCAGTCCATGTGCTTATTGGGAAACGCAGGAAGGACAGCGTCAAGATCCAAAATCACCTCCGAGCAGGTGTGAGCCATCCCAAGGTCTCAGGCCAGGCAGGGTCCTCACTAAGCTACCTATGCGAGATGTTCTTCCTGGACCAGGCAGGGACATCCAGACCCCAAAATATGATTTAGTCATTTATAAAAATAGTTTCCCCTAAAATTAATGGAAAAAGACAACAAACTCTTAAGGTCCAAGAATTAAATATGTGTTCATTTAAAACATTTAAACAATGCTGAGAAAATGCCAAAATAAAGCAACGAACATTGATTCCTGCTGCTCACATTTCGGAAGGCAGAATAATGGCTTCCCCCAAAATGTCCCTGTCCTAAGCCCCAGAACCTGTGACTATGTGTAAAAGAGGAAAGGGGGATTGTGCTTGCAGATGCAATTAACTTCACCAACACTGATCTTAAAATATGGAGATTGTCCTGGATTATCTGGGTAGGCCCAACATAGCCACCAGTATCTTTAGGAGTGGCGGCAGGAGCAGAAAAGAGGACCAGAGATCTCGAGAAGGACTGGGGCAGCCTTGCTGGCTGCAGAGATGGAGGGGCCTGAGCCCAGGAGCATGGGACTCTCTGAAGCCAAGAAGAAGAAGAAAAGGATTCTCCCCTGAGCCTGCAGAAGGAGCCAGGCCTGCCAACACCTTGGCTTCAGCCCAGTGAGCCTGTTTCAGATTTTGACTTCCAGACCATACCTTAATTTGTTTAATTAACTTATTTTATTTCTTTAACATTATTTTAGCAGCAATACACACCTAGATGACATTCATTGCATTTGGGGAAACTTCATTCAGAATTTCTGTTTCAATGTTTAAGAACCTTTCTGTTTACTCTTTTTCTGCCCTTTAAAAAATTATACTCTAGGCCAGGCACAGTGGCTCACGCCTGTAATCCCAGCACTTTGAGAGGCTGAGGCAGGTGGATCAGAAGGTCAGGAGTTCGAGACCAGCCTGGCCAACATAGTGAAACGCTGTCTCTACTGAAAATACAAAAATTAGCCGGGCAAGGTGGCACGCCTCTGTAATCCCAGCTACTTGGGAGGCTGAGGTAGGAGAATTGCTTGACTCCAGGAGGCAGAGGTTGCAGTGAGCTGAGATCACGCCACACACTCCAGCCTGGGCAATAGAGCGAGACTCTATCTCAAAAAAAGAAAAAAATTATACTCTAAATTCGAATTTTTCATCCAGCCTTTTTCCATTTAATATCACGTAATAAGAATCTTAATAAGACATTAAAAATTCTCAGTAATACAAATCTGTGTATTTCTGTAGGAATGCTCCCAGCCAAGTTTCTCAGCACCATGACAGTGCCCAGACGGAGATAAGTGCTCTGTGGTTTATTACAGCTCTGGCCACGCAGCCATCGTCCTCACAACTGTGTGTCCGGCTACACTGAGAGTCCCTGGAGTAGATGCCTCTCCCTTGTTATGTTTGTGCTCAGAGCTAGGACCTTTCAGGAAGCAGGTACTCAAAACAGACAGGCTGACTGAACAAATTTAAATGGATCCATTCACAAAGCAACTCATCTCACCATGTTCCAAGGTCTTTTCGAAAGATCCTTGCCCATTAAAAATGAGATTCTCTTGGAAAATGCAGTACTTGACCTCGTCAAGGAGGTAGCGTTCTCACAGGTCTGATGCCCACGGAGTCCCTCCCAGAGGAGCACGGGTGACCACCCTGCATGTGGCTGACGCAGGTGGTCAAAACAGACAGGCTCTAATTTCACTGATTGATAAGAAGGACTTTAGGGCTGGGTGTGGTGGTGCATGCCTGTAATCCCCACACTTTGGGAGGCTGAGACGGGGGATTGCTTGAAGTCAGGAGTTCAAGATCAGCCTGAGCAACACAGAGAGACTCCTATCTCTACAAAAAATTAAAAAATGAACTGGGCCTGGTGGGGCACACCGACAGTCTCAGCTACTCAGGAGGCTGAGGCAGGAGGATCACTTGAGCTCAGGAGTTCAAGGCTGCAGTGAGCTACGATTGTGCCACTGCACTCTAGCCTAGGCTACAAAGTGAGGCCTCGTATTAAAAACAACAACAACAACAACAAAATACTGTTTCCGACTAGGTGTGGTGGCTCATACTTGTAATCCCAGCACTCTGGGAGGCCAAGGCGGACAGATCACCTGAGGTCAGGAGTTCTAGATCAGCTTGGCCAACATGGTGAAATCCCATCTCACTAAAAATACAAAAAATTAGGTAGGTGTGGTGGTGCACGCCTGTAATCCCAGCTACTGGGGAGGCTGAGGCAGGAGAATCACTTGAATCCAGGAGGCAGAGGTTGCACTGAGGCAAGATCATGTCACTGCACTCTAGCCTGGGTGACAGAGGAAGACTCTGTCTCAAAAAAAAAAAAAGAATTACTCTTTCCATTCTGTGAATTGGATGAATATATTTTGTTAAGATGAGCAGGTTCAGAAACACAGAAAAATACGTCATATCCAAAACACAGTACACCGGAGAGGACGTAAAGCAAACTCACGGATGGGACTGTACCCCTGAGTGCTGTCACAGGTAATGTGGTTGCCTGCAGTGTTTAAAAGTGTGACTTGAATCATGAACTTTTGATAGGCTAGTGAGATTCCCTGAGGGTTGGTTGATTTGGGGGCTTTTTCCTCAAAACTGCACGTAGCAGCTTGGAGGGTATATGCTGGTTGGCCAATTCATCCCCAGATATTGTGGATTATAGACACCAAGAGAATATGTGACACTTTGAGAACAGAAAACACATCAACACCAAATGCCTCGCAACACCACAGGTGTCCAGGGCAGCAGCAGAAGCCAGGTGTGCCCAGTCTCGGGGCAGGAGCTGCATGGATGTGGACAGGCCGAGGCATCCACAGCTGGCTGAGGCAAGGGAGCAGCGCCGTCACTGCATTTTCAGGAGACACACGGCCAGGCTGAGGAGCAGGAATAAGAGACCCAGGTGGGCCCCATGGCGCAGGGGCAGCTCTCCAGGAGCTGGTGCACTGTGGGATTGGTGGGGGCACACTCAACTTTCTCTGCTGACCTGAAGCTATGGGCAGGGACAAATGTCCGGGTAGGGTCATGTGAGGCCATTGGGATTGCTTGTCACAGGGGCCACTACTTGGCCTCTGGGACCTGTTCCTGGTGCGTGTGGCCGGCCCTCCTGCATGGCAGGGGCTGCGGTGGCTCCTGCTGGTGATGGGGCCGCTTCCCCAGCTGGCTATTCTGCATCATGGGCCTGAATTCTATTTTTACAATTGACCGGTCCCTTGTCTGTTTGCGTATTCGGTCTCCCATCTAGGAGCAGGGGGTGTGCCCTGTCTCAGGCCTGGCTACAGAGGAGTCACAGGCCCCGGAGCCCGGTCTGGGAAGAGGGTGCTGGCAGACACTTCAGTCTCTTCTTTCTTCATCGCAGAGCCCAGCTCTGCCCAGAGCCCCCGCCCTGGGCTGACAGAGGCTCATCCCAGCCAGGAGCCAGTCAGGCCCCTCCTGCCACACCCACGCCCACGGCAGCTAAGCACCGACCAAACGGCTGCCTCACCCATTATCTCCACACTCTTGGGATTTGGGCCACGAAGAACCATGCGCAGCCCGTCAGGAGCCTGCATTATTTTAAGGTGAACTCTTGGGAAACAGCTGGGGAACTGCCTCTTCTTACTCTTTAAAAACCTACTGGTAACTGCTGCTGACTGAAGTGTGTATTCAGGGCACCTCAGATCTCTGCTCCTGGATTGCAGACTCAAGCACGGCTTAAATAAACCCTCCACTTAGCTTCATTTTGCCTCAGCTTCTTCCCTTCAGGCTGACACAGGCAGCACCACCTCTAGGTCTCTTGCAACGAACAACTGCAAACACCCCTGTTCTCTGAGATGAGAGGCACAGAGCTCCCTGCCTGACGCTACCTCCACCCTCATCACAGTCTGAAGAAGGCTGGACCAATGGCTGATAGACAGGAATTTTGCACCAACAATGGATCTTGGGGGCAATGTGAAAAGCAGATTTCTGACATCTGAAAGGGAAGATTTTCCAGTTGTAGACCAAAAGTAAAATCCTAAGCTCTCAATTGACTGAGAGAAACCTGAAAAACTGAATTCCAGGAGGGAAGGAGGACTCTCCCATTATACGCCCTCTGTGGAGGGCAGCCACGACTGACCAGCACTAAATCCAAAATGAGTAAGAACAGGCCTTCTGCGGGGACCAAACTCCAACCTGACTCTGGAGCAGAACCACATGACATAGCAGGTCCTGAAGGAAATCAAAGTATTTCACTCCAAAATGGTTCTTTGACATATTTTGAAATGGCCCTGCAGAGCCTTTCGTGGGGGAAATTTGCATCTGTAGCGAGTCTCCATTCATACTGCCAGGCCTTTCCCAGATCCAGGAGAGTTGAATCGAGCCTGACACCTTTGAGGTTGGAAAGGAGACATTTTCCATCCTTCTCTCGGAAGGCTACTATCTGGAAGCTTCATCTGCGCAAGAACCTCGGCTTCCACAACCCCCCTTATCTTTTTTTTTCTTTTTTTTTTTTTTTTGAGACGGAGTCTCGCTCTGTTGCGCAGGCTGGAGTGCAGTGGCGCAATCTCGGCTCACTGCAAGCTCCACCTCACGGGTTCATGCCATTCTCCTGCCTCAGTCTCCCGAGTAGCTGGGACTACAGGCGCCTGCCACCATGCCCAGCTAATTTTTTGTACTTTTAGTAGAGACGGGGTTTCACCATGTTAGCCAGGATGGTCTCGACCTCCTGACCTCGTCATCTACCCGCCTCGGCCTCCCAAAGTGCTGGGATTACAGGCGTGAGCCACCACGCCCAGCCCCCTTATCTTAATACAAGCATCTCTTTCTGCTGACTTCCTCTTTAGACAAAGCTTTATTATTTCTACCAACCGCCAATCAGGAAATCTTTGAATCCACCTCTGACCTGGATGCCTCCCTTCAGGATGTCCCACCTCTTTAGGCTAAACCAAGGCACACCTTCCACGTATTGATTTACGATTTTACCCACAATTCTTGCCTCTTTAAAATGTATGAAACCAAACTGTAATCCGGCTGCCTTGGGCACATGTTCTCAGGACCTCCGGAGACCGTTCCCTGGGCCGTGATCACTCTACTGGCTGAGAATAAACCTCTTTAAATACTTCGCACGGTTTGGTTTTTCAGCTAACACAGGGAAACACTGGTATGGCCCTAACTGCCAGGACACCCTGCCGCTGGCCTGTGAAGGGAGCGGGTAGGGATTTAGGCCAGTGGAAGCCTGGCTGGGCATACTTTTGTTACATGAAAAGGGTCCCCATTCAGACCACAAGAGAGGGTTCCTGGATCTTGCACAAGAAAGGATTCAGGATGAGTCCACAGTGCAAAGTAAAAGCAAGTTTATTCAGAGAGTACAGTGGTGAAAGAACAGCTATTCTGTAGACAGAGCAGGATGTTCCCGACAGGGAGAGGAGGAACGCGTCCACCCTAGGTACAATGCTTATTTGTGTACAGGATAAAGAAAGGTCATGGGGAGATGTGCTCTGCTACAAGGGTTTGTGATAAAGTATTAATTTTCTTAATTACTATATTTTGCAAGAATTCATATTATTATCTTTAAAGCAAAATTAGGAATGCCTTTGTTCTCAAGATATCAGGATATTAGGACACTCTCAAGCCTGGGTCTGTTTAGTAAACATTAATCTGTTCCCTTCATGGTAAACATCTACAGGCCCGGAATGACTTTCTTTCCGGGAATGCAGCTCAGCAGGTCCCAGCCTCATTTCCCAGCCCTCACTCAAAATGGAGTCACTCCAGTTCAAACGTCTCTGACACTTTGATGTTAAGGAGCTAAACAGGCAGTGTTCTAATAGAATTACAGTGCTTGAGGAAAAGTGCAAGACCAAGTCTGTTTGCAGCTTACAGTCATTCTTCTAAATGTTTCCTGTGTGAATATAAAAATCCACTCATAAGTTTATAAAACAACCAAGATCCGGTTACAGATCAAACAGCTCTCCTTCCTGAAAAGGAAAAACATTCCAAGAGTTCTTCCTTCAGGAAGGAAGGTGGGGCTGGGGGCACAGGTGAGAAAGGTGCGGGCATTCCTAAGTCCACAGCTCACCTCCACGCTTGGTGCTGTTTCAGTGCACGCTTTGTCCTTGTCCTAAAAAGTCTTATTCAGTTGTAAACTAAACCCTTTCTGAATGAAAACAGAAAAAGCCCAGTCATGTTTTCACACAATCAGCAATTTAAATTTAAAATAAAAAATAAAATCTCCACAAAAATATGCCCACAGATTTTATACTCGCGCTGAGGAGACGGGAAATGTTCTCAAAGGTCAGCTCGCTATGATGTGGGGTGTCATGTGGAGTCAGTAGACTACAGAGGCACCAAAGGTGCATTAAACATGGAAATACCCAAAAGGAGAGAGAGCATCCAAGAGGGGAAACAGGCCTGTCCCGGAGGGCCCTGGAAGGGCAGGCATCCTGGGAGCCAGGAACAGGCCAGGCCAAGGCCTTGATGGGGTCCATGCACTCGGTCCCTGGTTGACGCATATCAAGGAGGCCTAAGCGCTTGGCACGTCTCTCAGAGGCACCTTCTAGAGAAAAGGTGTTTGCAAAGTACACTGAGGCCTTGAGACATAAGATGAAAGGAAGATCACAGAATGCAATTAAGAGGACCTGGCACCTGTAGTCTCTCAGCAACCCTGGAGGTTCACGGAGATGCAATCGAGCCAGTCACTAAAACCATGAGCAAAGGCGGAATGCAAAAAACAAACAAACAAACAAAAAAAAACCCAAAAAATAAAAGCACAATCATTTGCTTTCATCTGCCTGCCACGCCTGCTATCTTGCGTGGCCACAGAACAGAGGAGCCTGCGGCAGCTCCCTGCCTTCCTGGAAGCTTCCCTTGGCCATGGCAGCTGCTCGGAGCCTCCTCTCCCTGAGATCACAGCAGAGGCAGAATTGTGGGTGCCTCCATCCTGTGTGTGCCACAGGCCTCTCCATGACTGGGCCTACATATCGGGGATGACGCCCTCCTAAAGCCAGGGCTCCCCGAGGTTTCAGCCTCAGATGCTGGGGCCCTGGGAGCTCTGGTTCCACATGGACACACTCACACCACATTTGCATCGAGAGCTCTGGTTCAGAAAATAGAATCATTATGCACAGAGGCTGAGTGGGTTTTTTGGCATCCAATTTTTTAATTGGCTTATTAAAATGTATGGTGCTTTAAAAGGAATTACTGGCCCTCTCTTACTGCCCTGTCACATCATGTTCCCAGAACAGTGACTGTTGGATGTGTGGCTGGAACAGCTGCAACCCTGGCCCTGTTACAGATCGTCCAGCCCCTACCCAGGCCCACTGGGTCAGACACTCGAGCAGGGCCTAGAGTCTGAGTTTTCTTAACCCCCAGCCTACCCCCCAGGTTCTGACACCAGGTCAAATGTGTAAACTAAAAAAGGACCCAAGACAGGTCTCAATCAACTTAGTTTGTTTTGCCGACATTAAGGACTTACCTGTGACGCAGCCTCAGGAAGTCCTGGGAACGTGTACCCAGGTGGTCGGGGCACAGATTGGTTTTATACATTTTAGGGACACAGGAGTTCCAGGCAGAGACCTAAACCGATACCTGTAAGGTGTACACGGCTTCAGTCTGGAAACGGGGGACAACTCAAAGTGGGGGTTTCTGGGTCACAGGTAGATTGAAGTATTTTCTGATTGGCAACTGGTTGAGTTACTATCTAAACACCTGAAATCAATAGGAAGGCACGCCTGGGTTACAATAAGTGTTTGTGGAGGTCAAAGTTTTATCCTGAAGATGAAGCCTTGGGGTAGCAGGCTTTGGAGAGAACGGGGAGTAAATGTTTCTTGTCTGTCTTCAGTCTAGTGCTGATGTTTGTGAGGCGTGCCTGACCCCCACTTCCCATCATGGCCTGAACTCGTTTTTCAGGATAAGTTGGAATGCCTTTGGGGAGGGTCTGCTAGCTGCATGGGGGGCTTAGAATTTTATATTTGGTTTACACAAGTGACAAGCATCGTTGTGCTACGTCATTCACCTTTCACAGAGGGGTCACCTGGCTGCCCAGAGGTCAAACAGCCGTGTGGGGACCAGACCTGCGAACACCCAGACCTGTGATCTGACGGTGTTCACGGCGTGGCCCTCTGAGAAGAGCAGGCAGGTGACTCCAAACCATCAATCCATGAGAACAAACGTGCCTCACGATGTGATAAGTAATTGATACTATTTATTATGATAGCTGCTTTTCTGAAGAAGAGGCTGTCGGGAATACCTGTAACTTCCTAATGTTTTATCCGTGTACTTGGGATTTGTCCAAGAAGGACTTTGTAGTTCACACAATTAAAACAATCCACAGAACAAAACCAAATAGAGTGAATGAACATCTGAGTTGATCCTGGTGAGCAGCCTGCCACGGTACACTGTTATCTCATTCTAAATTAGATATCAGTTTTCCTTATGGATGCCTAAGAAGGAAACGGAATTTCTCTTATGTCCAGTTTCTGAAATTAGGAGTAAGGTACCTTAATTTATGCCTAGAATGATTACAACCAAGGATGCTTAGCCAATTACTGAGTGAATATGCCTATTTATGGGAGAGGAATTGAAAGATATAATTCTCAAGAAAACGTGGAAAATCTCCACATCCATGAATGACAAACTAAAGCATAGCTGACCCAGTGGAGACCCAGCCACTGAGGATACTTTGTGGGTGTTCACTGATGTCTGTAAACTGAACTCTGCAATTGGAAACCTCTCACATTGCCCTCAAACTGGCAAAATTAGAAGCTAATTCAAAAATAATTATAAACCAGTTCATGAGCATTTAGATTTTTGTATTCCCCTCAATAATCAATGAGGAGGCAAGAAGTAGAATGCGGACAGGCATAGCTGGGTGAGAATCCTGGGGGTGGTGCAGAGGCAGGGCCAGAACACAGCCACCCGCCACACCGGCTGGGTCAGCACCCTCCCGGCCTTACGGCTGGGCCACACTGGCTTTCGCACAGAGCAGGCAGCAGCCGGTAGGAAGCCTGTGGTGCTCTCTCCTCATCCTCTGTCCTTCCTCCCTCCATGAACTGGGCTGTGTTGGTCTGGGGAGCAATGTAGTGTTAACAAAGTGCGATTATTACTAAAATCTCTCATCCCTAGATTTCTTCAACAAATAACTTTGAAAGAGGGAGACAGCAGAAGGAACCATTCACTTTGTGAGAAAGGAGAAGAGGGATTTGTTTTGTGTACAGATGGAAATCTCTGTATGAGAAAACAACCTTCCGCGTAGACCCAGACGCCAAGAGCCCTCTCAGACCCGAGGATTCCTTATCGGGGCAGGAATGGAGTCATTTTACAGCCCCTTCCCTCCGTTCCTATTTCCTGGAAGGAAATCTGGTCTCAGGCTTTGAAGCCTGTTCAGATGTTGGTGAAAAATAGCTGAACTCTGGCTGCTTGTTTAAAGACAAGAACAGCAGAGGGGAAGGAGTTTAGATAATGCCCAGTAACCTGTTCTCTGAAAGAAAAAGATACTTTCATAGAACAAGAAGAGAACAAAATGAATGCACCGAAGGTTAACAGCTAGCTGCCCATCTGCCGCCCCCGCAGGAAGTTTTACTTTCCAAAAGGAACTTCTGTGTCATATCCAGAAGTTTCTTTTATCTCAATAGGTAAATTTTGTCTCCAAAAGGTCGAATATTGTTTTACTTCCTTTCCTAGTGTAAAACAAATCTTTTTCTTAACACAACTGCATTAAAAAGTATCATTAGTACTTTGTAATGATCTCATCATTCTCTAATCACACTCAATGGAATATTGTGACTAAAAAATTTTCCCCCTTTTCCTCTTAGTCCAGGGATCCTGTCAGAGAAAAATAATTCCTGCCTGTTTTGAAATCTGTGGGCACCAATTTGAAACCTGGGTAATCACTGACCTGTCACTGGGCTTGCTGGTGACCCAGCCAAGTGAGAGCCAGGGCACATGGCAGGAGACGGCCCTGAAGCCGGGCGCTGACTTCTTTCAGGCTGACCTTAATGTGACTTAATTTAAGGGTCAGAATTACATACAGAAGGAGTCACTAGTATCAGTGCAGAAATGAGAGAGAAAGAGGTGGGAACTACTTTCTCTTATTGGAAATAGTTTAAAATTACACCTAAGTGCTGCCAACTAGCCTGGCCCCTTCGTGCCTATGACGCTCTCTCAGCCGCTGGCTCCCTTCTCCCAGGACGCTGACATGGCTTCCTTGATGCTGATGTCAACCCGGGAAATACTGACGACTTGTTAAAGGTTTTGGTGGAACAGGGTCCTCTTGCTGCTGGCATTTCTGTAACAGGAGGGAGAATCGCATGTTCTGGTGTTGGCCTAATTGTTACTAAAAGTGCGGCTGTAAATAAAGAAAGCTCAGAGGCCTGTTTTGCGGCTGAGATGATAGCATGATATTATTTCGAAAGAAACCATACCCGAATGAGGCTCCATGAATACAGACTCAGCAGTGGGCAGCGGCACGGCCCGAGCTGCCAGGAGCACGAGGAGGCCACAACTCCATCATTGAAAGGCCAGTGTTTTAGGGTTCTGCGCGCGTTTATTATTTTTGAATCAGTCACTCATCCATTAACAACAGTTTATGAGGAGCCTGACTTGCCCCAAGGCATGCTGAGCCCCACTGGGTTGGTTTCCTATTCCCAGAGCCACTCCCAGCCTGACGAGGACCGACACAGGCCCTGCATCGGAGCTGGCCATGGCGAGGGGGCGGCCACTGCTCCAGGAGCGAGTCCAGGAGGCCAAACAGTGACCCCTTAGCAGTCGCTGCCCCATGCAGCCAGGACTGGACTCATAACCAATACCTTCCCTGATTTTTTGATTTTTTTGAGACAGAGTTTCACTCTGTTGCCCAGGCCGGAGTGCAGTGGTGCGATCTCGGTTCACTGCAACCTCCACCTCCCAGGTCCAAGCGATTCTCCTGCCTCAGCCTCCCGAGTAGCTGGGAACACAGGCACGCGCCACTGTGCCCGGCTAATTTTTGGATTTTTGTAGAGATGGGTTTTCACCATGTTGGCCAGGCTGGTCTCAAACTCCTGACATCAAGCAATCTGCCCACCTCAGCCTCCCAAAGTGCTGAGATTACAGGAGTGAGCCACTGTGCCCAGCCACCTTCCCTGATTTTTCTCCTACTTATAATTTAAGATTAACCAGAGAAAGCCCAGTGTGCCCCCCGCAATGCTGCAGGACCATCTCCCACTTCCGCTCCCTGGCCTGCCTATGAGTCTCCACCAGATACAATGATGGATGATGGATGATAGATGATAAATGGATGAGCTGGGAAGCAGAAGGAGGGCGGGTGGCAGAGCTGGAAGAGAGGTAGGGATGGGCAGAGGGACGAGAAGTCACAGGGCAACAGGTTAGAGGTTGGTGATTCTGGATTGAGGGTATAATTGGCGAACAGGAATTATCTTTGTTATTCCTGAACCTTCTCCGTACCCTGGAAATTATTTCAACCTGAAAAGCCCATGAAGGAAAGAATGAAGTAGGCTGGATGCCAGCGAAGGGGCCGGCCTGGCTCTCTCTGTCTTTCTCCTGCCCATTTCTGCAGGCCACCAGCATTCTCCCATGGCAGAGCTCTGGGCTCACAGCCTCAGAGACCCAGGGCCCAAGTGGCAGGCTGTGTTTCCTTTGTTCCTGGATGTTCTGGCCAGAAGATCCCCATGGAAGGCGTTCGATGGCTCTGTCTCGGGTCAGGCCAACTCTGTGGACTGTGGCCAGGGTCGGAGCCTCCATGGTCAGGATCCCAGCCAGTTCCCAGCTGCCACCTTGGGCTCTTGGTGATTTGCCAGCCACACTCACCTCCCTTCCGGGGAGCATCTGATGCCCCTCCCCAGCCCTCCTCAGCTCTCCCTGAGTGGTGCCATTCCCAGGTTCAGAGGCTGACACAGGACCTGGGCAGTCCAAGCCCGGCCAATCCCTGGACTTGACTGGGCCACTCTTTTCTTCTGAACTTGAGCGAGAGGAGGCCCCACAGAAGGCAGGGCCCACATCGCTTAACCCGCAAGTCCTCTGGGCCACTGTGGTCCTGCTTTCTGCGCCAGGCGTCCCTGGGCTCAGATCCTCCTTCAGGTCCTGACACTGCCTGGGAGCTTGGCCTGGGGACTCCTGTGAAAACCACATGGCACAGACCACATTGATACCTAAGTCACTGTTGCTGTGTGTGGGCCAGGGGCACCCACTTCCTGCAGCAGGGGTGAGTTCTCTGCCCTAGTATGAGGACAGAATAGTCTGCAACCTTGCGGGGGACTCACAGCGTGCAATGACCGGCGGGCGTGGTCAGGACCACCCAAGCCCAGATGCATCCCTTGCCCCCAGATCCCAGGAACTGGGAGACATGTGGCTAGGGACATGTTTCATGTGTTGTCAAAACACTTTCCTTGGCACAGTCCTTTAAAATACAGTGAAAGCCACTGGGATATGCAACTGATTTTAAAGCCCAAAGTGCCACAAGCTGCCAGGATCATCCTCTGGGGCTTAACGGCTTCATTGTGGCTGTTGAAGGAAAATTGATCGTAACGAGTTGGAAAGTCACCAGACGTCCTCTATGACTGAGCACTGGAGACCAGGCATAGACCATGCTGGGTGCACCCCTGCCCCTGCCCTCCCTCCCACCAAACACTCTGCTGGGTTTGCTGAAGTCCACAGGAGACTGTTCAAGGCATCGTTCCAGACCCCTGTGCCCCAGCAGCTGAAGTGGCAGCACATGGCTGCCTCGCTAGGAACATCCACATTTCCAGCTTTGGGTACTAAACTCAGGTAAAAATCATCCCTCTCCCGAACTGGAACCTTGCTGATGAACACGTTCACTGCCCAGACCGCACTGTATCTCGAGTCATTGTCCTTCTCCAGCTAGCTCTGGTCTCTTCCGTCGGAGAGGCGTGGGCCATGTGGTCTCGAAGTGCCCCGTGGCTGGAGCAGTTCGAAGCAGCCGCTGTGGCTCCGTGGCCGCCGTCGCCCTGCACTTCCTCAGGTCCTTCGTGAAGTCTCTGAGGGCCTCTGATGGGTATATGGCCGTGGAGTGCAGCAGACACTAATGGAAACAGGACTGGCAAAGACGGAGGGCAGCAGCCCTGGAATGCAGCTTTAACCCAAGCGGCCTTGAGCTAGGATGCTGCTGGCACAGCCGTCCTCTCAGGGAGCAGCTACCGAGCCTCAGAAGAGCATCTGCCACGGCCCCGAGCAGAGACCCCAGCAAGGATGGTGGATCCATGGGCCCTGTGGCCCTGGAGTGTGGACAATGACCTTAGCACAAGACAAGGGTCTGCTTGGGACCCCTCCCTCCATGATGTGGACACTCACTTCCCCACAGCACGTGGGACCAAGGACGTGATGGTGCCGGGTACCTTGGTGCCATGCACTGAACGCTGTGTCCCTCACCTGGGCCCTAGCAGGGAGCATGGACTTGGCATCTCTATGTCCCCTCTGGAGGGACATAAGCCCCAGGGTGACCAGGCCATGTCTGCTGGGGACCAGGTGATGGCTTTCTCATGATGCCAGCATGCCGGCTCACGTGTGCTTGAGTGCCAGAATGGTTCCCAGAGGGCCTGGGACTCAGCACTGCCCCCACCATGGAGCCCAGCTGGGCACAGGTGATGGAGGTGCCCCCCGCTGACATGAGTGGCAGTGCCTTTGAGGGTCTCGAGATGCCAGTCAGCATGGCGGGGTCACTCAGGCAGAGCGTGTGAGCTGTGGGGAGGCGCTGTCGGTAGATGCACTGCCTGAGGCCCAGCAGGCATGGTGGTCCTGGTCCTGTGCGTTTACTCCTCTCGTCTGAGGGCTGCTCAGGGCACTCCCTGGTGCTCCCCAGAAGCCTCTCCTCGCTTGCTGGTGCAGCCTTGCCTGGGCTGCCTGTTCTCCCTCCTCATGTCTCAGTCCCGGTGTGCTTGGCCCTGTGCTCACCTGTGCTCCTGTCACCACTGCAGGCTGGGAACTCAATGTCTCATTCACTACCTGGTCACCGCATCCCAGGCTGAGTGCAGGACGCGTTTGATGAGTGGCTTTGCAGCGTCTGTGCCTGGCTGTGTTTGTGAGTGGTACTGGGTTGTCGACTGCACTATCTTCTAACTCTGTTCTCTCCATTCTGCTTGGCGCATCCGTCTGTGCTGCTGTGGGAGCCTCCAGGTTCCCTCTGGCTCCTCCTGGGGACCCCTTTACCGGGCAGCACCTGCCCACACTTCCCACCTGACCGCAGCCCACATGCCCAATCGTGCTGCCGCTCCACTGTGCTCACCAGCATTCGGGGCTCGACTTTACAGGCTTTTCAAGACATGTGGTGTGAAGTGGTGCCTCATTGTTTTCATCTGCATTTCTCTCCTTTGCAGTAACTTTGAGGTTATGAGCACACACATGGTGCTTGTGTCTCTTGAACTGGCTTCCTGTGGTGGCTATCATATGACCACGGACGCAGTGGCTTAAACACACACACTTATCTTCTCCGCAGTTCTGGGGTCAGAAGTCTGAATGTGGGTCGGGAGGGCTGTGTTCCTTCCGGAGGCTCCAGGAAGAGCTGACTTCCCCGCCTTTCCCAGCTCCCAGAGGCCCCACATTCCTGGGCAAGGCCCCACATTCCTGGGCAAGGCCCCTGCCTCCCTCTGCAAAGGCCCCAGGAACATCCCCGGGCCCATCCGGATCAACCAGGCTCCTTTCCTGCCCAGGCCCCCACCCAGCACCTCTGCAAAGGCGCTTGTGTCCTGACTCATCTCCACAGCTGCTGACAGCAGGGACCCAGCCGCTCTGGGAGGGTCAGGTCTCACCACAGATATTCATCCACAGCACTTGTACACCCTTCTGTTGGGCTTCCTGCTTTCTTCTTGATGACTTGCAGGAACTCCTTGTATATTTTAAATATAATCCTGGGTGTCTGAAACATCGCAAATGTTTCCCCCCTGCATGGCGTGGGTTTATGAACTCTGCCTACCACAGACTTCACTGAGCAGAAATTATTAATGTTGACATAAAATTCTATCTTTTTTTTAACCTTATGGATGGCGCTTTGGGATTCTTGTCTTAAAAAACCTTTCCCAACCTACAAAGTTTCTTACTCTTACTGTCCTTGTCTCTTTTTTTAAAAAAAATTATTTTTTAATTTTTTAAAAATGTGGAGGTGGGGTCTATGTTGCCCAGCCTGGTCTCAAACTCCTAGGTTCCCATGCTCCTCCCATCTTGGCCTCCCAAAATGTTGAAATTACAGGCATGAGCCACTGTACCCGGCTCCTAGTTTCGTTTTTGTTATTGAAGAAATTAACCCATCTGGAATCTACCTTTGCTTAAATGTTGTAATGTAGGACCAATTTTATCCACATTGCGATTTTCTAAATACCATTGGCCAAACTGTCATTCTTCCATTGTTCTGTGATGTCCTCGTCATCATTTACGTGGGTCTACTTTGAACCCTCCTTTCCCTTCATCTATGAAAATGTTCCTATGTCAGTAGTATAGTGAATTTTTAAAAAATTATCATTAAAATTTTAATATATAACAGAAGAGAGTAGTATAAATAACCCATGTGTCCGTCTGCAGCCTCAACGATAACCAGTCTCTAAACTGTTGATGCCATGGCTGTGTACTGTGGCTTGTTACTGGTAGGTTATTTTCCTGCCTTGATCTCCAGTGAAAGAGTTACTGTATCTACTAATAGGCATTTCTGCTTTCACATGCATTTTAGAATAAATTTATTGAGGTCATCAAAAAATCGAGCTAGAAGATGAATAGTGACAGTATGAAACACTTACAGCAATAAAAAAGAATGAGTGAAAATTGATTAAGCATCTGACTCAACAATTAGAAACAACACAGCAAAATTAACTGAAGGAAGCCAGAATGAAGGAGCTAAGACAGAAGCACGGGCTAATACAATAGAAAAAATGATAACAGGTGGACTAACAAATTAGAAAGCTGATTCTTTGAAAAATAAAGCAAGATAAATTGATAGATAATGTTGTCAAGAATACAAGGTGAGAAAGCACAAGTATACAAAATAAGGAATGATGAGGTAAAAATAACAAGGAAACAGATGAAATTAAAAGCAGCATGAGACCATCTGCTCAATGCTATTCAAATCAGCTTGAAATCCTAGAAGAATGGACAATCTTCTAAGAAAATATTGACCAAATGGATCTCAAAAGAGATGGAAAATCTAAATTAGTCACTTTATTTTAAAAAAGAGGTGCTCACCACCAACACCCAGAAGCAACAGGTGCAAACATTTTTATAGGAGAATTGTAACAAACTTTAAATAGGGGATAATTCCAATAATTTAAAAACTCTTTCAGAGCATTGGAAAAGAAGGTAAACCTCCAGTTTTTTCTACACAGCGAATAACATTAGTGACCAAAACCTGAAAAGACTGCGCCAAAAAGAAAACTACAAGTCATCCCCAATCTCACCTATACGTATCAATAAAAATGTAAATAAAATATAGTCTGTTACAAGAATGGTCTGAGCAATAAATAAACACATAAAAAGCAGAAAGAAAAACGTAGAGATATGGTAGCACATTTAAAATAGTGCAAGGTGATCAAGGAATGGCAGGATGGTTCTATGACAGGGTGTCTATTATTAACATTTATCATATTAATAATTCTGAGAAGAAATTACATCATCTTCAGAATTGCTGTAAACATATTTTTAAAACATTCCTTAATATTGAATAAAATGAGATAAATATTTCTTTACTACTATCTAATATGAAATATTCATATGCTTGCTAGTTTAGTACTTTCATTGGAATCAAGAAAAACCAAAAATACCCGGTACCAGCACTACTGAATAACATTATACTGGAGGCATCAGTGCATGCAGTTAGATAAAAGAAACAACATACAGCATACAAATTAGAAAGGAGGAGACAAAGTTGTTTACCAGTACTAAGACTGTATGTCTAAATTTTCAATAGGGTGCAAGACCATTCAATGGGGAAAGAATAATCTTTTCAACAAATGCATCTGGGACAGCTAGAAATCCACACGCAAACTAATGAAGTTAGACCCGTCTCTCACAACATAGACAAAAATTCAAAATGAATCAAAAACTTAAATACAAGTGCTTAAATCATAAAACCTTTAGAAGAAAACAGCAGTAAATGTTCACGACCCTAGGCTTGTCAATGATTTCTTACACATGAAACCAAAAACACTAGCAAAAAAAGGAGATAAATTGGACTTCATCAAGATAAAATACTTTGTGCATCAAAGAACACAACTAAGAAAGTGAAAATACAGCCCATATAAAGGGAGAAAATATTTACAAATTGCATAATCTGTAATACATAAAATCTCTTCTAATTCAACGACAAAAGACAAGCAACCCAACTGAAAAATGGGCAAAGGCTTGAATGGGCATTTCTCCCAAGAAGATATACAAATGGCCAACAAACATATATGTTAAAAGAAAAACTTCAGATAAATTGAATTTAAAGGAGTTTAACTGAGCAATGAACAATTTATTAATTGGGAAGCCCCCAGAATCACAGTAGATTCAGACAGACTCCAGGGATGCCTCATGGTCAGAACAAATTTATAGACAAAAAAGTGAACCGACATACAGAAATCGGCAATGAGGTATAGAAACAACTGGATTGGTTACAGGTTGGTGTTTGCCTTATTTGAACACAGTTTGAACACTTAGCAGTCTATGAGAGGTTGTAGTATGGCCGCAGGGATTGGCCAAGACTCAGCTGTTGTTACAGGCACATACTCCTAAGTTAGGTTTTCAATCTTGTCTGCCTATTAAGCTAAGTTACAGTTTGTCCACAAGGACTCACATATAGAAGTATGGAGTCCTTCTCAGGGGATATTTAGTTTGCTTTAAATCAAAACCACAATGGAAACCACTGCACACGTATTTCACACCCACTATTTTTTCTTGTAAATTTGTTTAAGTTCTTTGTAGATTCTGTATATTAGCCCTTTGTCAGATAGATTGCAAATTTTTTCTCCCATTCTGTAGGTTGCCCATTCACTCTGATGGTAGTTTCTTTTGCTGTGCAGAAGCTCTTTAGTTTAATTAGATCCCAGTTGTCTATTTTGGCTTTTGTTGCCATTGCTTTTGGTGTTTTAGTCATGAAAGTCTTTGCCCATACCTGTGTCCTGAATGGTATTGCCTAGGTTTTCTTCTAGGATTTTTATGGTTTTAGGTCTAACATTTAAGTCTTTAATCCTATCTTGAATTAATTGTTGTATAAGGTGTAAGGAAGGGATCCAGTTTCAGCTTTCTACATATGGCTAGCCAGGTCTCCCAGCACCATTTATTAAATAGGGAATCCTTTCCCTATTTCTTGTTTTAGTCAAGTGTGTCAAAGATCAGATGGTTGTAGATGTGTGGCATTATTTCTGAGGGCTCTATTCTGTTCTATTGGTCCATATCTCTGTTTTGGTAGCAGTACCATGCTGTTTTGGTTACTGTAGCCTTGTAGTACAGTTTGAAGTCAGGTAGCACGATGCCTCCAGCTTTGTTGCTTTTGTTTAGGATTGTCCTGGCAATGTGGGCTTATTTTGGTTCCATAAAAATTTTAAAGTAGCTTTTCCCACTTCTGTGAATAAAGTCATTGGTAGCTTGATGGGGATGGCATTGAATCTATAAATTACCTTGGGCAATACGGCCATTTTCAAAATATTGATTCTTCCTATCCATGAGCATGGAATGTTCTTCCATTTGTTTGTGTCCTCTTTTATTTCACTGAGCAGTGGTTTGTAGTTCTTGAAAAGGTCCTTCATATCCCTTGTAAGTTGGATTCCTAGGTATTTTATTCTCTTTGAAGCAATTGTGAATGGGAGTTCACTCATGATTTGGCTCTGTTTGTCTGTTATTGGTGTATAGGAATGCTTGTGATTTTTGCACATTGATTTTGTATCCTGAGACTTGGCTGAAGTTGCTTATCAGCCTAAGGAGATTTTGGGCTGAGACGATGGGGTTTTCTAAATGTACAATCATGTCATCTACAAACAGGGACAATTTGATTTCCTCTTTTCTTAATTGAATACCCTTTATTTCTTTCTCCTGCCTGATTGTCCTGGCCAGAACTTCCAACACTATGTTGAATAGGAGTGGTGAGAGAGGGCATCCCTGTCTTGTGCCAGTTTTCAAAGGCAATGCTTCCAGTTTTTGCCT
>NW_012114766.1:428673-429068 GCF_000951035.1 Colobus angolensis palliatus
TTCGGTTGTGAATCTCTCTGGTCCTGGACTTTTTTTGGTTGGTAGGCTATTAATTATTGCCTCAATTTCAGAGCTTGTTATTGGTCTATTCAGGGATTCAACTTCTTCCTTGTTTAGTCTTGGGAGAGTGTATGTGTCCAAGAATTTGTCCATTTCTTCTAGATTTTCTAGTTTATTTGCGTAGAGGTGTTTATAGTATTCCCTGATAGTAGTTTCTATTTCTGTGGGATTGGTGGTGATATCCCCTTTATCATTTTTTAATTGAATCTATTTGATTCTTCTTTTTTTCTTCTTTATTAGTCTTGCTAGTGGTGTATCAATTTTGTTGATCTTTACAAAAAACCAGCTCCTGGATTCATTGGTTTTTTGAAGTTTTTTTTTTTTTTTTTTTTTTT
>NW_012114766.1:429391-429919 GCF_000951035.1 Colobus angolensis palliatus
TAATTTGATTGCACTGTGGTCTGAGAGACAGTTTGTTATAATTTCTGTTCTTTTACATTTGCTAAGGAGTGCTTTACTTCCAACTATGTGGTCAGTTTTGGAACAAGTGTGATGTGGTGCTGAGAAGAATGTATATTCTGTTGATTTGGGGTGGAGAGATCTGTAGATGTCTATTAGGTCCACTTGGTGCAGAGCTGAGTTCAAGTCCTGGATATGGATATCCTTGTTAATTTTCTGTCTCATTGATCTGTCTAATGTTAACAATGGGGGTTAAAGTCTCCCATTATTATTGTATGGGAGTCTAAGTCTCTTTGTAGGTCTCTAATGACTTGCTTTATGAATCTGGGTGTTCCTGTATTGGGTGCATGTATATGTAGGATAGTTAGCACTTCTTGTTGAATTGATCCCTTTGCCATTACATAATGGCCTTCTTTGTCTCTTTTGATCTTTGTTGGTTTAAAGTCTGTTTTATCGGCCGGGCACGGTGGCTCAAGTCTGTAATCCCAGCACTTTGGGAGGCCGAGACGG
>NW_012114766.1:430137-499930 GCF_000951035.1 Colobus angolensis palliatus
TAGGATTGCAACACCTGCTTTTTTTTGTTTTCCATTTGCTTGGTTGATCTTCCTCCATCCCTTTATTTTGAGCCTATGTGTGTCTCTACACGTGAGATGCGTCTCCTGAATACAGCACACTGATGGGTCTTGAGTCTTTATCCAATTTGACAGTCTGTGTCTTTTAATTGGGGCATTTAGCCCATTTACATTTAAGGTTAATATTGTTATGTGTGAATTTGATCCTCTCATTATGATGTTAGCTGGTTATTTTGCTTGTTAGTTGATGCAGTTTCTTCCTAGTTTTGATGGTCTTTACAATTTGGCATGTTTTTGCAGTGGCTGATACTGGTTGTTTCTTTCCATGTTTAGTGCTTCCTTCAGGAGCTCTTATAAGGCAGGCTTGGTGGTGACAAAATCTCTCAGCATTTGCTTGTCGGTAAAGGACTTTATTTCTCCTTCACTTATGAAGCTTAGTTTGCTGAATATGAAATTCTGGGTTGAAAATTCTTTTCTTTAAGAATGTTGAATATTGGCCCCCATTCTCTTCTGGCTTGTAGTTTCTGCCAAGAGATCTGCTGTTAGTCTAAGGGACTTCCCTTTGTGGGTGACCCGACCTTTCTCTCTGGCTGCCCTTAGCATTATTTTCTTTCATTTCAACCTTGGTGAATTTGACAATTATGTGTCTTGGGGTTGCTCTTCTAGAGGAGTATCTTTGTGCCATTCTCTGTATTTCCTGAATTTGAATGTTGGCCTGCCTTGCTCAGGTGGGGAAGTTCTCCTGGATAATATACTGAAGAGTGTTTTCCAACCTGGTTGCATTCTCCCTGTAACTTTCAGGTACACCAATCAGTAGATTTGGTCTTTTCACATAGTCCCATATTTCTTGGAGGCTTTGTTCATTTCTTTTTACTCTCTTTTTCTCTAAACTTCTCTTCTCACTTCATTTCATTCATTTGATCTTCAATCACTGATACCCTTTCTTCCACTTGATTAAATCGACTACCGAAGCTTGTGCATGCGTCACATAGTTCTCGTGCCATAGTTTTCAGCTCCATCAGGTCATTTAAGGTCTTCTCTACACTGCTTATTCTAGTTAGCCATTCGTCTAATCTTTTTTCAAAGTTTTTAGCTTCTTTGCAATGGGTTCAAACATCCTCCTTTAGCTTGGAGAAGTTTGTTATTGCTGATCTTCTGAAGCCTACTTCTGTCAACTCATCAAAGTCATTCTCCATCCAGCTTTGTTCCATTGCTGGCGAGGAGCTGCATTCCTTTGGAGGAGAAGAAGTGCTCTGATAGTTAGAATTTTCAGCTTTTCTGCTCTGGTTTCTTCCCATCTTTGTGGTTTTATCTACCTTTGGTCTTTGATGATGGTGACCTATAGATGGGGTTTTGGTATTGATGTCCTTTTTGTTGATATTGATGCTATTCCTGTTTGTTAGTCTTCCTTCTAACAGTCAGGACCCTCAGCTGCAGGTCTGTTGGAGTTTACTGGAGGTCCACTCCAGTAGAGGCTGCAGAACAGCAAATATTGCTGCCTGATCCTTCCTTTGGAAGCTTTGTCTCAGAGGGGCACTCAGCTGTATGAGGTGTCAGTCAGCCCCTACTGGGAGATGTCTCCCAGTTAGGCTACTCGGGGGTAAGGGACCCACTTGAGGAGACAGTCTGTCCATTCTCAGATCTCAAACTCTGTGCTAGGAGAACCACTACTCTCTTCAAAGCTGTCAGACAGGGATGTTTAAGTCTGCAGAAGTTTCTGCTGCCTTTTGTTCAGCTATGCCCTGCCCCCAGAGGTGGAGTCTACAGAGGCAGGCGAGCCTTGTTGAGCTGCGGTGGGCTCCACCCAGTTCGATCTTTCTGGCCGCTTTGTTTACCTACTCAAGCCTCAACAATGGTGGACGCCCCTCCTCAGCCTTGCTGCCACCTTGCAGTTGGATCTTGGACTGCTGTGCTATCTGTGAGCAAGGCTCCGTGGGCGTGGGACCCTCTGAGCCAGGCATGGGATATAATCTCATGTGCCATTTGCTAAGACCATTGGAAAAGCGCAGTATTAAGGCGGGAGTGTCCTGATTTTCCAGGTACCATCTGTCCCAGCTTCCCTTGGCTAGGAAAGGGAATTCCCCGACCCCTTGTACTTCCCTGGTGAGGAGATGCCCTGCCCTGCTTTGGCTCACACTCCATGGGCTGCTCCCACTGTCCAACAAGTCCCAGTGAGATAAACCTGGTACCTCAGTTGTAAATGTAGAAATCACCCATCTTCTGCGTCGCTCACACTGGGAGCTGTCCACTAGCACTGTCCCTATTTGACCATCTTGGAACCAAGACCAAGAAATTGGAATTCCTATATTGTATTGGTACCTTGCCTTAGATTTGTAAAATGGTGAGGCTGCCATAGAAGAGTTTTAACTCAACAAGTACCCAGCAATTCCAGTTTTGGGTATATAACCCCTCACACCAAATTGAAAACTGGTGTTCAAAAAGAAAATTGCTCATGAACGTTGATAGCAGCTTTATTTTCAATAGGCAGAAGGTAGAATCAACCCATACGCCCATCAGCTGAAGAAGGGGTGATCAAAAATGTGTGGTATACAGACAATGGAGTGTTAGTTAGCCACAGAAAGGAAGGAGGCCCTGATACACGCTACACATACATGAAACTTGAAAACGTTATACTAAGTGAGAGAAGGCAGGCATGAAAGCCTACATATTACACGGCTCCACTTATACATCCAGAGTAGGCAAGCCCAGAGACAGGTGGCAGATTGGGGACTGCCAGAGGCTGGGGGCCAGGGGATGGGGGAGAGACTTCTAGTGGGGAAAGGGCTTCCTACTGGGGTGATGAAGATAGGCAGAGGTGATACACAATATTGTGAATGCACTAAATGTCACTAATGGTAAACTTATGTACATAAAATAAAATAGCAATAACAAAACTAGGAGGCCGATAAAGACCATATATCTGGAGAATTTGGCAGAATGAACTGAAAAACAACCTCAAAAAATGAGAGAATTGGTGAGGCAGTCTGGTATGAAATTAAAAGACACAATCCAAGTGCTTTCATTAAGCAAATAACAAGCTAGAAGCTACAAACAAAGGGAAAGATCACATTTATAAAAGCAAAAAAAAGAGCTGAGGAACAGCTCATTCGGGATGTACATCCTCTCTCTTACCTCCCTCCATGGCTCAGCTCCTTCGTGCACTGCGACAGCAGAGTTTTAAGGATGCCCCTGAACCTGGTGCTGCTCCTATGATTGTGTTAAGTTACCTGGGAGGGGCTTCATCTCACCACATATTTGGTGAAGCAGGGAGCTTTCCCCAGCTGGTGCAAAGGGCAGTCAGACAGATTCAGGGCATGCAAAGGACTAGGCTCACTGCCGTTACTGACTTTAAAGATGGATGTGGCCCTGGGAGAAGAATTCAGGTGCAGGTGCCCCGAGGAGCTGAGTGGCCCCAGCTGACAGTCAGTGAGGAAACAAGGGTTTCAGTCACACAGCTGCAAATAATCAAATGCTGTCAATGACCTGAAGGTGCCCCGGAGCCCTTAGTTCTGTTGCTGCTCTGGCTGCACCTCTCCCTTTCATCCAACAAAGATGCCCCAGATGAACTCTCAGAGAGCAAGGCACTGCGAGCTGTTCACTGTTCCATTCCCAAAGCATCGTTTATTTAGGTTATAAAAGGGATGAGAATAAAAGCCTGAGATGGTCTTCAAAATGTTATATCTTGCTCTGAGCGATGAAAAATTATGCATGCTTTCTCCTATGATATGCGTCTGTTAGAGAGAGGAGAGAGCTCTCTGAAGGCCAAGTGAGGCACTACCTCTGGATGTGGGGCACCGAGTCACTGCGCACATTTTATTATGTGTCTGTTTCTGTGCTCAGGGGACAGGAGTGAATAATGCACAGGCCCTTCAATGAATCCACAGTTGTGTGAGTGGACGTGGCCAAGGAACTGTGATGGAACACACTCATGAAGAACAAAGCTGTGGAGGTCACAGCAGCAGGCGGCCAGGTCTGGAGGAGATGCATGGGAGCCAGACATCCACATGCAAGAGAGGAGGGCGCCCCCAGGAGTCCACAGTTTATTTGTCAGCATGAAAAATCCCATCTGGAAAGTCAGTGATACAGAGCAGTAACTCACAAGGACAAAAAACGGCCAATTAAGGAAAAAAGCCAAATGTATCTTTTCTGGAATCTCTCCCAAAATCTTGAGAGGAGGCTACATTTGTAGTACATAGTAACACATTATCTCTCTTCCTCCTCCTCCTCTTTCTGTGTGTCTTGTCTCTCGCACAGGTGTAGTCCTGAGGCTCTGCACCCAGCTGCTCCCCTCAGCACCTAGCCCTGAAGCCCAGTCAGCTTCTCGGATGCTGCCAGCCTCTCTCCTCTGCTCAGTACGTTTTACCTCCACCAGCGCAGCAGGGCCTGACCCATTACAGTGTTGTGAACTTTAGGGTTTCAGGTTCATATCTGGTGTCAAAATTCATGGGATAAGGCTGTCTCTAAAGTCTTTCCTGGCTCTCATATTTTATGAGTCAATTCTACGATTTTGGAGAAAGGAGATATTCCGAACGAAAGGAGAGAGAACAAAGGTTGGATGGAATCCATGTAGGTTTGAGAGAGAGAAGAGGAAAAAGTACTCCAGAGGAGGATAAAGGAACAGGAACCAGGCATCTGCGCGGTGGTGCCTGTGGTACCAGCTAACTGGGCGGCTGAGGCAGCAGTCAGCAGAGCTCACGCCACTGCACTCCAGCCTGGGCAGCAGAGCAAGACCCTGTCTCAAAAAGTAAATAAAAAGGAACACATTGGAGGCAGGAATGTCCTGGGCACCTTGGCTCTAGACATGCCAGAGCACTGTGATGCCAGGGCAGTGAGGGGAGCGCTCTACCGGAACCCTGTGATGGGAGCTCTGCGAGGGGAGTGCCGTGAGGGAACACGGAGAGGGATGTGAGGGAGCGCTGTGAGGGGAGGGATGTGAGCGAGGGCTGTGACGGAAGAGCTGTGAGGGGAGAGATGTGAGGCGAGCACTATGCCAGAGCGCTGTGAGGGGAGCACTGTGAGGGGGTTGTTGTAAGGAGAGTACTGTGAGGGGGGCGCTGTGAGGGGAGGGATGTGAGGGGAGCGCCCTGAGGGGAGCGCTGTGCCAGAGCGCTGTGAGGGGAGCACTTTGAGGGGAGGAATGTGAGCAAGGGCTGTGAGGGGAGCGCCGTGAGGGGAGAGATGTTGTTAGGGGAGAGCCCTGAGGGGAGAGATGTGAGGGGTGCCCGTGAGGGGAGGGATGTAAGGAGAGCGCTGTGAGGGGAGGGATGTGAGGGAGGTCCTGTGAGGGGAGCGCCGTGAGGGGAAGGATGTGAAGGGAGTGCCCTGAGCAGAAGGATGTGAGGGGGGCGCTGTGAGGGGAGAGATGTGAAGGGAGTGCCCTGAGGGGAGGGATGTGAGAGGGGCGCCCTGAGGGGAGGGATGTGAGGGGAGCGCCATGAGGGGAGAGATCTGAGGGGAGCGCTGTGTCAGAGCACTGTGAGGCGAGCACTGTGAGGGGGTTGTTGTGAGGGGAGCACTGTGAGGGGGGCGCTGTGAGGAAAGGGATGTGAGCAAGCATTGTGAGGGGAGCGCCTTAACGGGAGAGATGTGAGGGGAGCCCCCTGAGGGGAGGGATGCCAGGGGAGCGCTGTGCCAGAGCGCTGTGAGGGGGTTGTTGTGAGGGGAGCACCGTGAGGGGAAGGATTTAGGGGGCGCTATGAGGAAAGGGTTGTGAGCAAGCATTGTGAGGGGAGTGCTATGAGGGGAGAGATGTGAGGTGAGCGCCCTGAGGGGAGGGATGTGAAGGGGACGCTGTGAGGGGAGGGATGTGAGTGAGCTCTGTGAGGAGAGCTCAGCGAGGGGACGTTTTAAGCATAATTCCTTGGTTTTGCCTTTATCGTTCTCCCTCTTGCTCCTCCACACAGGCCTGGCACTGGCATGGGTTGCTGAGAAGGCCCCTGAAGCAGCATTTCCTCATCACCATGGCCTCCAAAAGAGCCGGGCCTCCTATGAGCCCTAGAGTGCAGGTTCTCTAGCGGCCACTGGGGCCCTGAGAACCTTCCTCTGGTCACCGTCAAGGTCAGCCAGGACCTCGGAAGCCAGTGTTGCTCACTCTGTCTCTCATGCAATCACCTCTGGCTGAGCTGGTTGTGGGAACAGGCTCCAGCCTATGAGACCAGGAAAGGGTCCCTGGTGAGAAGGTCCTGGTCACCTCCCCTTCCTCCTGCCAGTCACTGTGGTTCTCTTCTGGGTCATCATGGAAGTCTCCTTGGTTCTTCATCAGCCAAGAGTGACAGGAACAAGAATAACAAGAGGACCTTGTGCAAGGAGCTCCTGATGCCTTCCCCAGTCCATTTGTCCACCCCTTGGGTGGCTCACACGCAAGCTGCTCTTCTCTCCACACCTGCTTATAAACATGGAGGGTCATCACTCATGGATAAGGGTTTTCTTTTTTTCTTTTTTCTTTTTTTTTTTTACCAAAAATATCTTTGCTGTAAGGCAAAGCAGGGCTGAGGATGGAGAGACAGAGACCTCCCATCTTTGCTCCTTCACCTCTCAATCAAAAGGGCAATAAAGTAATTGAAAAGGCATAAAAACAAAACTCAAAGAGGAGAAGATAGGAAGAGTCAGCCAGGTGGGAGGACTGAGCATTCCCAGGCAGAGCAGGAACAGGGAAGCCCAGCTACCACCCAGGGGATCTGCACCAGACTCAGGAAACTTCAGAAGTCAGGGGCGTCAGGGAGCTCAGGTGATTGTGAGGCACCTCAGGCATGCAGGGGCAGCTGGGCAGTGAGGGTGGAGGACCCGGCGCTGAGAGGGGTGAGTGGAGCCCCCCTGTGGAGAGTGGGATACCTCACCCACCTCCCAAGCTCCCAGAATGTCAAAGGCCAGGCTCATACCCCCAGGCAGGAGGTCAAAGAATTAAAGCACCCCTCTCTTGGCTGTGGAGGGAAAATCTAAAAATGCAGTCTTTGGATTTAGGGGTCCCCAGTGGAAGAACTGAGCCATTTCCACTGCTGTGAGGTGAGGGCCACTCGTAAGCAAGCCCCCATATGCTGCCTACAGCTGTTAATGCCTTGGTCTAGCCAAGGGCACTTGGCTGAAGAGCTGTTCTCAGCAGGGTCCCAGCAGGAAATCCATGACACACTCAAGCTTGGTAAATCGAGGAAAGTTTAATTAAGAAACTGCTAATGAAAAGCCACAATCAAAAAGGAACTAACGGCAAACGTGCAGGCAGTCTTGGGAAACCATGGGAGAGCTGCAGCACCAACTCCAGTCTTGAAGGACATGCCTGGGCAGTCAGTGGAACCCAGGAAGGCCACAGGACAGCAGGGATACCCAGCAAGGCCTTCAGGAGAGGGATGCAGACGACTGGAGGAAACCTCACTGGGAAAGAGCCCGGCTGCATCTCCTCCCTACACACCATCCACTCCAGTTGGAAGCACATGCGGCTGCTTCCTGCATGTGAGCGGGTTGGGTGGGGTGGGGGTTCTATGTGGAGCATGCAGGCCAGAGACCCAGGGAGACTCTAACATGACACAGACCCAGAGAGAAACCTGGAGGAAGCTGGGTGGATGGAGGGAGTAGGATGCAGACAAACCTATGATATTTGCAGAGAAACAGGGAGGCCGTGAAATAAGAACAGACACCACAAAACTACACACAGAATCTTTCAATTAAAAGTACAATACACATAAATAATTTAATAGAAATGTTGAATATTAGACTCATTTACATCTCCCAGAAACAGAATAAAAAGATGCACAGATGAAGAATTAGGGAGGAATGACAAAAGAAATAGAGAACCCAGAAATTCCAATACCCCCTTAATGAGAACAGAGACCAGAGAGGTCACACAGGAGAGATCAGCCAAGAAATAACTCAAACAAGTGGTCCAGAACTGCAGACAGTAGCCCAGATTGACAGAGCAGCACATGCATGAAAGAACAGAGTAAAAACACCTGTGTCATCCAAAGCCTCATTGCCCAGACACTGCAAGCAGAGTTCACCAGCAGCCCAGGGGTCAGAGCAACAGGCCCCCAGCACTCTCGTGGCAGAACTGGAATGGCTGAGACCTCCCTACTGAACACCGGAGTCTGCAGGGCGGGAAGCAAGGCCTCCTCAGTTCTGAGAGATGTTACTTGCAGCCTAGAATCCTGGTCCCAGAAAGAAAAGGTCAAGGAGAGAATGGCAATGTCTCCAGACATTGCAGGTCTCAAAGTATTCCTCCCACACAGGGTCTCTCAGGGAGCGCTGAAGGTGAGGAGCAGGGAGACACAGGGAGATGTGGCCAGAGCCTTGGGAGCTGAGGCAGTGGGGGCCTCAGGGACCCCATGGCTGGACCGTCGATGTGCCTGATCACGCAAGGGTCTTTCTTATTTCTGCTAGGAAGTGTGTGGCTAGAACAGTGGTCCCTTCCTAGAAGTCTAAGGAAATAACAATGAAAATGCAACAGCTCCTAACCCCAGAGGAAACAGGGAGTGCATGAAGGAAAATTTAATCATTTTACAATTACACAGCTCAGCTGAGAATAAGCTCTGCGTGATCACAGGATGGCAACCTGGAATACTGAGGTCATCACAGAGTGTGGCTATCGCATTGGCGGAGAAGAGGGTGCAGAGAGTGTGGGTACATGCATGTGCTTAGCAGAAAGGTTAGGTCCTCCTCCATCATTGAAGGAAATCAATAGATGAGCCCCAAAATAAACAACATGAAACACAAGCATGTTGTTCACTCACAGGAGGCAAACACCAAGAGACACAGTGGCAGCCGCAGGGACCGAGGGTGGAATAAGGAAGCTGCTTTCACCACAAACCAGGCAGTAATGCTGGGCTCTTAAAAGCTTTGCATGCAGTGATTCTTTTGGCTAAGATCAAGCGTAGTACCTGTTCTTAGCCATTTAAGAATTTTACATGTATGACTGTAATAAAAATTACAAGTAAAACCTTAAAAATATGTAGAAAGTTACGTTTTAAATAGCAACAAATAATTTGGGTGTTGATGTATAAAACAGAGCAGGGCTACTAGGCTTAACTGGAATTTGAGGCAGATGCAGCTTATAAAATTTCAATAATTAGTTTCTGAAATTTTATTTTAAAAAATAATTATGAGTAGAGGACACATTGCTTTTTATTTTGCTGGTAGTTTTCATTACACACAGGCTGCAATTCGAGAATTGCTGAAAGAGACTGAGCTGAACAACTTAGAGCTGTGCCAATAAAAGTCTCCATTAGGTCCTAAAGTCCCCAGAGGCTGGAGGCTATGGAGCTCTTGCTACAGGAGCCAGCTGGTTGGACATGGCCTGAGCCCCCGTACTCGCCCACAGATGCTGTGGTTCTGCCACAAAACCAGCCCCTTGCTTCCAGCATCCTCTGTTTCCATGAGCAATACCACAAGCCTTGAGCAGAACTAGAGCCGAGTGCGTGGACACAGGTGCCATCTCGTGATCTCCACCTCCTGAACCGTGTGTGGGCACTGACGGCAGAGTGGAAAGCAGAAAGCTGTGGGATGTAGTCCTTGCATGGACCCCATGGCCAGGACAACCTCAGAACTTCTGAGGGTTGTGTTCCAAGTTCATTCCTACCTCTGCTCAGGCCCCAAATCTGCCTGCATCTGCAAAGCCCTAGAGCCTGGAGTCCTTAGACCTAAATAAGTGGCTACTGCTTCTACCAGGCCAGGCCAGTTAGGAGAGAGGGTCAAAGTCATAGGTCACAGAGTGATGTAAAATGATGAGATCAGGCAGTGGGTCTTCAGTATGGGGGCTTCCACAGTGGTCCCAGCCATGGCCAATGCACCACCAGCTCCCACGCCTCTCCTAGAGACAGAGGAGGTGGTGATAAGGGGACGCTGTGAGGGGTCTTCTGGTCCACTTGCCTTTCTGTGACCTTTTCCCCTCTTCCCAGTGGAGCAAATTGTTTCCCTGTAGGAGAAGAAAAATTGGACGCCTGTAACCCACGGCAGATGAATAAGAGAAAAACAGAAGTTTATTAATCCACACACCAGGGGAAGATGTGCAAATCTGCAGGAGACGGCCCAGAACCCTAGCTTATCTTCAGCTAAAACAAAGAAAGAAGGTGGGGGCGGCCAGCAGTGGGGAGGTGACCAGAAAGGCAGGTGACCGAGGCCACAACTTGCTGTGGGCTTGCAATAGAGCTTTCTCCTCAACAAGTGTCTCTTGTAACTGAGTTTTCCTCCTCCTCTTGGATCCCAGAGGAGATGCCCGGTAGGTAGAGGTTCCTTCACAGAGGCAAACTCCCATTCCAAAAGGGCAACTTCTTAGAGCTTCTCCTGCAGCTGCCATTCCTCGAAATCCTTGTTCAATGAGGCACACTCTGGGATGGGGCCTTCTCTCTCCTGAAGGTCCTGTGGGAAGGCCTGGGCTGGGTACCAGACTCTCTTCCAAGCCAAACAACCTATCACCTGGAAACACACCCATTTTTAACCACATGTGATGAGAAATGCTTTATTCTCTATTTGGATATTTTAAGTGCCTCTGTACAACTGTCTGTCGCCAAGCCAGTTCCACTGATCAGAGCACTGCAGGGCACATCAGGGCAGGGATCCCCAATCCCCGGATCAAGGACCAGTACTGGTTTGTGGCCTGTAAGGAACTGGGCTGCACAGCAGGTGAGTGACCAGTGAGTGAGTGAAGCTTCATCTGTATTTCCAGCTGCTCCCCATTGCCTCCTCTCAGAGCAGTGGCGGCATTAGATTCTCATGGCAGCACAAACCTTGTTGTGAACTGTGCACATGAGGGATCTAAGTCGCATGCTCCTTATGAGAATCTAATGCCTGAGCTCTGCCTCCTGTCAGAGCAGTAATGGCATTAGATTCTCATGGATAGACTCTCACACCTCCTGTTGTGAACTGTGCACAGGAGGGATCTAAGTTGCATGCTCCTTATGAGAACCTAATGGCTGATGATCTGTCACTGTCTCCCATCACCCTCAGATGGGACCGTCTAGTTGCAGAAAAGCAAGCTCAGGGTTCCCACTGATTTGACATGAGATGACTTGTGTAATTGTATTACAATGTAATAATAATAGAAATAAAGTACACAATAAAGATAATGTGCTTGAATCATCCTGAAACCATCCCCCCACCACCAGGTCCGTAGAAAAATTGTCTTCCATGAAACTGGTCCTGGTACCAAAAAGCTTGGGGACCACTGCTTTAGGGTGGAGAGCACTGTGCAATCCACATGTGCCATGGGCTCCACAATCCACCTCACGCAATGCTGCTTTTAGGGGTCCAGTAAACATCTACAGAGCATCTGCCACACACCAGGTGCCACACCTGATACTGGGGTTGCAGAAATGAACAGAACATGATACTCACCTACCGAGAGGTCGAAGGGAACTGAAGGCAACGGGTCATAACAAAGCGAGTAAACTAAAGCCGTAGGTCTACAGCAGGGCTGGTGCGGGAGATCCCAGCAGAGCTGGAGCAGGAGACTCTGTGACACCAAGGAGGTCGCCAATGCCCCTTTGGTGTGACTTATCTAGGAGGAGCCAACAGAGTTTCTGGCAGTGGCCACGGCTCATTCCTCACCCCACCAGGGTCACAGGTTCTCGGTCTGAGGGCGACCAAGAGAGCCTTGCTGGATTCGCTGAACTCACAGGCACTTCCCAGACACGCACTCAGCGGTGCCAGTTTAGAGCACCCCGTATCTGCTCAGATGCTGAGTCCCTGAACAGGAAAGCCTCTTACTTGTCTTTGTAAACCAAACATGCTCCCAGCACACTGTAGACCTTGGAATGTTTGTTGAATGAATGAAATTAAAATAAAAAGAACCATAGGCCATAAGCTACACGAGGCAGGGAGCAAGGTGGTTCCTGCAGCACAGAGTTGTGTAAATCAGCACAGCCCAAGGTTCCTGACACAGACAGGGCATGAGGAGAAGAGAAAATAGAGGGGGAGGAACTGAGAAAAGGCTAGGAGGTGAAGGAGGAGGTGAGGGGGAGACGAGAAGGGAGGCTGCAGGGAGGCTGCAGGCAGATGAAGGGTGAAACATGAGTAGGGAGCAGTTCACACCACTTGTGTCTCTGTTTCCAGCCCTCATTTTCCAATGAACAAAATGTGAATATTCTCCACATTTAGTGTCACAGAGAGGCGTTGTAAGAGGGTGCAAGTTCAGGCTTAACGCAGAATTTTAATGAGACGTGTACCCACTTCTCTTCACTGGCTCATTTTGTCCTGCTTAGGGCTCCACAGAGCACGTCACAGGGCAGATGCATGCTAGCTAGCCCTTCTTTTTCCGTTTAGAAAACTCAGTGCCAGTGGTGCTGGCAAGTCCCATGAACTTGGACAGACATTTCAGGAAGCTCCATTGTTCTTGGCTTCTAAGACCTCTCTCCCAACCCATGATTTGCCGCTGCAATATTACTATGATATTACTATGCTAATAACGAGGGAAGACACTGAAATACAGACTTGGCACAAAGATGCTCAGATACACAGCCTGCTTTAAAAACGTGTGAAGACCCTTATAGACCACTAGGGGTAGATAGAAAGACTTTAAGTATTAATATTTTCAAAAGCTTGTACTTTCACACTTCATAAAGTGCTTTCATGAGTATTGTCTTTGCATAATGACATGATGGGCACTTTTCCCACTGTGTGGGTTATGAAGGGACTTATCCACGGTCACCTGGCAAATGGGGCCTCAAGCCAAGCTTCCTTCTGCCAAATCTGGGCTCTTTAGAACATGGAGTCACCATGTGGTGGGTGGTGGCTGCCTTGGTTCAGTCCTGGAACTGCAAAGCTAGAGGAGACAGCTGGGCAGGAATGCATCTGGCGACTCCTCCTGGCACAGAGAGGACAGAGAGGAGCAGTGGAAGGCGTTGGGAGTGGGAAGGGGCTGTTGCCTGCCATGCAGCCTGGGTTCTAATCCCCTCGTTCAGCCCCCTCTGCCATGGAGTCACCGCTTAGAGGCATTGCCACGTTTCACCTGTCTGGAGCCTCACAGGGTTTTCTATGTCCTGAAACTGCTCATCCAGATGGCAGGGCTTTTCCACAGGAACTGCCATGCTCCCAGAACTCTCTCCAGGGGATACTGGACAGCACAGGCCGCCCCTCCCACCTCCCTCGAGCATTGACAGAACTGTGACCATCAGGATCAGGAGCGAGGGAGCAGCAAGAAGCCAGGAGCTACTGCCTGGCCAGGAGCAGGGGGCAGGCAGGGGCGAGGGCACTCCAGGGCCACTCACGCTGCACCTGGAACCTCGTGGCTCTGGAGGGCAGCCCTGCGTGATTTTGCACATCCCACTGCTCAAAGCACCAACTGCAAATACTTTTAAGGGGAATTTCCACAACCAGCGACAAACCCATGATCAGAAAGACATGTGGCTGCCCCTCCAGTGAGGAGGTTTACCAGGAAGTGGGAGGGAGTGAAACAAGGAGGAGGAGACAGAGAGAGACACAGAGAGACAGAGACACACACCCACAGAGACAGAGAGACACACAGGCAGAGAGCACCTTGACGGAGGGGTCAGAAGGCACAGGTGCTGGAGGCCTGGAAGGAAGGGAGGTGCCGGGCAGCAGAGAAGCCAGAGGGACAGAGCAGGAGGAGCTTTGATCAAGGCATCAGTGCAGGCTGTGTGAGAACCTAGGCAAGCCCTCCGCACCTACCACACCGCCCACAGGATCTGTCTTGATCTCATTCTCTCTCTCCCTCTCCGCAGGCCTCTCCAGGTTTGTACCACGTACCACACAGACCAATGGATTCAAGCTTGAAGCATCTGCAGGACTCACCCGCAGCTCTCTCAGAGACCCTGGATGGGAGGGAGGGCTGAGCCACACAGACCACTAGGACTGGGATCTCTGGAGATCACGCCCAACAAGGAGGGTTTTGAAAATTCCCTGGTTAAGAAACTCTGACTCTGACCTCCAAGGGGGGACAGGGGAGCCCCAAGACCAAGGAGGGTTCCTGGGACCTGCCAGGCTCTGGTGGGCCAATAGGCACCCAATGGCACACCCAGGCCCCTCCCTGAGGCTGGAAGGCCCCATTTTAAATAAACATCCCCTTAGAAAATACAGGCCCTAAAGCAGTGGCTTCAAATTCTTTTGACCACAAAGCACACCAGAAAAATTGCTTTAGGTCAGGACCCAGCCGTGACTAAAACGAGCCATCCACAAATAATCCACAAATAATGCCACGCTGGCACTCAGCATCCCGCTATCTGTTCATTCCACACTGGCTCACAGGGAAAGAGGATCAGGGCAGCGAGTGGGCTCTTTTGAGTTTCTCCGGTGGTGCTTGTGGGTACAGAAGTGGGTTCAGCCTGGGGAAGCCACGTCCTCCCTCTGAAGGAGCATGGGGCTGTGAGTAGACAGAGCGCAGACACGGCCGACCCTCAGCATGCTGCGTGGCTGCCTCAAAACTCCCAGGAAACTTCCAGGCAAGGTTTCTCACGAACGAGGGCCCGGGTCAGGGAGTAGGGGGAAGTCAGGCTGCAAAGGGCACCATCAGCTCCCACGGCCGTCCCCGCCTCAGCGCCCGGGACCCCTACACTCCACCCTGCCTCAGCCCCCGGACCCCCACACTCCACCCCGACTCAGCGCCTGGGTCCCCCACACTCCACCCCGCCTCAGTGTCTAGACCCCCCATACCTGACCCCACCTCAACACCCAGGTCCCCCATATTCCACCCTGCCTCAGTGCCCAGACCCCCCATGCCAGACCCCACCTCAACACCCAGTCCCCCCAGACTCTGCCACTGCCCCTCAACGTGAGCTGACCTCTGCTGCCGTTTTCTCATTTTGAGGAAAAGCAGCCTGCCCCTGCAGCTCACACCCACCCTTTGCCTCTGCAGCTACCCACAGCCTCATCCCTCCTGCATGTGACAGCCCCTCCCAGATCCGGCGACAGCTGCGTCCTCCTGAGATGCATTTGCCTCCTACCAGTTCTAGGCCAGGACACCCAGCGTGTTTAATGATGCTGCAGTCCATTATGATTCACCTCATGTTTATTCAACTGCAACAATGACACCATGGAAAAACAAATTGTAGTTTCTTCTATAGAAATGGGAATACGATTTATTTCCATGGATTCTAAGGCACTAGGAAGCTTGAAGTTTTTTTGTTTGTTTGTTTGTTTTGCTTTTAATTGGTCCCCAACAGCTGATGTCCCAGTGGTGACTCCTGAAATTACTTCAGGAGCTTCAGATTAAAGAACCAGATTTAAGTGCTTTTAGATGAAGTATGTGTAATATTTTTATTAGATCCAAGTTCTTTAAAAATTAGATGAGCGGTTACATAACTAGGGATTTAGTAATTCATCTTTTAAATTAAACCCTTTAATTCACAAGCAGGTGTAAGAAATTATGCAGAGCTCCTACATTATCTTCATCTCCTCCCCCAGTGCTGATATCCTGCAAAACCATGTCACATCGGCACAGACCAGTGTCAACACTCATCTGGCCAAGATGCAACCCAGCCATGCCTTTCACGGCTGCACCTGAGCCCTGTGTCTCCCTGCTACCCTGACGGCCACTCCTCTGCTCTCCCTCTCCTCTAATTTTGTTGCAAGAATGTTTTGTAATTGGAATCATGCAGTCTATACCTTTTTGCGATTAACTTTTTTTCCTACTTAGCACAATTCTCTGGAGATTCATCCAGGTCATGGTATCATATTCACTCCCTTTTAGCGTGGGGGTAGAATTTCATGGTCAGACATAACGCAGTTTGACCCTTCAGGCATTGAAGGACAAGCTGACGTAATCTCTTGTGCACAGCTTTTGTGTGGACGTAAGTCTTCGTTTCCTTGGGATGAGTGCCCGGGGTATGAATGCTGGGTTGCAGGGTAGTTGCAGGTTTAGTTTTTAAAGCCACTGCCTGGTGCCCTCCAGGGCATCTGCACCATCTCCTGTTCCCAGCAGCAAGGCAGCAGCAAGCGGCCTCTCCCTGACCCAGGGCCTGGCACCGTCACTGTCATGTTAGCCATCGGGATAGGGGCGCGGTGGTTTCAATTTGCAGTTTTCTGATGACTAATGCTGTGGAGTGTTCTCATGTCCTTAGTTGTCATCTGTACGTCCTCTTTGTGAAATGCCTCTACAGATCTTTTGCTCATTTTCTGATTGCATTGTTGGCTTTCCTTTCCTGTGGAGTCTGAGCGTTCTCTGAGTGTTCAAGGCGCCGGTCTGGTGTTGGATTTGTGTGGACTGCTCCCACCTGGAGCTTGTCTTGCATCCTCTTGGCAGGGTCTTTCACAGAGCAAGTTTTACGTTTTTGCAAAAGTCCAATTTGTAATCATTTTCCTTTGGATGTTTAGTGTCAAGAGTAAGAACTCCTTGCCTTGGTAGACCCTGATGATTTTCTCCTGCACTTTTCCTGACATATATATCCAGGGTCCACTTTGAGCTAATTTTGTAAGAGTGTGAGACTCAGGTTGAGGCTTGTTTTTGCCTCAGGGGTCCAGTGCCTCCCACTGCTTGTGGACAGAGACCTCCTCTCCCAAGTTGCACGCATACCTTCATCAAACGTCAGCACGGCAAATTCATGCATGTTTATTTCGGGGTCTCTAATCTTGATCCAGGGTCTGCCCCTCCACAAGTGTCACACTGTCTTTTCTGTCACTGTAAAATAAGTCTTGAAATTGGATAAAGTATTCCCTCCTACTTTATTCTTTCCAAAATTGTTTTAGCTAATTTAGTTCCTTTGCCTTTTCATCAAATTTTGGAATAATTTTGTCTATATTTCAAAAATTAATTGTTGGGTTTTGAGATGGAATCTCAATCTGTCGCCCAGGCTGGAGTGCAGTGGCACAATCTTGGTTCACTGCAACCTCTGCCTCCCAGGTTCAAACAGTTCTTGTGCCTCAGCCTTCCAAGTAGCTGTGATTAAAGATGTGTGTCCAGCTAATTTTTGTACTTGTAGTAGAGATGGAGTTTTGCCATGTTGGCCAGGCTGGTCTTACTCCTGACCTCAGGTGATCTGCCTGCCTCAGCCTCCCAAAGTGCTGGGATTATAGGTGTGAGCCATTATGCTCAGCTAACTGTTGGGGTTTTAATAAGAATTTTGCTAAACTTGTATATCAATTTGGGGAGAATTGGTATCCTTACTATGTTGTGTCTTCCAATCCATTGATAAGCTACCTCTATTTATTTAGATTTTGGTTTCTTTCATCAGTGTTGTCTAGTTTTCAGCACACCAGTCCTGTAGAGGATGTGTTACATTCACACACATTTCTTTTTAGTAATTACAAACGGTATCATATCTTTAATTTCAGCATCCACGTGTGCCCTCCTAGTATATAGAAATGCAATGGATTTTTGTGTGTTTATTTTGGAATGAACCTTATGGCCATGGGTGAATAATTATATCTTACATTGCTGACTTCTATTTGCTAATATTATGTTAAGAATTTCTGTATCTGTATTTATGGGGAGTATTGGTTCATGGTTTTCTTTTTGTGTACTGTCTTTTTGTCTGATTTTTGTATCAGCATAATATCACCTTCATAAAATCAATCAGGAAGCATTCTCTCTTCTGTTTTCTGAAAGTGATTGCGTAGAATTAGTGTTAATTCTCATATAAATATTTGTTAGAATTCTCCAGTGAAACCATCTGAGCCTGGAGCTATCTTTTGAGGACTTCCTAAATTACAAATTTAATGTCCTCAATAGATATAGGTATAGTTGAATTGTTTATTCCATATTGGGTGAGTTGTGGAAGTTTATATATTTTGAAGAATTGGTCCATTTCATCTAAGTTGTCAAATTTATCTGTGTAAAGTTGTTCATGGTGTTCTCTCATTGTCTTTGGATGTCTGTGGGGTCTGTAGTGATGCCCCGTATCATTCCTGATGCTGATCAGTGCCTTCTCTCTTGGTTTTGTCGTCAGCCCAGGCAGAGCTTTGTTGGTTTTGTTGCCTCCTTGCAGATCTTTGAGCGAGGGAGTCTAGGCCCCCACACCCTTTGCTGGTGCAAGTAAGGTTGGTGCAAGTGAAGCTCTGGCCCCAGCTCTCTCTGCCTGAACATTCTCTCTCTAGACTCCCTGGTTTCTGGTCCTGTGGCTGGTGTGAGCAGGCTTCCCTTGGGCCTGTTATTGTCTGCACCTCTTGTGTTGCAGTTTCCTGGCTTCTTCAGCTCCAGGTCTGGGATACACCAGGAAAAATCCATGGCTCACCTCGTGCCACTTCTCAATGCTGGGGTCCCCAGTCAGTATGCTTTCTTCTCACCTTGCAGTTTTTGTTTCCTTTCTATATGCTGTGTGGTTTTTAATTGAACTTAACATGAGAATAGAGAAAATTATATCTTCATTTTCCCATGAGTGGAAATCCTAGTAATTCATTTTTGAGGAAAGAAAGTCAAGCTGAAAGGATCTGTCACTTTGAAGGATCCTTCTCATAAAGGATCCTCCCATAAAGGAACTTTCAGAGTGACGATGTGTCAAATGACCACTATCTTTCAGGATGTGTAAATATTTTATTTTTGACTTTCTGTGTATTATAATGTTTATTGGAGATTAAATCCTTCCTAAGTGGCAACTTTACAAATGTCCCTGAATTTTCTTCTACATTCTGTAAGATTTCAGATTGAACTCATGAGCTCAAGAAAGTCTTCCTTGTAATTCTGGTTTGCAAGTGAAGACAGCAGTTTGAATTTGTACAGAAGTGATCATGGCAGCACCATCAGAGCCGAGGTCACAGCAGGGTTATCTCTGAGCTGTCCTCTGTGCCCAACACATGACTTGACTCATATCAGATGCCAGACAGATGTTGATTGAATTAAATTTACAAATGCTGCTTCCTCACATCTGACGTTTGCTTTGAACCTCTGCATACCTCTGCAAGTTTGGCGGTTTGCAATGATTATTATTTTCTCTTTAAAGAAGAGGCGATGGAGACTGAGGGGCTGAGGCTACTTGTCCAATGTCAGAATACCAAGTTCAGTGGCTGGATTAGGACCAACATCATCTGCTTTAACTTAAGGGGTCCAGAACTTGCTACCCCAAAATATGCAACAATAGCATATTGATTAGTTTGAGCTAAAAGAAATTGAAGGCCAGGCACAGTGGCTTATGCCAGTAATCCCAGAATTTTGGGGGTCAGAGGATTTCTTGAGCCCAGGAGTTTGAGACCAGCATGGGCAACATAGGGAGACCCCCATTTTTAGAAAAAAGTAAAAAAATTAGCTGGGTGTGGTGGCATGCGCTTGTCGTCCCAGCTACTCAGGAGGCTGAGGTGGGAGGCTCACTTGAACCTGGGAGCTGGAGGCTGCAGTGGAAAAAAAATTTAAAAATTGAGAGCCAACACAAGAATGCTCTTTACCTCCTCATAAAATGCCTAAATTAATGTATAAGTTTCCTCTTTTGTAAAGGAACTGACACTGATAAGGGAAAGGCTTGTTAGTAAAGATCTTGTACCAGGAGGAGAGTTACTTAGACAGCCTCTACCCCAGAGCACCAGAGAAACTTTTTTTTTTTTTTGAGACAGGGTCTTGCTCTGTCCCCCAGGCTAGAATGCAATGGCATCATCATGGTTCACTACAGCCTTGACCTCCCAGACTCAAGTGATTCTCCTGTCTCAGCCTCCTGAGTAGCTGGGACCATAGGTGTAAACCACCATGCTCAGCTAATTTTTAAAACCTTTTTTGTAGAGATGGAGTCTCACTATGTTGCCCAGGCTGGTCTTGAACTCCTGGGCTCAAGCAATCCTTCTGCCTTGGCCTCCCAAAGTGTTGGGATTACAGGTATGAGCCACTGAGCCTAGCCCAGAGAGACTCTTACCTGCACAACTAGACAACTTTATTCACCAGACAGCTCCTTCTTGCACCCTCCCAAAATTTGCCTCCACCACCCCCAAGAAGCCCCAAGCCTCTATTCCCTTCTGTGGCTCGGATGCTGTATAGCCCCCATCAGCTGGCCCTTCCCAGGCCCGACGGCCCCGGAATGTCCACCTGTGGACTGTGCATGGTTACCCTTCCTGTCCCCACTGTCCCCCACCCCACCTAACACAGTCTGTGGCTGCTAAGTCATTCTGGACTTGAACCTCCTGAAGACCAGGGCATTCTGTTCAGCACAATCACCAGGAGGTCAGAGCCACCAAAATTCCTGTCTTTGGAAGCGTGGAGCAGCATCCACTCTCTGCCCCAATGTCACGCCTTCTGAGGGAGATAAAACTGAAGGACATCATGAACCCCAAAGCAAAAGCCAGTTCAGCCTAATACCCGCTTGCCACCCAGCCAAAACAATGAAACAACAACCAACCATTTAACCCTCACAAAATTCTGGCTCCTTGACAAAAAGAAAATGCGCGGAACACTGCCCTGTGCAGAATAGAGAATCAACAAAATTACAGATAGACCAGCAGGTGGGGAGGACGCCAGCTTCACTCCATCCCTGACATACACACTCCAGTATAGAGTGGAATTTAAGAGAGTCAAGTGCATCCTCATCTCTGGTTTCATTCTGCCACGGGGGAGTTTAAACAATTGCAACGTGTTTTCTCATACCCTTGTCTTAATGTACACCAATACTTTTACATAACTTCTGCTGCCTTGAATTAGCTAGAGACACACATGAACTTGTCCAACATTTGTTCTTATTTTAGTGTCAGTCCCTTGGGGAATGTGCCTTGGTCTGTGTAATAACAGAAAACACGGTCCCTAGATTTTCTGAAACAACAACAATTTCAAAATTCTTTTCTATTTTCCCTGCAGTACAGTCACACTTGTGAAATTGTGTCTTATTTAAACAGAACGATATGAAACACTTTTTTAATGATTAAAGAATCATATTTTCACTGCATAAAAATAAGAAAATTCAGTAAAGTATAGAGAAGAAAACCAAAACTATCCATAATCCATCATTAGAGGCAGCCATTAACATTTTGGTGTATTTTTCCAATATTTATACATATAATCGAGATCATACTCTGTATGCAATAACTTTGAATATTGCATTTAAAAATAGACTTTCTTTTTTAGAGAAATTTAGATTTATATAAAAATTGAGCAGAAAGTACAAAGTTTCCTCATACCTCCTCTCTCCAGTTTTCCCTATTATTTATATCTTGTCTTAGTGTGGTGCCCTTGTTACAATTCATGAACCAACATCGGTATGTTATTATTAACTAAAGTCAATCATTTAGAACGGTTAGGACTCACTGTTGGGTCTGTAAACGTTGTGGGTTTAGATAAATGTGTAATGACCTGTACCCACCATCACAGTATCACACAGAGACTCACTGCTCTGAAAATCATCTGTGCTCTGTGGCTTCATCCCTCTCTTCACCATTCCCAGCAACCACTGAGCTTTTTCCTGTCTCCATAGTTCTGCCATTTCTAGAATGTCCTGTAGCTGGAATCACACAGCATGCAGCCTTTTCCGATTGGCTTCTTTCGCTTAGTAATCTGCATTTAAATTCTTCCACGTGTTTTCACAGCTTGACAGTTATTTTCTTTTTAGCCCTGAATCATATCCCATTGTCTTGAGTGAAGGTTAAACTTCTTCACCTGCCCCTAAAGGTATGAAAATGAATGGATGGGGTGAAGTCTTAGAGGAGGGACTAAATAGAAAACCCAGAACTGATTCATCCTGATGGCTGATTGATTGGCAGGAGCACAGGCATCATCTCTGGTGCCCCCACCGGATCCCTATAAGCCCCCTGAATTCTGAGCGGATGCTTCCCCTGCCAGGAGGGACCATGCTGCATCCCCCGGGGCTCTTGCGAGGATGACGGCAACCCCTCAAATAAAGTGAACAGCTCAATTGCTCAGTAATGCTGCATTTATCAATAACAGCATCCTGGGCCGGGTGGGAGTCAGGCAGGGTCTGTCTTGTGAGTTCCTGGCGCGAGAGCTGCACGATGTCCTGGGCCCATGAGTCATTGGGTAGCTAGAAGGGGCTCCGGGGACCTTGTGAGATTTGTGCCTTTTTAAATGTAACTATGATTTAGTATCTGATGCGGTATAATAAATATTTAGTAGCACATTTTTCTGCAGATGGCGAGGGAGGAGGTCAGTCCCTGCCAAAAAAACACAAGTTGTCTGATTTACTGAACTTCCTGGATGGTTTGGGTTTGTGTAGAACCAGCATCTGTTTGAAAAATGCTTGAAAAATAATGCAAAATCTTTCTCCAAACATTACCCAATTACCAAATACCGTACCTTATCTATTTCTTTCCAGTGGAATAAGTGCTAAGCGTGACTTCCATTTCCTTAAACAAAGTGCCTTACAATTAAGTATATATTCAACTATTGCAATTAGATTTTCACGTTGATGGTGCAGAGCCCAGTGGAGTGGAGTTGATTAACTGTCGTGAAAACCAATTCCATTTATTTTATCTTCAAGTGAATTTTTAAAAGGAAGTTAATATGTTGACTTACCTTGGAACAATTTGTCATTATATTCCTCACGTAAGCCCTGGGTGTTAGTTTTCCTATTTTAGATTGCCCTAAATTGAAAAGCCGCTGCCATTCTCTCTTCTGATCTAGAGCTGTCTCTAAGTTTGTCTTTCTCATTTGTAAAGACTGAGTATCATCTCATCGCAACATTCTAGACACTGCCTATGAAGGTTCCGGAATGCATCGTGGTTTGGTTCGGAAAGACTTGGGAAAATGAGTCTTATTCTGAGAGATAAAGTGTCCCAAAGTGAGTTTTGAGAAAATAGATGTCTAACAGGGTCATTCATATCAACCTCAGAGACAAATGATATTTTTTGCTCGTTTCTTTTCTGTGGGCCAAGCTCAACTATGTTTCAACTGCAATTTATTTTATTAGACTTTCTTTTTATGTAACTCAGACCGAAGAGTGACTACATGGAGACTAGAGTAAATCACGTCACGAATTACCCCACATCCTTTACTCTAAAATGCAGTTTGCTGCCAGAATTATGCTTCCAAAATGGTCACAGATAATTACTGTGTAGGGCCCAAGCACACAACACCCTGTGGGGAGAATCTCAGATTTTCTGCACAACTGTGCTTCCTGAGACCTGACGCTGTCAGCAGAGTACCCTGGAACACGCACACCAGTAAGACGCCTCCCCGCCCTGGCTGCCACAGACTCACCAGAGTTCACGAGGTCTGCCTGAGGAGAAGGACCCTATCTAAAACCTAGTATCAGGATTTCTGGCTAGATTGCATCTTCCACTAAGTTTTTAAATATATGATTTCTTTAGAGGAGCAAAAAAGGGTGACATCACAAATATTCAAAAAGTTATATAAATACTATTGCATATGGATTACATAGGATGTTAGTGCTTATTAAAAATCTCATTATAGAAAATCATGCCAGGTGCAGTGGCTCATGCCTGTAATCCCAATGCTTTGGGAGGCTGAGGCAAGGGGATCAGTTGAGCCTAGGAGCTGATACCAGCCGAGCAATATAGGGACCCCGTCTCTACAAAAAATACAAAAATTAGCTGGACGTGGTGGTGCACGCCTGTAGTCCCAGCTACTCAGGAGGCTGAGGCAGGAGGACTGCTTGAGCCTGGGAGGTTGAGACTCCAATGAGCTGGGTTCACGCCACTGCACTCCAGCCTGGATGTCAGAGCAAGACACTGTCCCTAAATAAATTTAAGAAAGGATGAATTGTATTTGCAACAAGCCATTGTGGTGAGAGTGAGGGATTCGGGTACCATGGAGCTCAACGGCTGGTTTTGAATGCACCAGAGCATTAAAGGAAGGAAATGATCAACTCTTGGCCAGAGACTGACTGTCCTTAACGAACATCTTCCTTCCCATCTGAAATGGATCCATTTTGATTGGAGCTAGCACGCTCTATCTTTCTCTGCCTCCATCTCTATACTCTGCAGCATAAATGCATTCCCTCACAAAATAAAAGACATAGATTTTCTTTATTTCTCTTTCAACTCAATTTCTTATGATTAAAAGAGGAAAAGCAAAGTACTGGAACCAATGGAGCATGCGTGGCTGAGCCAGATTTGGTATTTTCCAAGCTTCATGTCCTACTCAAGGGCTCAAAGACAATGACAATGTAGAGTAACAAAGCAATGCACTGCAATGCCTGCTTTTCAGATGTCTGGGCAAGTCCTGAGGGTTTGAGCAACCTGAACATGAATCAACTAACACAGTAACTAGTCGAGTTTGAAAGGTCACAACATTTGAAAATGTTCAAGGCCTCATTTCCATGGATGAAGAAAATCCTGCAGATTTGTTGTATCTTTTATTAATGTTAATTTAGCTAAGTAAAAAGACTTTCAATTTCCAATTTTTATTTAAGATGACATGCCCGTGAATAAAATCTGGAGACCACTAAAGTATTTGTGCATATGCATGCATAATATACATAGAATGTGCAAAATAAAAATACTAAAGAATGAATTATGAACCTCATTATGTGGATAAAACGCATTTGAAGTGGAAAATACACCAAACATGAAAGAGAATTTTCATTAGGTACAGTTCAGAAATTGTGACAAAGGAATATCTTCAATGTATTACTCTTCTTATGTAAGAACAGTTGTTTAAATTATAAGAATGCCTAATGGGTTGAATTTCATATGTGTAGATAGATCCAAATTTTTTAAAATAAAAATTCAATATTCATGAGACTCAATCTAGAAAATACATTAGAAAAGGAAAATATATGAAAAGTTATGTGAGTAAATTATAAAATCCTAGTCAAAACTGATAAATAAAACACAAAATATTTGGTCAATAATCTCTCCAAGGCCCCTGTATGGCTTAATTTCTTTGTGCCTTTGTTTCGTTATCTGTGAAAGAGCTTCAAGAGTTGCATAAAGTCTCAAACTGGTTTGAAAAATTTAAGAGTTGTATTGATTTATTGGTCATTCTTTTGGCAAATATGTATCAAGTGCTTTACTAAACACAGATGGTGGTTACAAAGATGCCTCTAGCATGTAATGTTCTCCGTGACCAAATTCACTTATTCATTCTTTTGCCAAGAAGAGAAGATTCCCACAAGGATTGGACACTCCATCAAGCTTCCTTTCAAAGCTTTGCTATCTCATGGCCAGCGATGAAAGACCAGTGCCCTAAAGCTCTGGTGCCACAGGCTGGGCACCGTGCATATTTCTTCTCCCAGGAACTCAGGGCAGTCGCTGTTCCCATCTGTAAGTGAAAGCAGGGCCAGGAGACTATTTCTTTCCCAAGGTCTCAGCGACTGCCCAGAACCAGAAGTGTCAGTCTTAGAATGCTCACCCGCTGCCCGCGTGTCAACAGGGAGCACTCCTAGCCCTGGCTGGCTCTTGGGCAGCTTTGGTACTGGTTTGGCCCCAGCTCCAGCGCAGCGGGACTAACTCCCAGGTGACAGGCAGGTGGTGATGGAGGAGGCAGGTGCAGCTGTAGCAAGGGCCACCTCCCTTTGGAATCTGCCCAAAGATGCAAGCAGGATTCCCAGGAGGCACCGGCCTTGCAGACAAGTGGTTGAAACAAGGACAGCCTTGAAGAAATAACCCTGAAAACGTTTTGGGGGGACTCGACCAGTGTCTGAGAATTTCTGTACGTGAATCACCTGTACACAACAGGCCGTTTGTTCTGGAAAGCCCGTAGGCCAGATTTCACATTCCTCTGTAATGATCTGATGCCTCCTCTGTCAGTTGTCTGCAGTCCCGGCCATCGCCTACTGTCCCACAAACAGCTTCCCAGCCACCGAGGGGTGGAGTCTGAGGAACCTTATCTCAGACCCTTGGAAAACGCTCTCACTTTGAGACTTGGGGCCCACCTTCTGGAATTGCAAAAGAAACACCGACATACGTCTTCATTAAGCCAAATCCGCTGGGTATGGTTTCATGTTTTTACAGATATTTAACCTCTCTCAGTTCTGGAATTGTGTTAGCATTTGCACTTTTGATTCATCTGACTCCAAGTGTTATAACCCCCTTGGCATCTGTCTAGACAGGTGCTGCCTACTTAATGCAGTATTATTACAGATTTGTCAGGTTACTGGTGGGACCGTGTCAGGACCACTAATGGTCATGTGCGTGTGTCTATGACCCCTTCCAAATTCTAAGCTCTTCATGGATAAAGGCTAGGATTTCTCTTCTTCTAGCGTTTCATGTCGGACTAAATAATAAGTATGAAAGAGTGTTGAGTCAATGTTTTCCTTTCACTTCATTTCATCAATTCATTCTTTATCCAACATACACTTGTTGATGCCCGGCTCTGTGCCCGACACGATGGTAGCTGTGGATGGTAGCTGTTGATCTGAAAAAGCATCCTTCGTTCAGGTGGAAGCTGGACAGGAACAACCCACCCAGCCAGTTGGGTTCCTCAGCTGCATGACACCAGAGAGCTGCTGTCTGGGGACTGTATATATTAGGAGAGGGACAGAGTGCGTGACTGAGCCACAGGCTCACCTCAGCCAGTCAGAAGGGCTTGGGCACTGCCTCATTCAAACCACCTTGGAGCACACAAGACCCCGCTCCCAGCAGCCCTGTACCCGTCCGCCACTGAAGATCTCAGCTCTCGCCCGCCTTGCAAAGCTCGTGGCATCTGAGTCTTGGGTTCCTGGTCCATTGCTTAAAAAGTCACTCACCACACAAAGTCGAAAGCAGACAGTTCAAAGTCAAATGCTTGACCTGGAATTGCCGAGGTCAGCACCACAGCTGGTTAAGGCGGCCCCCCTCTCTTTCCTCCTCTTATTTTCTTGGTCTTAAGCCTGCTTAGAACTCCTGGAAAATCAGGTTAAGGGAGATCAGTTGTGTTCATTGTTTTAATACAATGTTTATTGATCCACAGATGTGTGCCGATTGCTGGGATAAAGAGATAACTAAGATTAGTCTTCCTAAGCCCTCCTTTCCTCAGTCATAAACAGGACAACAATCAAAGCAAGGATCACAATAGTGCCCGGGGTGGCTGTCGTCTCTATGAGGCCTGGTGCGCTGATGCCATTCCTGCAGAGGGCAGGCTCAGACAATGGCAGTGTTGATTACGGAGGTGATGGCTGCAGCTGCAGACAGCTGTTTGGCAAGTGCTATGAACTATCCCTGATCGGCCCAGGGGAGGCACGCGTCTGACCCTTCACCATTGGAAATCAACTTAATGGACTGTCCTGGAAAGGCCATCAGTCTGGTCTAAACAGGAAAGACAACATTCTTATTGCTTGGAGGTTTACTCGAGTGAGAACTGAGTGGAATGAGAGAGAAAACACCATTGCTATGAGCTACGTGGTAAAAGCTCAGAGAGGACAGAAGATTGCGTTTCATTTTCTGATAGAACATCTTGTTACAAATTTACAACCCTGTTTTCTGTCAATATTCTGCTTTCCTCTTTAATGAATATGCTGTGGTCTCATGCAGTACAGGGAACCTAGGGAAAGTAACCTAATGAATTACTAAGTTACAATTTTCCAGATGACCTCGATTGCTGTTTTCTTGAAAATGTAGATGTTTGGGAATTGTTGGAGAAGACACACACACGTTCTTAGCCCATCACTCCCCTCTGTCGCCTTTAGTGCACACCATGCCCAGAAATGTGCAAGAGAAGAAAGTCCGTTAAAAACACCCTGTACTTCTGGTAATTTTTTTCTCTGTATTGATAAGTTATTAATAAGTATATTAAACTCAAGGGTACACCTTAAAGAAATTCCATAACCTGAAAAGTGTAGTCACGCGGGCTCATGACAGTTTCTCTGTGTCCAGATGGTGTCTGGGGCACAGATCTCTGTAACGTTGCATTTTCACATTTGTGCGGCAGGAGGGGCAAGAGGGAGGGCGTTAACTGGCAGTTGCTGAAGACAGGTTCCTGTCAGCCACGTGTGGGCAGCCGCCATCCCGAGACAGACTCCCGCCACGTGGGTGAGGCTGACAGAGCCCCGCACCCCCCTGGTCATGCTCTCCTGGCTAAGCAGACTCAGGACTGGACAACAAACCCAGATATGTACGACCAGAGCACTGCTCCCAGGAATTTGGAATTGATATCTGGGGACCACAACACGTGCATGTGGGAAATGGAGCTGAAAAGCAGATAAAGTCAGGGCTGGGGAGAGAGGGAAAGAGAATAAAAGTAAATGGGGAGAGGGAGGCAGACACAGAGAAGGAGAGAGAGACACAGAGAGGGGGGAGGGGACAGAGGCAGAGGAAGAGGAAGACAGAGGGAGAGGGAGGGAGAGAGAGAGGGACAGAGGCACAGGGAGAGGAAGACAGAGAGAGAGGGAGGGAGAGAGAGACAGGGAGAGAGGGAGAGAGAGAGGGACAGAGGCAGAGGGAGAGGAAGACAGAGAGGGAGAGGGAGGAAGACAGAGACAGAGAGATGGGGGAAGAGAGAGGGGGAGGAAGAGAGGGGGAGGAAGAGAGAGAAGGGGAGAGAGAGAGAGAGAGAGAGAGAGAGAGAGGGAGACAGAGACAGAAAGAGAGATATTGATTATATAAGCAAGCAAATACCCAGAAGGAAGAAAAAGATTCAGGACTAATGGAATAATTCTGGTTCCTCCTTTGATTCTTGGTCCCAGCCCACCCATAACTGTATGACAGTTCCTATGATTCCAGTTTAGCTGGCTAGGAAACTGAGAATGGAAGAAGGCAGGAGTTCACTCGGGGCACAGGCGGTGGGGACCAAACGATTCCAAGTGGTACTGGTGCCTTCATGAAGCGCTTCCATAAAAAGCGGGAAGTGCTCCAACTGCTGGGAGCGTCTTCTAAATTGGGATGTTCCTGGCGGTTCAGGGCAGCCAGAGGATGCCTCCTCAGAGGGCTTCCCCCACTATGTCCAGAGCGTTGCCGTTGCTCATGGCTCCACACCTGCCTCACCGTTCTCAGCACTGATCGCTCCCTGTCATCTGCTACCTGCGTCTTTATCCATTTGCTCCTCACCTGACCCCACGGGGGAGTGCTGAGTGCTTGGTGCTCAGTCTATCCTCACTTCCCTCTGACTGCTGAGTGCTTGGTGCTTGGTCCATCCTCACTGCCCTCTGAGTGCTCAGTACTTGATGCTCAGTCTGTTCTCACTGCCCTCTGAGTGCTTGGTACTTGGTCCATCCTCACTGCTGAGTGCTTGGTGCTCGGTCTATCGTCACTGCCCTCTGAGTGGTCAGTATTTGGCGCTTGGTCCATCTTCACTGCCCTCTGAGTGCTTGTTGCTCAGTCCATCTTCACCCTCTGAGTGCTCACTACTCAGTGTTCCATCTGTTCTCACTGCCCTCTGAGTGCTTGGTGTTTGGTCCATCCTCACTGACCTCTGAGTGCTCAGTACTTGATGCTCAGTCTGTTCTCACTGCCCTCTGAGTGCTTGGTGCTTGGTCCATCCTCACTGCCCTCTGAGTGCTCAGTACTTGATGCTCAGTCTGTTCTCACTGCCCTCTGAGTGCTTGGTACTTGGTCCATCCTCACTGCTGAGTGCTTGGTGCTCGGTCTATCGTCACTGCCCTCTGAGTGGTCAGTATTTGGCGCTTGGTCCATCTTCACTGCCCTCTGAGTGCTTGTTGCTCAGTCCATCTTCACCCTCTGAGTGCTCACTACTCAGTGTTCCATCTGTTCTCACTGCCCTCTGAGTGCTTGGTGTTTGGTCCATCCTCACTGACCTCTGAGTGCTCAGTACTCAGTACTCAGTGCTTAGTCTGTCCTCACTGCCCTATAAGTACTTGGTGCTTGGCTTGTCCTCACTGCCTGCAGCAGTGCCTGGCATAAGCTCAGTGGGTACACGCTAACTGACGGAGTGACTGATCGCCTCCCCCTCCCACCCCACTCTCTTTCAGAGACCTTGGGCAACATTATCAAATCCTCCAGGCCTCAGCTATGAAATGGGTGTGACTGGAACCTCCTTCCAGGCTGTGGTTGAGACTAACTGCATTATTACACACAGCACGCTTGGAACAGCACCCAGTGGATATTAACTATTAAAATGGTGGTTAAACCTGGTGTCATGGACTACACTGCTACTTGTAATCTTAATGCAAGAGTACACAGACTGAGAGGGCCACTTGAGACGTGGTCCCCCAAATGCCTGACCAAGTTGGAGATCAGTGGTGGAATTTTCAAAGGTAGAGGACACAGCTACCACCTTGGGAGTGGTGGACTCCCCCGAGAAGACAATCGTTTAACTGGAGAAAATGGTTTTAAACATCATTTAAAGTCTCTGAAATGATCCTAAGGGCATACACAGACTGAAAAACTATTTATTCAGGAAAATTCAGTAAATCTTGGTAAGAACAGTGAACGTCTGTGGCATTTGAGCCTCAGCCTCCTTCTCCCCTCCCTCCAAGCCCATCAAGAAAACGGGAGCTCTGCTCTGTACAGATGTGGAAGAGAAAATGGGGGCCCTACTCCCCCAACACCTAGTCCGGGGCTCTGGCCACCTGTGTTTCCCACCTCCCAGCCCCGTGTTAAAATGTGGAAAGCCAAATACAGAGAAAGTCTTGAGAGCAGCAATGGCAAGTGATCCGCTGTGCAGGAGGGAGCCCCGGGGAGACCCGTCTCGCACAAGGGGATTCTGTAGATAATTGTAAAAGACAGTATAATATATTTCTTCTTTCTTCTCTTATTTTAAAAATGCTTACACAAAAGAATATGCATATAATTATATTATTTGTATTATAACATATAGAAATGTAATACATTTGAAAATAGCAGCACAAAGAAGGTGGGTTGGAACAAAGCTGTATTGGAGTGAAAGAAATGGCATCAGAAAGTGACCAGAATCCACAGGGGGAAGAAAAGAGAATCAGAAATGGTAAATAAGGGGGTTAATATAACAAACTTTATAAACATATACTTGCTCCCCTTTCTTCTCTCAACTTCCTTAAAAGACTTAAGATTATGTAAAGTAGTAATTACAACAATATATTGTTGGGTTTGTAACACATACAGGGACAATATATTAAACAAGAGCACAAAAAAGAAGTCTATGGAATGAAACTATGTTGTATGAAGTCTATGGAATTGAATTCATTCCACAGGAGTATGTTTCTATATTTCACTGGTATTAGGCTAGTATAAATCTAAAATTAAATTTGATGTTAAGATGTACATAGTAAGCCCCAGAGCAACCACTAAGAAAATGACTCAAACAATACAGTAAAAAAAGTCATTTAAGAAATAAAAAGTATTACATTATAAAATATCCGCTTAATACCAAAAAGCAATACAAGAAAATGGAGGAATAATAAGGACATATAGAAAACAAAAAGTTGGCCGGGCATGGTGGCTCACGCCTGTAATCCCAGCACTTTGGGAGGCCAAGGTGGGTGGATCACGAGGTCAGGAGTTGGAGACCAGCCTGACCAACGTGGTGAAACCACGTCTGTACTAAAACTGCAAAAATTAGCTGGGCGTGGTGGCGCACACCTGTAATCCCAGCTACTCAGGAGGCTGAGGCAGGAGAATCGCTTGAATCTAGGAGGCAGAGGTTGTAGTGAGCCAAGATTGCGCCACTGCACTCCAGCCTGGGTGACTGAGTGAGACTCTGTCTCAATAAATAAATAAATAAGAAAACAAAAAGCATAATGGTAGATATAAACCCAATAATCAATAAAAATAATATTTAAATGTGAATCAATTGAACAAGTCAATCAAAAGGCAGAAGTTATCAGATTGAATAAAGGGAAACAAGAAACCGGCTTATCAAGTGTGTGTCTGTGTGTCTGTCTAGTAGCTACAATGTACACTGACTTCCTATAGAAAAAGTATTCATCTTCTGTGGAAAATCCAGTGTAGCTTTTAAAAATATAAATGAGTTGAAAGTTAAAGAACAGAAAAACATATGCCATGCAAACAGCAACCATGACAGAGCTGGAGAGGCTATACTAACATCAGAAAAAATAGACCCTAAAACAGAAAATGTTACTAAAGATGAACATTTTGTAATGATAAAAGAGTCAATTCATCTAGACAATATAACAATTATAAACCCATACGCACCTAACAGTGGCACCCCAAAATATATAAAGCAAACTGGTGAAACTGAAGGGAGAAGTAGACAATTTAACTATGGTTTTTACAAACTTCAATACCCCACTTTTAATTATTTATGGAACAAATAGGCAGAAGATCACACAGAAATAAAAACTTAAATAAACTTAGATTTAACCAGCATCTACAGAACACTTCACCAAAAACAGCAGAATACATATTCCCAAGTACACATAAAACATTCTCCACGATTGACAATATGGTGCATATACCATAAAATAAACTTGAATATCTTTAAATAAGATTGAAATCATAAGTATATTGTCTGAGCACAATGGACTTAAATTAAAAATCAGTAACAGGAAGAAACTTGAGAAATGCACAAATATCTGAAAATTAAACAATACACTCCTAAATAACCAATGGATGAAAGAAGAAATTACAAGGGAAATTAGAAAAAACCTTGAGAAGGATGGAAACAAAAGCACATCATGCCAATATTCATAGAATGCAGCTACAGCAGCGCCCAGAGGAAAAGTTATAGCTGTACACGCTTATATTAAAAAAGAAGCTCTCAGATCAATAACCTTTCTACCTTAAGACACTAGAGAAATTTCTCACAACAAAAGGTAAGTGTGTGATGTGATGGATATGTTAATTAGCTTGATATAACCATTTAACAATGTATACATATATCAAACATCATGCAGTAAATATATGTAATTTTTGTCAACTATATGTCAATAAAAATTTCTTAAATAATTAAATAATTAAAAAGAGAAACTAGATGGAGAAGAGCAAACTAAACTGAAAACCAGCAGAAGAAAGGAAATAATCAAGATTAGAGCACAAATAACCGACAGAGAATAGAAAAACAATAGAGAAATCAACAAGACCAATGGTTAGTTCTTTGAAAAGATTGACAAAATGACAATCCTTTAGAAAGACTAAGAAAAAAAGAGAGGGACAAAATTACCAAAATTATAAATGGAAGGGAGGACATCTTGTAAAATAATGACTTTATAAAATTAAAAACGGATTATAAGTGAATAATATCAATTATATACCAACAGACGTAAATACAATTTCTAGAAAAACACAAACTACCCAAACCAACTCAAAAGAAAATAGATCTAAAACAATTAGAGATTAAATTAATAATGTTAAAACTTCCTTGCGACTGAGCGTGGTGGCTCATGCCTGTAATTCCAGCACACTGGGAGGCCACGGATAACGATCACTTGATGCCAGGAGTTTGAGACCAGCCTGGACAACACAGTGAGACCATCTCTATAAAAAATAAAAATGAAAAAAATTAACCAAGTGTGATGGCATGTGCACCTGTAGTCTTAGCTACCTGGGAGACTCTGGCAGGAGGACTATTTGAACCCAGGAGTTTGAGATTATAGTGGCCTAAGATTGTGCCACTGTACTCCATCCTGGGTGACAGAGCAAGACTCTCAGAAAAATAAAAAATAAATAAATTCCTTGCTATGCTCTGAATGTTTGTATCCACCCCCCATGTATATATTGAAACTCAATCACCAAGATGATGTTATTAGGAGGTGGGGCCTTTGGAGAGTGATTAGGTCATGAAGGCCCTGTGAAAACGAATAGGATTAATGCTTTTATAAAAGAGGCCCCTAAGAGCTGCCTTCCCTTCTGCTATGTGAGGATGCAGTGAGAAGGCACCATATCTATGAAGCAGAGAACGAAACTTTTCTAGATACTAAATCTGGTGGTGCTGTGATCTTGGACTGTCCGGTCTCCAGAACTGTGAGCAATAAATTCTGCTGTTTATAAAGTACCCAGTATGAGGTATTTTGATATCATAGTCCAAAGAGACTATCCTTGAAAATCCAGGCCAGGCAGCTTCACTAGCAAATCCTATCAGACATTTAAAAAGGCAGGGCACAGTGGCTCACACCTGTAATCCCAGAACTTTGGGAGGCTGAGGTGGGAGGATCACTTGAGCCCAGGAGTTTCAGACCAGCCTTGGCAACAAAGTGAGACCCATCTCTATAAAAAATCTTTTTTTTTTAAATAGCCAGGTGTAGTGATGCACACCTGTGGTCCCAGCAACCCAGGATGCGGAGGTGGGATGATTGCTTGAGCCCAGGAATTCAAGGCTGCAGTAAGCCATGATTATGCCACTGTACTCCAACTTGGGCAACAGAGGAGATCCTCTCTCTAAATAAACAAATAAATAAATAAATCATCCATACTAATCAATACCAATACTGTCAATACCAATCCTACCAAAAAATAGAAAAGGGTTTAACACTTCCCAACTCATTCTATAGAATGGTATGACCCAGAGATAAAACAGGCAAAGATATCAAAAGAAAACTACAGACCAATGTTCCTTGTGAATATAGACACAAAAATCCTCAACCAAATACTAGCAAACAACTTAAAACAATGCATAAATGGAATTACACACCATGAGTAAATGGAATTTATCCAAGTAATTCAAGGTTGGTTTGGCAACAACCAAAGTAACAGCAACAACCAGTGTAACAGACACCGTATGAATAAAGTACAAAATCCATGTGGCTTCCCAATAGATACAGGAAAGAAATTTGAGGAAACTCAACACCCTTTCATGCTAAAAGGATGCTCAGCAAACTAGAAGTTGAAGGAAACCTCCTCAACCTGACGCTTATGTTTATGGTCAATTGATTTTCAACAAGAATACTATGACAGCTCGAAAGGGAAAGAATTGTCTTCTATTTTTTAATTTAAAAATGTTTATTTTTTCCAGGTTTATTGAGGTATCGATGATAAAAATGTATGTATTTAGGTTGTACAGTAGGATGTTTTTATATATGTGTAGACTGTGAAATAATTACCACAATAAAGCTATTTAGCACATCTATCACCTCACAGAATTATGATTTTGTGTGCATGAAGAACAGTCATTTAAATAAATGATGCTGGAACAAGTGGACTTTATGTAAAAACATGAAGTTGAACCCTTTTCTTACACTACTCACAAAGACTAACTCAAAATGGACCACAGACCTTAGCATCAGAACTGAAACTATAAAACGGTCTGAAGAAAACACAGGTGTAAGTCTTCGTGACCTTGGATCAGACAATGATTTCTTAGATATGAACGAAAAGCACTAGTAATGAAAGAAAAAAGTAGATAAATTGGCTACATTAAAAACTTTTTTGTTGCAAATGATACCACCAATAAAGAAGACAACACACAGAATGGGAGAAAATTTTGCAAATCATATAACTAATCTAATGAGGGACTAGCATCCAAAATACACAAATAACTCTTACAACTCAATAACAAAAAAACCCAACTACATATTAGTGAAGGATCTGAATAGACAAGGTTCTAAAGAAGTCATGCAAATGGCCAATGAGCACCCTCAAAGATGTTCAAGTTCATTATCCACCAAGAAAATGCAAATTGACACCACAATGAGACATCACCTCAAACCTATGAGGATGGCTAGATGAGAAGGGTAGAGATTGGAAAGGATGTGAAGACATCGGAACCACTGAGATGAGGAACCAAGGTAATGCATACATTCCTGATGAGGAAGTGAGATGGTGCACCCATGTGGAACACAGTCTAGCAATTTCCCAAAGAGGTGAACACAGAGTCACCACGTGACCCTGCCGTTCCACTCCTAGGCACAGACCCAAGAGAAGCAAAAACACATTCACGCCAAAGCTTGTACGTGATTGCTCACAGCAGAGTCGGTATCAGTCCATTCATGAACTGCTACAAAAAACTACCTGAGACTGGGTAATTTCTAAAGAAAAGATGTTTAATTGGCTCATGGTTCTGCAGGCTGTACAGGAAGCATGGCTGGGGAGGCCTCAGGAAACTTGCAATCATGGCGGAAGGTGAAGGGGAAGTAGGCACGTCCTGTATGGCTGTAGCAGGAGGAAGAGAGTGAAGGGGGAGCTGCTACACACTTTTAAACAGCCAGGTTCCCTGAGAACTCACTGTCACAAGAAAAGCCAGGTGGATTCCACCCTTGTGATCTAATCACTCCCACCAGGCCCCTCCTCCAACACTGGGGATTACAATTCTACATGAGATTTGGGTGGGGACACAGATCCAAACCATATCAGAGTCCTTCACAATCACCCAAAGGTAGAAACAACCCAAATGCCTGCTATCCGATGAATGGATAAAGCAAGATCTATTCCAACAATGGAATAGTAGCCACAAAAAGGAAAGCAGCAGTTCATGCTGCAGCAGGAATAAGCCCTGAAACCACGATGCTGAGTGAAAGAAGCCAGACGAGGAGGTCACGTAGTGTCGTGCTTGTCTACAGGACACGACCAGAGGAGTGGACAAATCTGCAGAGACGGGAAGTAGGTTTGGGGTTGCTGGGGCTGAGGGTATGGGGTCTGGGTGCATGGTGGGGTCTAAAGAGCACGGATGTCTTTTGGGGGTAACACAAGTGTTCTCACATTCAGTGTGGTGATGATTGTACAACTCTGAATATACTAATAGCTGTTGAATTACACACTTTAAATAAGTGAATTTTACAGTAAGCAAATTATGTCTTAAGACATTCAAAATAACAACAAAGGACGGAACTCACACATCTTCTTTACACAGAAATGGAGTCTCACGGCAGCAAGTGTGCTGAAACCTGCTTCTGAACCATGCACAGTTGTAGGCCTGTCTCAAGTGTTCTGTCGCTGGCCTGTGTCCTGCCTTGCCGGGGCATGTGTACGTGGAACACGGTCATGTTCTCCGTTATGCAACGTAATTTTCACCTTGGGCTAAGACGACGTGATTCTCAAAGGTTTGTGGCAGAAATCCCACTTAAGAAACTGGTCCAGATTTCTTCATACCATAAAATTCTTTAAAGAAGTTATTCATTCTGCCTAGCAAAGAATATTATTTTTATTCCATTTTCATCCATTCTACAATAGAAAATGTACTTCACACTTCACAGCTTTCTTCTATACATATAAAACTTTCGAACATGTGAACCATTTCCACGCACCCTCCCTGGCCTTCTGTGTTGAATTTTCTTTGCCATTTTCTCAGGGAAAGGAAGCTGCATATTTTGTGGCTGTTTTAAAGAAGAGTGAAAATAGACTGCACAGAATTATCTGTAGAGTCTGACATACAAATTGCTGGGAGTTAGGCCTGAGTCTACTTGGAAATTGTGATGGCTGAGAAAATCCCATCCTCTGACAATTCTACTCAGAGCCAAATATTGAGGACCTGGGCACGCGTGGCTTGAAAGGGAGTGACCCGGGGGGCTGCTCTAAAGACCCTACTTGTCTCCTGAGCCAAGTCTGAGCCTCTGCCAGGTCTGCAGGGGCAGGGGTGGGTCGTTCTGAGCAGGTTCTTAGATGAAGAAATGCACATGAACTCAGCTCTGAGACATGAATAACACAGTGCCTAGTGCACCTGCTGCAAGTACAAAGGTGAGCACCAGAGAGACATCCCCGGGACACAACTGAACGGATGCACTGCCTGCAGAGGCACAGTTCCCTCCGAGGAGTGATACTCTGCCAGGGAATAATTTTATTATGAATGACCTTGTCAAGGTCCTCCTGAATACGGAACTGTGGCTGATGGCCTGCCTAGAGGGTGTTCCAGCGGGGGTCTGTCTCTCATCACGATGCCATCCTCACCCTGACCCCCTGGACTCCTGTCCTATCTCTTGGTTGCAGAGCGAAGATTTTCTGCTTTTTATATTTGCTGACTTATATCACATCATGGAGTTTTTGGTCTCTTGATCTGGGAGGCTGTACAGGGAGAGCTAAGGAAATGCTGGTGGTTGGAACCTGCTCTTTCTTATCTAGAGCAAGGTACCTTCCAGGGCCAGCTGGGACCCTCTGGATTCCCAACCCTAGCTGTGCCATGGAGGGGAAAGCGCAGCTTGGCCTGGTACTCACCAAGCTCTCGTCATGGTGCCTGACACCCCCTCTGTCTCCTCGGAGGGCCAGGCTTCCGTGCTCTGGGCTCCAGCAGGACGGGGGCTGATGCATCACTGAACACCTGCATCAGTAAAGGTCATGGATATTGGGAAGACAGACAGCAGCAGATCCAGGTCTGAGCTCACATGCGGCCACTGACATGCTGTGTGACCTGTGGCATTGGCCCAGGCTCTCTGAGCTTCAGATTGAGCTGGAGATAAGAACACTTACCTTACAGGATTAAAAAGGGGTGTATAACACGCCAGGCGCTGGCAAACAAAGTGCATGAGTGAATGACGGCTCCTTCTCTCCCATCCCTGGACAGGAAAAGTCTGCACCTCACTGAAAGCCTCGACTTCACATGCCAACTTCAACAAACTCTCACTGCACCTCTCCCAGGGGCCAGGCACTCGCGCTACGTTATATCTAACTCCCAGCACAGCCTTCCGAGGTAGGACGTATGACCGCCATCATTTCCCACGCCAGGCAAGTTTTACGCAGTGTCAGTGCCTTCCCAGAGCCACGCGGCCAGTGGGTGAGAAGATGGCTTTCTAGCCACAGGTCAAGCACCTTGTCCTGTCTGTTTCACTGGCCTTCAGGGAGGCCCGTGGTGCCTCCCTGCACCACCTGAACCCGATAGCAAGGCCATGGGGCTGTTGCTCGCCCCAGGGGCTCCTCTTGGCCTGAGAGTTCCATGCTCAGCTGCACGGGGGTTGCCAGTCCCTGGTCTCTGCCTTTTCCTTGGAGAAGCCTCTGTCCAATTGTGTGGTCATAGCAGAGACAGCGAGGGTCTGACAGGCTGGGGAGCCCAGGAAGAGGAAGGCGAGGACCAAGCTCTGGGCAGATCCCAGCCTCCTCCCCTAGTCCCCTCGGGAAGGGGAGGCCCAGCAGAGAACACAGGGGCCGGGGGGGCCTGGAACATGCTGAGACCACAGTGCAGGACACTCCCAGCTCAAGAGGCCTCAGCAGGGGAGCCTTCCTGGGGAGTGAGAAGCCAGCAGCCCCTCCCCTCCTTTCCATTCTCATCTAAATGGTCCTCTCTCTGTCCCTGCCCCAGACCGCAGAGGAAGGAAAGCAGGCGCCATGAGAAAGCAACATGGAGCCTAGAGTCTTTCTAGATGGTTCATTATGAGGCTTTGGAAGTGCTGTGTGTGGAAATTATGAAATTACTTGATGTTATCTGCAGGCTAGCCAGGGCCCCAGGCAGGCAGAGTGGGTTGGAACCCTGGCCAGGGCCCCTGTGTCAGCTCAGAGCTGGTCGTGGGTGGACCTGCGTCCCAACTGCTATGGAAATTCTACTTTACTGGGAGTTTTTGTTGAAGTTTGGTCATAACTTTTGGCCTCTTGAGAGTGATGATCTCATAAACAGGACTGCTGTGATGGAGAGCAGGGCCTCCGCCTGCACCTTCCCTGGCAACCACTCCCCTGCAAAGGGCATGTGGCTGCTCCCCAGTCCCCAGGCAGCTGGCGACCCTGGCCAGGCCCATCAGTGACCACAAGGGGCTGGGAGGGGTATGGGACCTGAGAGGACTCCCTGGTGTCTTCTGGAACTCCTGGGGTGATCAAAGGCTCAGGGCTGCCTTTCTTAACATGTTGAGGTCAGCCTCAGGTTGCAGCCGCACAACAGAAAGCAAAGCCAGAGAAGGACATTGAGATGGGAGTAACGCCCTGTGGGCCTTCCCCTCATCCCCACCCACACCTCACGCAGTCCCTGAAGCTACAGCCCTGGGGTGAAAATCCTTCCTCCTTCCCTTTCAGAAGCTTTCATGAACATTTCCTGGGCTCACCCAATGCTGAGGCCAACAAGCCCCTCTCCCAGCTCCCCTCCTGTGTGTCCTCCTGCAAGCCCCTCCCCTCACACACCTCGGGGTCCCAGGACCACCCCAGCTCAAGATCAACGTAAAGACTGAAGGAGACGGGAGGGAGGGCCTGGCACCCGCCAAGCTGGCTTGAATCCAGCAGCATTCCCTGCTCAGAAGGGCTCTTGGGGCCATGCAAACCCAGACAGGGACTCGGGCCATCGCTTGCATCCCACACCCCAACACGAAGCACCTCCAAAGTGATGGGCCCAGGGGATGGCTGAGATTCAGTCCTAAGGTTCTGACGGTCCTCGCCCCCTCCCCAGGTTCCTCCCATTTCAGCCAGGAGGCCAAAGGCCAGGCCACGAGCCAGTCCAAAGGTTGGGGTCAGAGTGTAAAGTTTAGGGACAAGCTCCTTTCTGTGAGCCCAGGCACATGACAACCGTACCTGCCAGACTGAGCACACATGATCACATGGTCCCACCCAGTACCCCCTTCCTAGCAACACTCAGGGCTTTATAATGGCAACAAAAACTGCCGACACGCTAACCCAGGATGCAGGTGGAACACACAGATGACCAACTACATGAGGTAGAGCTGACTCACACCCTCCTGTGAACACCCACACAGACAGAGCTGACTCACACCCACACAGAGCTAACTCACACCCTCTCGTGAGCACCCACACAGACAGAGCTGACTCACACCCTCCGGTGGGAACCCACAGAGACACAGCTGACTCACACCCACATAGAGCTAACTTATACCCTCCTGTGAACACCCACACAGACAGAGCTGACTCACACCCTCCTGTGAGCACCCAGAGCTGACTCACATCCTCCCATGAACACCCACAGAGACAGAGCTGACTCACACCCACACAGAGCTGACTCACACCCTCCTGTGAACACCCAGAGCTGACTCATATCCTCCAGTGAACACCCACACAGACAGAGCTGACCCACACCCACACAGAGCTGACTCACACCCTCCCATGATCACTCACATGAGGCAGAGCTGACCCACACTCATTTCCCTCCTGACAAGACAGTTTTGAACCCACAAACGCTTATCTTTCCAGGTACATTTCACAACTGCCCTCCTGCCAGTCACCACTGCCCCACCTGCCCACAACACTGCAACGAAAGCCGTATCTCAAGCAGGCCTCACTGAAGACCACGGTCCGTGCTGCTGAGGTCGTGAATGTGCCCAGCGTGGCCACCTGGCACTGGCCTTCCCCATCTGGGGAAGCTGGAAATGCCCCAAAGCCCTGGTCTTGGGTTCTGCTTTTTCTACTCAGATGAAGACACTCGGATCTGGATCTGAAGTGCAGGCTGTGTTCCCACTTATCCCATCACTGAGGTCTTTGTGACCCCAGGGTCAGCTGTGTTCCCACTCGTCCCATCACTGAGCGTCTTTGTGACCCCAGGTCATCCTGCCTATTCTTCCCAGGCTGCAAATTTCAATGTATACAATCAGGATGAAATATCTTCCTAGAAGAAGTGATAGAGAAATAAATGAGATGATTTGAAAAGCACTTTGAACTAAGAATTCGGAGCCTCTGGGCTATCACTCTGGGCATTCCACAAAGTATCGAAGAGCCTGCCTGTTGTCAGCCACCAATCCGGTTCACAGACACACAGAGCACCCTGGATTCGGAGGCAGCCCTGTTCTTCAGTCCCAGCTCTGTTGTTTACTAGCCTCCGGGCCCTAATTAAGTTTCTTATTTCCTGAGCTTGTGTTTCCAGGTAAGAGTCTCAAGAGACAAAGGAGAATAATGGTCCCTAAAAGCTGCCGCACGCGTGCCTTGTGTGTGCCCATGACGTGTCCCAAGCCCTGATGGGGAGTGGCTCATTTTGTAGCACGCGGCTGTCATCCCCATTTCACAGAGGAAGAAACTGAGGGGGCTGAAATACTTGCCTTAGACATGGAAGCAGTCAGTGGCAGATAAACAAGAAATGGAGTGGAATGCCACCTAATCGAGGGACCTCTGTGGGAAGGTCCTCATGAAAAGGCAGCAGGTGCTCCTTTTTCATAGCAAAAATGTGAATTCTTTCTATTTAGGCTGAACTTTTCACATCCCAGTTCCTTTCTGGAGTTGCTGACACACAAGCCCCAGGTGGCAGCGCGAGCTCTCTCTGCCTGCTTATGTTTTTTTCTTGCTTGTGACCCTGAAAAATTGCCAAAGTCAAGGAACATTCTGTAATGAGATTTTACTATGAAAGAGGAGATTTACTCCCATGAGTGTCAAATGGTACAACTTGTTTGTCAGCTAAGACGGCTGCTTTCCAGTCCTAATTTTGTTCTGGTAGATGCTTTAAGTGTTTCATTTTTGTTGTGTTTCGAGTGAGAATGTAATGTGAGATGAGGCCAGCCTCAAGCTGCAGATGTAGAGAATCACCTGAAATGATCACAGGGAGTTGCCCTGCAAGGATCTGGGCGCTCCAGTTGATGAGCTGCACGTGCACGAGAATGTGTGGATGGACAGAGGAGTCCACGCAGGTTGTAACATTCCTGAGTCCATGTCTCAGCTGTTGGTTCCTTGGGAACAGGCCTGGAATATTTTCCACGTTGGGTGCAGCTGGGACTGAAGTTCTTCCAATTTGATTTTGACAAGAGCCAATAAAGGCTGGAAACACCGGACAATTGAAAATACCAGAAATTGTTAATTTTCTTAAAAATCTGTTTTGTTTCAATGAAGACTTCCAGAGTCAGTGAGTTTTGAGGGGGTGTGGAATGCAGCAAAACACGCGAGGACAGATCAGCTCACTTTTCGACCTCACATGGGATTCGCCCGGACGCTTCACTGACCCCTATTTATTAGGAGAAAACTCAAGTCAGCACCTCCCAGAACCACTCCCAGCCTCTCACTTCTGGAGGTGGTTGACATTTCCTTACTTACCCTGGACAGGTGGAGGCAGAGGACTTGGCATTTAATCTGTAGTTTTACATAGAAACAGAGACACCAGTGGAGAACGATGGGTCATTGGCTGGAGTCTGACCACGAGCTGATTTTTCAAATTTCCCGGACTTAATTCTAGTGGCGGAAATCTGTGTGTAATTAATAATGTATTTTATTAATTACAGCCAACAATTTTCATACGTTAAACAGAAATCAGCCATTTAGGAGGCCCCTTACTGGCCAAATATAAGCAGTGTTTACAGGGCCTCATTTTCAAAATTAAAAGAGAAAAAGAAATCCCCAACTCCCCTTAAGGAGTAATCTTGAGGAAGTCGTTGACAGCTTTAACCCTGGCTGGCTTTAATTAGCTTGGTAAAGGTTAATGGCTTGTATCATAACGTATTTCCTCAAAGGTCTCTCTCATTCCACAGCTAAAGAACTTTTCCCACAGATTATTCAAATTACAGCTTAACAATTGCTCTTGATTAATTGTACTGGGAGGAGGCAGCGTGTCTGAGCGTGATCGAACCTGTGGAGAACGCAGTAGCCATCACGCCCGAGGTCCTCCCGGAGGGCCCTCCCCCGCCTGACGATTGCCCTCCTGCTCCGTGTTTTCCAGGCTCATCTCAGATGCTGCCTCCTTGATGAAGCTCTCTCTGGTCCCTGCCCAGACCTCATCAGAATCAACGCCCCCAGGCTGTGCTGGCCAAAACCCTACGGTGCCTCTGGCCGCATGTGGTCCTTTCTTCTGACCCCATCTCGTCCTCCAGTCTCCACTGGTCTCAGGTCAAAGCTTTTTCCAAGGAGGCATCTATTAAATGTTGAAAGAATAGATTCGCAGCTGCCGCCTGCTCAGAGCAGTGGGAGACCATGTGGGAAAACGGCCTGCCAGGCAGACTGTTCCCTTGTAGGTTCCTGATTCAAGGAGAACTTAGGGAAAGCCCAGAGATGATTTCACCCTGGGTGAGCACATACAAGAAGGGGCGTGTGCAGATTCTTCACAAGCCCTCCTTAGACACTAGCCCACCATCCCAGCACTTAACACGACTGGCCCAGGTGGCAGAGGCACTGGTGTCCGTCAGGGCCCCGGGGTCGGGAATGCACACTGCTAACTGCAATTTGCTTTGCTCTAATTCATCTTAGCAGGGGAACTGCTGCAAAGAACGTCCCTAAAAAGAATATCATGGTCTGGACTTCTTTTTTTTTTTGAGACAGAGTCTTGCTCTGTCGCCCAGGCTGGAGGGCAGTGGCATGATCTCGGTTCACTGCAAGCTCCGCCTCCCGGGTTCCCGTCTTTCTCCGGCCTCAGCCTCCCGAGTAGCTGGGACTACAGGCGCCGCCACTGCGCCTGGCTAATTTTTTGTATTTTTAGTAGAGACGGGGTTTCACTGTGTTCGCCAGGATGGTCTCGATCTCCTGACCTCGTGATCCGCCTGCCTCAGCCTCCCAAGTGGAAAATTTTTTTTTTAAGTTACAGAAACCGCAGTTGAGTATTTCATAGTAATCAGCTCACTGGCACGTCTGTTAGGAGGTCTTCATCATCCCACAAACGTGCTGGTCTGCGTTGATCTTGTGAGGCGCTGGCTCTGGTCTTGTGAGTTCTCACCGGCTCAGAGGGTCAATGTGCGTGAACCAACGCGTGCTGCACACCCAGGACATCTACAGGGCTGGGGGCCGGAAAATCGAGTGGCTTGTCTCTTGCCCTCGCACCTGTGGCAGGCAGTTCCAGGTAACGCACAGGAATCCCTCAGGCTGGTGGGGCTGGACAGGAGACTTCAGCCTCCTGACTGAGTGTGCAGGTGGGAGACGCCGAGGTACTTGCTGGAACGTGGCCCTAAGCAAACTGTGCGGTTTTGCTGGGCCTTCCCTGTTGCTACTGGAAGAGTCCCGTCAGATGGATAAGCACCCCTGCCTCTCACAGCCCCAGGCTACCAGGTGCCCTTTAAGGTCCAGGGGAAGGCACCCTGCCTGGCACAGTCTGGACCATCTCCTGTCCACAGCCGGGGACTGCTTCGCCCCCGGCGCCCACATCCTGCCTCTCGTTAAACATTGAGTGTGACTCCTGCGATTCTCCGGCATGAGACGCTGATGCAGTGATGGGGTCGCAGCAGGGACGGGAAGCTGGCAGGGCGCAGGGACCAACCAGAGGGAAAGGCTGACCCCTTGGGTGCCTCAAAGTCTGGCACATTCCAGCCACTCCATGGCCCGGCTCTCATGGGACGCACCATCCAGGGGGCATTTTGCAGACTGGGGATAGGACTGTCACGGTGACGGGGGCACTGATGGTCACCAGCATGCAGGGCCCTGGGTTGAAGCCCTGCCCCTCCTGCCCCTGCTGGCTGGGCCCTGGCAACTCCCCTGACCCCCACACCTTTGAAAACCACATTCCCACCAAGCCTTCCTCAGGGTGGACTTGGTCTCCACGTCTGTCTGGGGACTCTGACCGATGGGATGGTGTCTGGAACGTCACTGAGAGCCACCCGCGATTTCGGGAGCTTGTGGGATGTGGTGTCAGGCACGGGGCGGCTCCCCAGGGCTGTCTGGACGGTTGTAGGCACAACTTCCTTTTGTCTCTTTTTATTGTAGTGAGGAAGCAGGATTCAGATCTGAAAATGATGTCTATAACTAGATGCTATACTCAAGATAAGACACGTGACAGAAAAAGGAGGCACGGACTCAGCACCTGGAGAAACACCCGGAATGGTGCTCCCAGCGGGATGTAGCCCCGTGGGCACCAGGACAGGGGCCTGACAGGGCAGGGGCAGCTCTCCAAGAGTAGGAGTCCTGTGGGCTTGGCGAGGGGCGCACTGGGCTTTCTCCAGTTGATCTTACGTTTTAAGTAGAGACAAAAATCCAGGAAGGTGTCTGTTATGAGTCAAGTCCCGGCCTCATGGGGCCACTGCTGCAGGGATCACTGTGTGGCCTCCTGGCCCTGGTCTTAAGGCAAGTGCCTGGCCTCCTGCTTGTCTGGCCTGCGGCAGGCTCTGGCTTCGGGGCTTCTGCGGAGGGCGGCTTCTTCTTCCTTTCCATATGCTGTGGTCCTCGTCTGTTTGTAAATTCAGTCTCTCGCTGGGGCCCACAGGTGGTGTTTTCTTGCTTGTGACCCAGAAAAATTGTCAAAGTCAAGGAAGATTCTTTAATGAGATTTTACTATGAAAGAGGAGCCTTACTCATGATCATCAAACAGCACAACTCACTTGTCAGCTAATGCCACTGCTTTCCAGGCCGAATTCTGTTCTGGTAGATGCTTTAAGTATTTCATTTTCATTTTGTTTCTGATGAGAACGTAATGGGACACACGGCTAACCTCCAGCCATAGACATAGACAATCACCTGCAGCAGGTTAACAGGACCCCATTGCCTTCCAGGCGCTGCACAAGTGGCATCCAGGGCCCAGCTGCGTCTCTCCCTCTCTGCCCCAGTGCTGGTCTTAGGAGGAAAACGTCCAGCCTGACCCGTTCTATGACAGACGTGTCGCCAACCTATCCAAACACTTCTCTCCCCGCAGCAGGTCTTGGGGCTCCCAAGTGGACCTGGGGTGAGTGGGGCAATTTTACCAGCAACGCCTACACGTGCGTTTCGGGCTCAGCCCTGCCCCCACTTCCCAGAAGCCCAACACATGCTGAATGCTCGCGGGAGGCCGGGCCCCAAACACACTGTCCACTCTCTCGGAGGCGGGAGCTACGGGGCCCAGGGCCAGAAGAACTGAGATCCACCTCCTCCCACGGGCTGGTCACGGCTGTAATCTCTCCTCTTTGCTTTCTGAAAAATGAAATTTTTATCCAAGGCCTGAGTCAGGGTGAGGGGATTTCAGAGGCAAATTCCACACAGAGCAGTGAACCTGAGCTTCATTCACCCCGGGGGAGGTGGGTGCGGCCCCTGGCAGGGAAGGCCCCTTCCCCTTGGCTGGCACTGGAGTCTGCGTTGAGCTGAGCTGTGACCACACAGATGCGCTGTCCTTGCATCGGGACGCACCTGCAAGGAGACCCCATCTGGTCCCCACCGGAAAGGGGCCTTGTGGACTTTGCCCCAAAATGATTTCCTATTGTTGAAAAAACTTTCAATCTAACTCTCCCCCTGAAATTACACAAGCAGAGTTTATTCTGGTATTTTTAATGTAAAAGATGCTTTGATTATTTAGAAAACACTGCATGCCTGAAGCTGTGCTTGAAAAGGTAAACCTCTTGAACCTGATGGCAGAGTCGTGCTGTCCTTGCTGTCCCCCCAACCCTCATCTTTCTTCTGAAGGAATTCTATGAGAGACCTGCTGTCATCCTGCCATCGTTCCCCCCGCCCTGACCCAGTGCAGGGCGTGGCTGACCGTGGCGTCAGGGAGGCAACCGCGGAGGCTTGGGAGTTGGCGGGAATTTGAATTTCTGTAATTTTGCTTTGCTGCTCAGGCGGGTCTCAAACTCCTGGAATCAGTCCCACCTCACTGAGGGCCGCGTCCACCGGGAGGCGCATCAGAGCCCCGCCTTCCCCTGCCCCTGCACCTGCTTGTCATGAAGAAGACGGCAAAGGAGGGCCTGGTGGTGCCTGCTGTGAACAATACAGGCGACACGTGACCTCTGCAAATTCCCTGCTGGTGCCTCCGGTGAGTGTCCAGTGAACCAGGTGCCCCAGGGGTACAGAAGTGTGCTGCTCACCCCTGGTCTTGCTGGGAAACAGGCTCATCCCAGAAGTCACGTGGCAAAGCAATTCACGTCAGTTAATCTGTGCTGAGGGCCTACCGAGCACTCCATGTTCATACAGGGTCCTCATTTAATCCTTCTCAAAATCCCGCGAGGGAGAGCGTCATCCCAGTGTTCAGGTGTGCATGCCAAGGCTGAGTGTATTGGGGTAGCCTGTCCACGCAGGTGGTGGGAGTCACGCTCAGGCCCTCAGCGTGCCCTTGGCAGCGGTTACACGCCCTGCTTTCAGAGACAGGTGGGGTCATCGTAACCATTTCTGGATCACAAGGGGGAGGGATCCTACCTCTCAGAAAGTGAATCCTGTCGTGCCACTGGTTGTCTCTGAACCACAACTGTTACTAACAACGGTGGCACTGGCGACAAGACGCGTGAACCTTACCAAGTGGATGCTGAGTCTGTGTTCTTAATGAAATCCAGAGTTAGGCAAAGAGGAGGGTCTGGCAGGAGTTTGAGTGAATTTAACCTTGGCACTGGACCTACACAAGGGTAGACATTTGTGTGTAGGATAATTTAAAAAGGACTTGCAATTTGAAAACAAATTTTTATTTTTATTTTAAAAGGACTTGCAATTTGAAAAGGAAACAGTGAGTCACACTGGAAAGGCAGCAGATAGCATAGTGGGTCTGCTAGGAGGGAAAATACAAACGAATGGTCCCTTGGTGAAGGGGTCCAGGCGACCCGGGAAGCTGTCTGGCAGCCCCCATGGAGTCGGGCCAGCCCACTCTCCTGGATGATCCCCAGAAACACTCCCCACCGTCTCCCAAGGTGACATCCTATGGCTGCTCCTAGGACTTCTCTGTGGTATCAGGGAGTGTCATCATTAGGGGAGCTGCATTTGTGGGGTGACAGGTTCAGGGGAGACGGGGCCCTGCCCACGGGGCCAGCTGGACTCTGAGTCTTTCAGTCTTGCTCTACTGCTGGCAGACGGTCTCTCCCCGAGGCTGAAGCTGGTTCCCTACAGCCACGTCACAGCACTCCAGCCCCTGGGAGGAGGGATGGGAGATGGGTAGACAGATTTTTCATAAGGGCCTGGCCTGAAAGTTGCAGCCTTTGCTTTCCCTAAGGACCTCACTGGCCTTCTAGAACAGTTACATGCCGTGTGCACCTGCGAGTTAAAACTCACCGCATCAGTGAAAGGAGGAGGGCGGAATGGACATGGGGACAATTAGTTTCTGCCACAGCAATGGAAACGTACAGTGTGGCTGATGCAAACGACGGCAGGTCAGACAGCAGCTAGAATCCACCGTGAGGTGCACAGACAGCAACACGTGTGCGCATCTTAGAAACAGGCTGTGAAGAGACCAGAGAAAGCGAAAGGCCCAACACTGCTCACCCGAAGGCTGCTGTGGCCTGAATGCGTCCCCTCCCCGGAACGTCAGCCCCTTCACAGTGGACTTCCCGGCACCCAGAACTACGAGAAATACGTTTCTTTTCTTTACGGATGAACCCGTCTCGGGTATCGTGACAGCAGCCCCAGCGTGGACTCTCACCATCATCCTGTGCACTTTAATGGAAACCACTCACATCCACACATCAGGCCCACGGCAAGGACACTGAGTCCAGGTCACAGGAGGGGAGGTGCTGGGACCTGTGGGGCTGACACAGTAGCGTCCCAAACTGGACACAAATCACACAGCTGCCTGTGGCTGAGGTCTCCAGAGGAAAGAAAAAGAAAAAAAAAAGAAAAAGACAAAAGTACAGCAGACATCTGAACAAAAGGGGTTTTTAATGCCAAATAGGAAGCCAGGAAGGAGCCCGCTGGTTCTGGTTCTTCCCTTCGCTCCAGCGTGCACTCCGTGTGAACACAGGGCAGCCCTGTGGCCACCAGCCTGGCACCACCACTGCCAAAGTGCATCTTAAATGCAGAACAACAAATCATACTTCCATGTTTTGCATTTTGAAAATACTGGAAAGAAAGCTCCTTTGCAAGTGATTGAAACAGTTATTTTATGTTTTGATGACTGGGTAAAAACCACATGTCAGAGATGAAAATTAAAGAGGAAATTTAACAATTGCATAATGATAGTAGATTCAAATATATAATACTGGGAATCTAATTTTCTGAAGGCAAAAATAGAGAGCAGTTCTGTCATTTCTCATAAATCTATACCCAGGACATTTTCCTGCCTATAATCTCTGCATAGTTTTGAGTGGATTAGTTCCAACGGGTGTGTTCAAGGATATTTGCATACTAGTGCAAATACGTTAAGCTCAGCAGGGTGATTTCCCAAATTCATTCAGATGCTATTATTGATAACAGGATTTTCTGTGGAACCGTGTGCCACTGTGGAAGGGCTGATCTGAGTTACTGCCTGCACAGACACAGACGCACTTTATTGCCTGGATGAATTTAGACATGGGGGCAAGAAACTTGAGGCCAGGCTTTCCTCCCGTCCACCAGCATCTACCAGCATCCAGGGAGAGCAAGAGATGGCATATCTGTGCCAGTGGAGCTGTCTTTAGAATAACCAAGTATTTAGTTAAAATAACACATACCTATTTCTTTGCATTTCACCCTGAAAACAACAAGAATAGAGTTTGCGAAAGGGCTTGTACGCTCACAGTGTGGTAAGAGCAGGGCTTTCTTTTGTTCTGTGCTATCCTCAAGGTCAAGCACAGAGAACTCCAGCGTGGGTGTATCCTGTGTATGGTGGAAATGCTCAGAGCCCCTGGCCCTGGGGGGAGGGTCCACGGGGGAGAGGTGAGCCCTGTTGTCACCTTCGTTAGACGTCCAGGACCGCATCTCTCCCGAGAGGGTGGGGGGAAGGGGTGCCAAGCGCGGGCTGCTCTGAGCTCTCCCCGCAGGAAGGTGGGCTCAGATCATGAAGCACTCCCTCCAGGAGGCAGGAGCGTGACCTGCACATCCTGCGCTTGGCTTTGGGGCATGTTCAGGAGAACAAGGCTGGCAGGGTGTGGTCTTGGTGCTCGCTCCATGCTGGGAGTGCTCAGAGCTGAGCGTGTGCTGTGCGCGCGGCCCGGCGTGGAGCCCGCGTTCCTCTGTGCGTGGGAGGGAGCTGCTTCCCCTTCAGTGCTCTCGAGGAGGATGCCGGCCTCCGCCAGGCCGGGTCAGCACTTTGTCCCGGGTCTGACCCCGCGGCCCTGTCCGCGCCCGGCCTCCCTGTTCCAGCTTCAGTGACGGTCTCAGGAGAGAATGCAGGCAGAGCGGGCTCTCCTTTTCCTGCCCTGGGGGCTGACATCTGACTCACGGATGCCACTGAAAGGGCGGCCCTTGTCGCCTCAACTCGCTTTTCATCAGTTACCGTCCTCCGCAGGGCATGGGCACCTCCTGAAGTGAGGATGAAATGGGCTTGAGCTCCCAGCAGCAGCCGCCCCGTGACTACAGGTGCCTCCGAGGCCGGCCCCAGGCACGGAGAGGGAAGCAGCCAGGCAGCCAGCCAGGGAGGCACCGTGCCAACAAGCTCAGATTCCAGAGCCGGCGCCGTGCCCAAGGGCGGGAGAGAAGGAGGACATGAGGCGCAGGACGCAAGTTCAGGCCACCCTGACCTGAGGAGGTGCAGCCGCCCCGCAGCGCATGCTGATAACAAGGGTCTCTTCTGCTGTGGGCTCTGAGGCCTGCAGAGCCAAGACCTGACCTCCTAAAGCCAGAGCAAGGGGCCGCGGCCACCGCAGGGGGCTTCACGGATTCATGGTGAAAGGTCCGAGTGAAATCCCAGGAGAGCCCAGGAGAGTGTGACTGAGAAATAGATCTGGGGTCCTGTCGCCAAGGTGGTGCGTAAACAGTTTACAAATGACAGCAGATGTTAATCATCGAAACCAAGAACAGCCCTCGTTCATGCACGGTAGAGCTCTAGTCTTGCACAGGTTCAGTGGTTTCAGGAAGATGCGTTGTTGGGGAACCACAGTCCCTGGCTTATCGCACATACTTGCCATGGCTAGATTCAGGCCAACATGGATATCGCATTTCAGTTAAGTTGAATCAGACGCTGCAAGTCAATGTCAGTTGTTTTGGGCTTAAGTTCATGTCTGGTCCAGCTTAAGTTGTTAGTCCAGGGTTGGGAAGAGAAGTGGCGCTGGGCTTACAGGGTCCTCATCTTCTAAACCTGCTTGATACTGTGAGACGCTGGGGTGGGTGGGAGTGGGAAAAGAGGGAAAGGGATTTTGAAAATACTGATTCTAATTTTGAAATCTGTGTTTAAACATATCATCCCAGGGCTCCTTGGAGAAGCAGCTGATCCCAGCTCTGGGGCACGGAAAGTTTCAGGTGAGCGTGGGGCTTCGGGGCCTTCAGAGCAAGAAAGTGCCCTTGGCAATAGGGCAGGTGGAGAAGATGCAGGAGCCAGCCCAGAGGGGCTCCCACTGGCCAAAGAAGAACCTGGGAGTCCACGAAGTGGGAAGGGGGGTTAGGGAGAGAGACAGAGAGCTGGGGGCGAGGACAGGAGAGCCAGAGAGAGAGGGACAGGCAGGGTTGGGGGAGAAGAGTGAGGGGAGACAGAGGCTGAAATGGAGTGGGAGGGGCAGGGCATCTCGTTTCTCTTCAGTGGCCACTACGACATCATTGTCAACTCTCTACTCGGAAATCAGTGAGGAAAGGGATTGACTTCAGCAGCTCCCCCTTGCTTAAGAGAAACTGTTTCATCTCCTCTTGATGAGAAAATACCTTTTTCACAGAATGCTTGGTAATAAATGTGGCAGGAACGGTAAAATTAGATCGACTATTTTGCAACCCAGATGAAGGCACTGATTTAGGAAAAGGCCGTTGACAGTTGCCGAGGCATCGGGGACCTGGAGGCAGAGCGTCTGCGGGCGCTGAGGCATCTCTGCATGGGTTTACCAGCGACGGCTCTGTAGTCACCTCTTCAGACAAGGGATTGCCCTGGTGCTCGATGCCACCCCACCGACGCCTTCCCTGAGCTCACCCTGCACCCACATGCCCTCTGAATCCGATGCCTGCAGACCTTACTTCCGGTGGCAGGAAATGTAGCTGGCAGAAGGAAAGGTTATGTGATGGAGGGAGAATCCATTCCACAAGAGCAAGACTGTGGCCTGGCCCCAGCAGTCACTGCATTTAGGGAAGCAGCGGACAGAAATCAATGAGACAACACAGGCCCGCAACCAAATGCAGAGCCCGACTGTTGTTGGCTGCTGGTTGGAAAGATGTGCCGGGGACAGTGGGGAAATCCAAATAGGAATGGAGTGGAGTTGACATCACCTAAAGTGACAATGAGCTTGCCTGGGATGGTTCTGGCTCACACCTGCTGTTCTGGCATAATTATTAATCCCAACTCACTCACTTTACAAAGTGTCGTATTCTGGTGATAATTCCTATGGTCACTCAAAAGCTAGGGAATTGGTGTTAGTTGTCTTAGGCGTGAATAATGGTGTTGAGCTTATAGGGCATCTTCATTCCTAGGAGATGCCTCAGGCTCAGAGAATTTAAGCTACTTGGAGAGACCAGGGGCACACAGCTCATATGATATAGAACTGGTTTATAAAAGCCGTGGTAAACAAAACCCAAAAGTGGGCACGGGACTGGAATGGACATTTCTCCTAAGAAGATATACAAAGGTCAACACGCACACAAAAAGACGTATGACACCACTCATCAGCACGGAAATGCAAATCTAAACCACGAGGTGCTGCTTCATAACCATCGGGATGATTATCATGTACTGTTACAAACCAGAAATAAGCGCTGGTGAGGATGAGGAGGAATGAGCATCCTCATGCGCCGCTGCTGGGAATGAAAAACGGTGCAGCTGTTGTGGAAGACGGTGTGAAAGTTCCTCAGAAAACGAAACCCAAATTTAATTACTGTATGATCCAGCACTTCCACTTCTGGGCATAACCCCCCACCTTGAAAGCTGGAACTCAACAGGTGCTTGTACACCCACGTTCGGAGCAACATTACTTCAACAGCCAAAAGGCAAAAACAGCACCATGTCCATCTACAGATGAATGCAAATGAACACAGGGCAATGTGCTAACGCGAACTAAACATGGCCGGCGAAGGATGCCAGGACGTCTATATTTGAGTCCTTGTGGACGAACTGTAACCCACCTTAATAGCAGACAGGACTGAAAACCTAATTCAGGAGTCTGTGCCTGTGACAGTGGCCGAGTCTTGACCAATCCCAGCGGCCATACGTCAACCACGCATAGACGGCTGAGTGTTACAAACTGTTTCAGTAAGGCAAACGCCAACCTGGAACCAATCCAGCCGTTCTGCACCTCTCTGCCCATTTTTATACATCACTTCCCCCCCCCTTTTTTTTGTCTGTATATTTGTTCTGACCATGAGGCATCCCTGGAGTCTCTCGGAATCTGTGGTGATTCTGGCGCTGCCCGATTCATGAATCATTCATTGCTCAATTAAACTCCTTTAAATTTAATTCAGTTGAAGTGTTTCTTTTAACAAATGGAACATGAATTTAGCCTTAAAAAGGAGGGGAGTCGACACAGGCTATAACACGAGGAACCCTGAGAATGGTATGGTGAGTGAAATAAGCTGGTCACAGGATGAATCCTAGAGGGTGGCACCGAGGAGAGGTCCCCAGAGGAGTCGGAGCCACAGAGACAGAAGGTAGGATGGTCGGTGGCTGCCAGGTGTGGAGTTCCTGTCTAATGGGGACAGAGTTTAGATTTAGGAACTCTATATTTTAAAATGTAAATTTTACAGTATGTGTATTTTATCACAATAAAAATATATTTTTTAAGTGTAGTAGACTTTGCCTCAAAAGCCCCAGTTCTTTCAACCTAAGTAAGAAAATAATGCAAAATACACCAAAGACTTTAAGACCCTGTTCATCCTAAGGCAACGTAACAGTTCACAAATAAAAGAATAGCTAAGTTAATTGAAGTCCGTTAACTTATTAGCATATTGTGCTACCGTTAGGATGGACGGCCAGGAAGCTCCTTCAGAAGCTTGGTAAGAGAAAACCTGGAGTGACTGGAGGGGCGGAGCTAGGAGGGGGCCTCCTCGAGGGGCTGCGGTGCTGGGGAGGGCTGTTTCCCGTTCTGGGTGTGGGTTACAGGGGTCTCGGCATTTTGTGAGAATTCCAGGAGGTGTGACATTATGGTTTATGTATGTTTCTATATGTATGTCATACATCAAACAATGTTGACTACAGTTTTAAATAAATTCAAACATTATGGATCCATATTGGCAACTATGTAAAGACACACACTGAAGGGAAAGAGGGAAAGGAACCTCCCAACAGCTACCAGAGATGGCTTAGGTGACATTCCCGAGGCCACCACAGTGACATCCCCCCAAGGCCGCCACGGAGACGTCCCCACAAGGACTTGGGCCGACACCAGTATCCCTGTTGCTGCAAGGGGCGGGCAGTGGTGTCCGTGGTGTCAGTGCAGGTGGATACACCATGGGTTTGCCCCAGGAGAGGACCCCCCGTGGCTGCTGTGCCCCCAGCGGGACCCAGGGTGGGAACACCTGCCAAGCTGGAGACAGCGGGTCACAATGGCTTTGCTCGCGGTGACCAAATCATCTCAGGCTGGACGCCAGCCCCCTGGGGAGTTGCGCCCTGGTGCTCACTTGAGCACTTTGATTATCTTTAGTAACAAATTCCCTTCAGCCCAACTCACCGCAGAAAGATGTGGAGAACAACAAAAAGGAAAACCAACCCCAAGTGGTCTCTGCCGAGCGCTGATGCATGACGGGACCTCAGGCCAAGCCCACACCAAGTCACGCCCCAAGGGACTAGGGAGAATAGCCGCGTTTGATTTTGTTCTTCAGCTCCACCTAAGTCTTTCTAACAGCAAGGACTTGGCTGTCTCTAGATAGGAGACAGACACTGTCCAACTTATTCTAAAACTCTCTTTCACTCTTACGCTCAGACGCCCTCATGCCACAGGCAGGTTGTAAGCAAATCCAATACGGCAAATAGTAATTAAGCCTGCAGAGAGGACTTCTGTATGTCAGCACACCCAGGACCGTCTGTAACAGGAGTCTCACTTGTTTTCATTTGCCCTGCTCTCACACAGACTTACCTTCTTACCTACGTGTGGGTCTCGTGTTCAGGACGATGGTGCACCAGGCACCAGCACCTGCCCTCGCAGGAGCTCCTCTTTTCTTCTTTGCTGTGGTCAGTTCCTGGGACCCAGGGGCCGAGTGGATCACGCAGCAACCTTCATCACCGGGGATCGTTCCGGGGGCATGCGTGGCCTTTTCTCCGGCTTGCTCGCTCCTTATCTGCATCCATTCTGTCCTCTGCACTCCTTCCTTCTTTCCTCTGTGCCCCACTCCCATTCCACTCCTCTCTCATGCACAGTCACACACAGTAGAGAGTGTATTATTTAAATATATTTTTGCAGGATTTCTATTGTTGTAGGTGCCTCATTTTAAACTCATGATAATGTTTTTCGTGACACATCCTGTCCTGTCTTACTTTTCCCTCCACGCACGCAGGTGCAGAGACCATCCATCCACTGTGCTGTTCTCACAGTTACACCTGATCCCAACAGGTCCCTTCCCCTGCCCAGGTGGACACCAGGGGCACCCTCTTCAGCCTCCAGAGATGACGCCGCAGGGCTATCTCTGTGCCTGCAGACTCATGGCCTGAAGACTCCCCCAAATCAGGCTGTAGAGCTGCCCACCAGGCCTTAAATGACTGTGACCACAGCCATTCTCAAGTCCTCTCTGAATGGCCTCGCTGCTGGCATGGTCCTCAAGGGACATGCCCCTCATCCCCACGGCATCTTCTAAACTCCCCTGGTTCTTCCTTTTTCTGTTTTCTCCTAAGAGTCTCCCGTCCGGGTGCTCAGTGCCAGTGGCTGGATCCCCCTTGCAAAGCTGCTCCTCCCCTTCAAAATCCGCAAGTCACCTGTGGGGTAAGGTGAGGCTTTGGGACTCTCCCCTTCCCCAAAATATCTGACCCGGTGATTTTAGCATCTGGATCATCCTTGTTGGGTTTGGTTATTATTCCCTTGCAGACGATGAACACTTTTCTAATTCTATTATCTCTGTGTTTGTTTGCCCCACTTTTTTGTGAGAAGTAGAGCTTTCTCCTCCTGACCTTCCCCACCTGCGCTCTGGTGCTATGGACCACAAACCATGGATTACGCTGCCCTTTGTAATGCGCTGTCCTCCATTAATGACCTTGTTCGCATTGAGGCTGAAATCAGCCAGAGCTCGCCCCTGGGACCCTGTCACTCTCACAAGTGTCAAAGCTTGGGGCTTACTTGCCTCTGGAAATAAAGGACATCCCCACTCACGCTGCGTCTTTCCTGCTGCAGGTCTGGGATGAACATTTCTGCAAGGGGCCTTGGCTAGTGTTGTGCCAAACGGTGCGCAGCAGTGGTTCCCAGACTTCTGGCCTCAGGACTCCCTCGCTCTGAAGAGCCCCCCGGGGAGGCCCCCAGCACGCTCCAGCCTAGAAGCCAAAGCAGAAACTTAAACATTATGGATTAATTCATTTAAGATAAACAGTACACTCCTTGTATGTTAACCTAAATAACACATTTTAGTGAAAAATAATTTTTAATAGCAAACAATTTTACTATTAGCAAACGTTTAATAGAATGGGAAAGAGGGGAGTATGTTAATAGCTTTTTCGAATAAATATGGATTTTTTTATACAACAGCAAAAGTCAACAAACTGTAGTTTCTTAAAGGTTGGTTGCAATGTGGAATAGGAAACCATAACAATAATGGTGATAGATACTGCAAGAGTTGAAGAAAGAAGAAAGAAACACGAAAAGCAGCTCAACAGTCTAAGACAGGTTTATTTTGGAGAATAAATTGGAGAGGGCCTTCTGCCCAATTTCGGTCAGGAGCCTTTTCTCTTAGAGACTAAGGGTATGTAAGAGTTCTGGGAGGGGCAGCTTATGGCAGGCTAGGAATGTTTCTGTGTGGAGGACAGTCTTATTGCAGGATTGGAACGTCTCTGGTCGGAGGGGAGGTTATCTCGGGGTTGGCACATCTCTGGTCAGAGGTTTCATTTGTGGTTTAAGGTCGTGCTGACATTAGCCATTAGGCTGATGTTTTGGGGCTGGATTTAGGCGGTTTCTAAACCAGAACTTACAGTGGTGATGCTTGTCTAAGATGGCGATGCTCCTGCTCCGTCAGTACAGACTGTGCCAGTCTCCCTGATGGTAAATCCAGTCTGGGTCTCTGCGGGGAATGGCATCATTGGCCACTGGATTTTGTACAGGGGCTTGATTATGGAGTTCATCTGTATGGGTTTCAGCTGAACGCCAGGTGCGCCCTTTTTCATCAGGAGTGAGGGTGGAGGCTAGAATGATATAAATGCCATGCCACATTAAATTAAAGGACTGAGTAATATGCAGAAATTCCTTGCGATAATGAGAGGGATTTTCAGAGGAAGATCCCAGATGCTGTTGGATCTATGACAAATCAGACGGAGAGAAAGGGTCATGAATGCGAGCACTGCCTTCAACCCAGCCACCCCCGGAAGAGGAAGAATGGCAGAGGTAGTTTGACTGGCTGGCCTTTCCTTTGTCTTTAATGTCCAAATGTAAGGCTGGGCCTAGCAGCCCCCAGGGGGCATCCAGGAGGGGCCCCAACCCATCCCCATAGACCACGTTTGAGAGAGTGGCTGGCACGGTCCCTTTCTAGGGGCCATTCTTAGCTCCAGCTGCTGCTACCCTTCTTCATGCCCAAGTGGCCTCTGGCTGGGCCCCAGTCTTTGGCTCCCAGGGCTGGGGCTGCAGCTGCACTGTGGTTCCTGGACTTCCTCACCCAGCCTCACCACAGGGACAGGAGGGCCTAGCCTGGCCCTGTCATCTTCCCCTCCTGGGTAATCTGCCTGGGCAGGCCTGGTGGAGTCAAATGCGAGCTTTAAAAACAGGTTCTCCATACCAGAGGGTCCTTCTGCCACCCTGAGGTTGGCTGCCAGGTTGGAGGGGCCACAGGACTGGGACTTCGGGCCTTGAGGAGTGGCGGCGGCCACAGTGTCAGCCAGCAAGGACTCGGAGCCTCTGTCCTGTGGTCATAGGAACAGCATTTTACTGGCGGCGGGTGGGTCCACAGAGAGGTCCCCGCATGGCTACGCGGAATCCCCACCCTGTACCAACACTGTGAGGTGGCAAATGGTGTCATTTCAAGCCACTGGGCCTGTGGTCGTTTGTTATGCAGAAGAATAAAGTTCATTAATACTTGTTACGATAAAAATTTTAGAATTCAGTTTCCTCCATCCGCAGCCGCGGCCCAAACTGGGAGGGAGCAAGAGATCAAAGAATGGCTGGGACACAGCCTGCCTGGACAGCCGCAGGACAGCACTAGGACCCGCAGCTTCCGAGCTGCTTCTGCGTGGGTTCCCGGGCTTACTGCCGGCCATGAGCGATGGAGCTGCTCCCCCCGGGCGGTTGCTGGCTCCAGGTTCTGGGGATGCCTGCTCCTACCCCAGGTCCTGGACAGCTCTTGGGTTGGCTCCAGGTTACTGGGATGTCTGCTCCTCCGGGGGGCGCTGTGACCTTGGCTCGCTGCTCAGCCTTCAGGGTTCAGGCAGTGGACAAAAGCCCTCAGCAGCCTGGTGGGGAACTCACTGCACCACAATACCCTGTTGAATAGGTTTTGAGGAATTTCTGACCCCTTCAAAGCTGTACCCAATACTGGTGTGAGGCGGGGCGGAGGCATGCACGCTTCTTATGTGGGAGTGAGGCGGTCGGAGGCGTGCACGCGTCTTATTTGGGAGGGGGTGGAACCCATTCCTGCGATTCTCTGACGAGCCCCAGGATGAGAGGATACGTCACCTGGAGAGCGCTCGGGGCAAGAGCTGCAGAGAGAGGCAAAGCCCAGAACCGACCCTGTGGGCCCTGGAGTCTCCCGAACCCACCACAGTTCTGCCCTGGAGCCGGACGGCAGCTGGGCCTGGGAAGCAAATTGGAGATGGGCTCGTGCAAGCCCTCTCTGCTCAGGCTCTGCAGACACAGGCGGAGGTCCCAGGGCGCAGGCAGTACTGACGGGCTCAGAATTTCTGTGTTTTTTCCTTCTAGGCACAACTGTCTTAATATTAGCAACCTGATGACAATTCCTCATGCTCCTGAGTGCTTCCTTCTTAACTGACATGGTTTACAGAAAATAAATTACATGAACTGAATGAGTATTTTGCACTATTGTAGAAGATAAATTGATTTAATTATTATCTAACTTCAAACACAGTGGAATAAACAGATTATCATATCTATGCTGGCATATTAGAGACAAGATTTATTTGCTTTTGTTTTGTAGAAGATGCATTTTCCCTTTTGGAATCAGAATGACACACAAAACGAATTAACCCTAAACTTCCACCTGCTCCACTGTATCCCTATTCCTCAATATTCTCAGGGTCAGGAAAGTGAATGCAGGAGGTTTCACAAAGTAAAGCCCCACAGGATCACAGAATCAAGAAGTGAGTCTACAGGGATTCTGTGGAATGCAGGAAAAGGCTGACACATTCCCCACCGCCCCCTGCAATGGCAGGGATTGCATGGCACCTATAGGGATTCTCTGGAACCTACAGGGATTCCGTGGCATCCACAGGGATTCTGTGGCACCTACAGGGGATTCCGTGGAACCTACAGGGGTTCCGTGGAACGCAGGAAAAGGCCGACACATTCCCCACTGACCCCCCCACCGCAATGGCGCATTCACTTGCAGGGGATGGAGAAAGTGGAGATGGTTCATCATTAAAAGACATAAGCGGGACGTTAAGAATAGTAAAATTATGAATTTGCCAATATTGAATTTATTTTCATATTTGCAAAGCATGTGCTATTAATTAAGAAGCATTTAGGCTAGGCACAGTGCCTCATGCCAATAATCCAGCACTTTGGGAGGCTGAGGCAGGTGGATCTCCTGAAGTCGGGAGTTCAAGACCAGCCTGACCAACATGGAGAAACCCCATCTCTAGAAATAAAAAATACAAAATTAGCCGCATGTGGTGGTGCATGCCTGTAATCCCAGCTACTGGGGAGGCTGAGGCAGGAGAATCGCTTGAACCTGGGAGGCGGAGGTTGCAGTGAGCCGAGATGGTGCTACTGCATTCCAGCCTGGGCAACAAGAGTGAGACTCCATCTCAAAAAAAAAAAAAAAGAAAAAAAAAAACAAAAAAACCCCCCAGCATTTAAACGGGAGGTTTGCAGGCTGCTGCCTCTGACAGCCCAGGTTCCACAAGGCCATGGAGCTTCTTGGTGGAGGCAGGTGTCTGGCTTGGCGTCGCTTCAGCACAGGTTCTTACCATGGGACGAGGGGCTCTTGGCCACTCCCACGCCTCACAGTGACTTCCGAGTTAGGGGAAGAGAAGGGAGGGCAGGGCTGGGCAGGGCGCCCTAAGGATGACCACAGCTCCCCTGAGGCCGAAAGACGGTGGAGCAGCAGCACCTGCAGCTCCTGCCTCACGTGTGGCCTCCTGGGAATGCCCCGTCTGGAGCGGCCTGCGTCCTGTCCTCGGGTGACGCTGGGAACAGTGGCATCCGCTGCCACATGCCTGTGCTCCAGGGCCTGCGACATGCATCAAGCTGGGGATACTGCATGACCACCAGATCCCAGGGGACCGTCTCCAGTGCCAGAAACATCCCCGTTTCACCTGCTTCCAGAAGGTTCCAGCTTGTGGAAGAGACGTCTCTTAGAGAACAGGAGGGAACTGGCAGGACAGGGGGCAGGGAGGATGACAGGGCTTCCTTCCCCTCCCTCCACGCTGCCCACCTGAGCATCAGCTTTGGGCAGGGATGGTCTGGGCTGATGTTCTCCAAAGACAGAAGCGGACAGCAACCCCCGAGCCGCCACCTCCCCCCGTCAGAATGGCCCTGATCAGCACTGGGGGTGTGGGGGGCCCAGGAGCCCGCCTGGCAGCCCCTCAGAACGTCGCCATCATCAGGTGACCCTGCAGTTCCATTCCCCAGAGGAAGGGAGACGAGCACCACGCAGCGCCTGGGACACGGATGCTCACAGGCAGGACGGGGCACACGCGGGTCCTGGATGCTCACAGGCAGGACAGGGCACACGCGGGTCCTGGAAGGCACAGAGGGTTGCTCTCACCACAAACAGGACGAGCGTGGTGGTCCCGGCAGAGCACAGCAAATGCATGTGGTACCTTGAATTATGCACCTAAAAATGACTAAAAGGGAGTTTTATGTATGTTCTACCGCAATAAAACTCTTCATAGACAGAGGCACTGCCCACTGCCCTCACAAATGTTGTACCAATTGACTGATACTTTTTTTTTTTTTTTTTGAGACGAGTCTTGCTCTGTCCCCCAGGCTGGAGTGCAGTGGCACCATCTCGGCTTCTGCAAGCTCCGCCTCCCGGGTTCATGCCATTCTCCTGCCTCAGCCTCACAAGTATCTGGGACCATAGGCGCCACCACGATGCCTGGCTAGGCTATTTTTTCGTATTTTTAGTAGAGACGGGGTTTCACCGTATTGGCCAGGATGGTCTCGCTCTCCTGACCTCGTGATCCGCCCGCCTCGGCCTCCCAAAGTGCTGGGATTACAGGTGTGAGCCACTGCGCCCGGCCTGACTGATGCTTTTAAAACTTAGTAATACCAAGAACTGACGACTGCTTCTATGACAAAAAAGAAAGTCCAACAGGAAAAACTGGTACTTGATATGATTCACAAAGTAGAGAAGAGAAAATAAGAAATTCAACTATAATCAGACTACTTAAACTAGAACATTTTAATACCTAGAAAGCATTCTTAAAACAGAGACTTTCAGATACAAGCTGATTCAAAACTTCATAAAAATATATGAGCTTCAAATGATACAGTTTAACAGAATGTCCATTTTCAATTTTTACAATAATTAGAAAAACAGAATCACGTTTTATGTAGTAATTCAAGACATATATAATTGCAAATCGGTGAAAAATTTCCATTTTACCCCAATTTCTCATCCGAAGCCTCAGATGGCACCTTACCCATCCGGAACAACACATGAATAAATAATATGGCAGAAATGTCTTTCAAGTTCCCAGAGAACTAACTCTAGGCCCATTTCACATTTGTCTTTCATGTTTTTTATTAAAGAGGAGCTCTTCTTAAAGAGATATTCCATTTTAGTCACTGCTCTTCTCAGGGAGGATATGTGTGATCCAGTAACTAAAGAAAGCCGAGATTACTCTGGCATGGTCTGGAAAGCAAAAAAACAGAAATAAACAAAAAATAAAACAAAGACAAAAAGAAAAATCATAAGTTATTATTATGTAGACATGAGCCTTTGGGCCCAAAGTGAACTCCCAAATAATCTAATAAAACGCAACTCTGGCATAAAACTGATGTTGAAAGTGACACATTACACCTGCTAATCACACATTATGTACTCCGTATGGCAACACACTGGCTCAGTTATGAATATTTGTATTTCACTGGGGCATGAACCCTTGGTTCACTAGCTCTATTACACCTGCACTTCAAAACGTTACAGTGCAATATTACAGGCTTAAAATCAGACCTGAAAGAAAACCCACATACAAACCGAAATGAAAAGGAAATAGAAGTTTATGTCAAGGGTGAACAAGCAGAAAAAATTCAGCAGTGGAGCCGTAAGTGAGACAACACAGGACCACGTGGTGCCCACGTCATGAAACCAGGGCTGCGGCAGCGCCAGCCAAAGGCAGCCGAGACACCACATTGTGACGCCACAATCACCCCTGATGTTACCACAACCCTCAGGGCTTCCACAGGGGGGCCGTGGCTCCGACCTCTGAGCCCACCGGTCCCCAGGGTCTGACCTCTGAGCCTGCCGGTCCCCAGGATCTGACCTCTGAGCCCGCCGGCCCCGGCTCCGACGTCTGTGCTCACCGGGCTCATGGCGGGACACTGGCTGCCAGGGAGGGCTCTCCCCAAAGTCAGGTTTTACAACTTGTCAGGCATCAAATGCCGCACCTAGAATCTGCTGCTTCTGAAGCTTCCAACCACAGAGAGCCAAGCTACAGACAACAGAAGCCCATCCATGCTCCCTGCCCAGGCAGGCTCCATCCCGCCCGGGGGGCAAACTGCCTGAGCTCTGGAAATCCCCAACAGTCAGGATGATAAAAATCTAATTCCCTCACCGAGGGTTAGAGGGTGACAGTCCCCAGCCCTTCTTAGTGCGCGTGCGAGAACACTCAAGGAATGGCAGCTACTACTGATGAGGAGCGTGTGTAATAAAACGTCACAGAAGCGGGGGAGCTTTGCCCTGACGCCAGCATCCCAGCTGAACGCAGCCCCCACGGCTGAGGAAAAGTAGCTGCTGAGCCAGAGAAGAGGGAGAGGAGACACGATCGGCAGAAAACACCCACACCTGCTTTTCAAATGTGATTTCTGCGCTCATCCTATGGAGGTGAGAGACACAGTGACTAATTAAATTCCTAAGCTAGTATTATGGAAAAAACCCTTAATTTCAAAAACTATATGCCAAGTCTGTATTAAACAAATACAATGTGTGAAAACAAAGCTTCATTGTTCATAAAATTTTATTTCATAAAATAGCTTGACGTAGAAAAACTGTGAGCACATATCCTACAGAACTCAAAGGAATCCTTTCTTAGAGAAAACAGATTCCTACACACAGTTTAGTTCTATCAGTGGCTTAACATAAATATGTGTGTATACAAAACCTGTCCGATGATTTTAATATAAGAAACCAATTGTTTTAATATCGGGGGTTCTGCTAAATTCTTTTGATGCAAAAAAGAATTGCCAAAACTCTTTTGGTGCATGTCAGAAAAGCCTCAAGTGTGAGAAACAGAACAAAAATTTTAAAAATTAAAAATTTAAAATCGCTTACTTTCATTTCTCATAAAAATCTATCAGTTTAACATAATAAAATTGGCTTGTTCGCGGTTTGAGATAAATCTTATTACGGAAATCTAAGTTTGTTAAGTACTTGCTGTAAGAGGCCTGACGACCAACCAGAAACAGAGATGCCGGCCTGCGGCCAACGCCGCCCTCTCATGCACACGCAGGTGCCACCTTCCCGGTGGGGCTCCTCCCCTCCGCCACTGTCGCCCGTGGGCCCTGCGTCCTCCTCCAGTGTCGTTTCTCATGACCCCTGGCCACGCTCCTGGTGGGCGTCTTTACTCACTGTCCCTGATCTCTCTCCTCCCTGCACTCCGGGCCCCACGGCCCTCTTGAGCCTCACAGCTGGAACCCGAGGTCTGACTGGCACCTGCACAGCCACCCAGCACTACGCTCCGGGCAGTACTCTCACCTCAAACCCGATCCTTCTGGGCCTCCTCCTCCTCCTCGCGGTGACCTGGTCCTCCCAGTGCCTCGCCGGCCACTCGGCAGCTCCCACTGGTTCTACCTCCACAGTCCACCTGGATGTCGGCTACAGCTGCCTAACCCATGGCTGCACCTTGGTCCATGCTGCAGGCCCCTCTCAGCAGGTCCTCAGCAGCACCCACCTGGTCTCCATTCTCCACGCCCTCCTTCCAGCCTCAAGATAACAGCCCAGAAGCCTCATAGCCTCCAGGAACCTCCTGTCTCTGCATAGAAGCCCACAAGGCTGCACATGTGCCTGGTCCTGTCACCTCTCCCCCTTCTGAGACTCACTCAATGCACCTGGCCCTGTCACCCGCATCCCCTGGTCCAGCCACCAGGCTCCTCCCATGTGCCTGGCCCTGTCACCTCTCCACCTTCTGCACCTTGTGCGACTCACATCCATCCCCTGGTCCAGCCACCGGGCTCCTGGCAGCTCCCCAAACACACGGGTTCACCCACCTCAGCGCAGGTGCACTTGGCTGCAAAAACACCTCCTCTTCCCATTCCTCCACAGCCTCATCTCCAGGATCTACCTGGAGCTCTACGACGCATCTCACCGTGTATCTGGCTTCTTTTCCAGCTCCTCAGCTAGGGAGCAAGTGCCCCGGGGGGGGGGGGGGTCCCTGCCAGGCTTCCTCAGTGACAGGCTCCACAGCCCAGAGCACCACGCAGGGCAACACACAGCCGATGCCTCCTCGATGGAGGAGGGCGTTCTGCATAAAGGCAGCTCCTCCGGCACCCACATGCTCTGCACGCTGATGGTCCCTGCAGCCCCCGGCTCCCTGCGCCTGTGCCACGGCATCGTCATATCACGGTGACGGAACGCTGTTCGTTATCTGGCTTCTCTAACATGCTAGTCTTGACACCTCAGCAACCCTGTGGGTTTCTAAGCACAGAAACCACCCCTGACACTTACTTTGAAACTCCCTCCACGAAATGTGCAGAGACTCCTTCTCTGGGATGGGTGCCACACACTGGCCCTGGGCCAGGTGTGCTGCTCTGCACTCAGTGGTGTGCAGGTGAATGGCTCAACAGCCTGGACTTCAGATTTTCAGCATTTGCCGGTTTCTGTGGCCTGAATACCCTCACCACAGCTTGTGTCACCACACATGGCACTGGGAAGACATGAGCACAGCCGCCCCAGCACACAACAGTTTGCTTGAAAAGGATGCCCGGTGAATGTGGTGGAAAAGAAGTCATCATCACCACGTCAGGGGTTCAATAAGGTACCAGACAGTTGGAAGCCAGCAAAAATTTACCATCTACCACACCAGTAGAGGAGAAGGAAAAGGGGAAGAAATGAATTCACTTCTATTGAAACTTAGAAAAATTTGGCTCCAAGAGTTGATAGCTCCCAAGTCTGGAAACTCAGACTGCACATGCGTTTCTGCATATATTATGTGAAATATTTTTATATCAAGCAGAGATGCAGGAAGCCTGTTTCTCTGTGGGACTCCATCTCCCACGCCATATGTGCAGCGTCATATATTCCAACTCACTGCTGTTTTGGTGGCATGTAAGTCTTTTAGAGGCAAACCTCGATGAGAGTATCTTAAGCAGGACCTTGAATAAATCGTACGGTACTTACCAGGAGGCATCGTGCAATGCTCTGGGAACACTGCCAGAGCATGCTTCAATCTCTCAGTATCTTGCAGAAGCAGCAGTGTTTTCAGGTGGTGCAGGATGGACACGTCTGAGGGCGGCATGCTGTGAGACACAAGACGGTCCAGCAGTTCCTTGGCGGCATCGGCGAGGGCGGCTGAAGCTGCATCTCTGGAGACACCTACATAAAGTCAGTTTTACTTGGAAATACAGTTTTGTTTTTATTTCTATAAACTAAAGATAAGCTTTCCTCTCTTAACGAAGGCCTCAAACCTATGCTTCCACATAGAATGAGATGTCTGGGAGATGAGAAGCTACCAGAAGAGAGAATCAGAACAGAGCTCAGTACAAAACACCACTGCACGAACGACCGTGGAAACCTGGACCGTCTACCCGCCTGCCTGGTGAGATACCTTCCCTGGCCCGTCTACGCATCTGTCTGGTGAGAAGCCTTCCATGGCATCTGTCTGGTGAGATGCCTTCCCTGGCCCGTCTACCCGCCTGTCTGGTGAGATGCCTTCCCTGGCCCGTCTACACGCCTGTCTGGTGAGATGCCTTCCCTGTCCAACATACAACTCAAGGCCATGAACAGCAGCAGGATAAACCAGACGATGGAACCAAGCTCTCTATGTCATAGCTTTAAAAAGAGTCAAGACTGTGGCTGTTTAGAAGAAATCAAGGAGAACGGAAAACAAGCCCCTGACTTCCCCTCGGTCTGGTGGCTGGTCTTGTTTCTCTGGCTGTGGTTAAGCAGTTCGACTGCAAAACGTGGTCGCCTGTGGTGGTTTTGGCATCAACCTTGCTTGGAATTGGCAAGACTTCTTCAACCTGTGACTCTATGTCCTGTAACAATTGTGTAAAACTCCCAATGGTCATGTCCTTCTGTCCCGCCCCTGCTCCGTCCTCTCTCCTGTCCACCTGGGCCTGTTGCAGACACCGGACTTCCCGCTCCAGGTCTACTGGGCTCTTTCCTGTGTTTTCATCCATTTTCTCTCCACCCTGCATTCTGGAGACTTTCTTTCACCCGTCTTCCCAGTCACTGATTCTCTTTTAGGCGAACCCTCATCTGCTGTTTCCCTGTCTTTTGAGGCCTGAATTTTTGTTACCATATTTCTCAGGCCTAAAATTTCCATTTGATTATTTTAGTAGATTCAAATTACCTGGCAAAATGCTCCAATATTTTCCCCCTTATTTTAAGCTTCTTGTCTGATAACATCAGTGTCTCCTGCTCCAGCTCTACTGCTCTTTTCTTCTTGTTTTCGGAGCTGTGGTCCTGTTTCGTGGCATGCCTGGTAAACTGCTGCTGAATGCACAGGAAAGACTGCAGAGGTCTAGGATGGCAATATTTTCTTCTAGACGTCTCACCCTTTGCTCCGCCAGGTAGACAGAGGAGAGGTGGATCCCCTGGACTGTGCAGGGACTGAACTGACTCCAGGGTGGCCACACATTTGGGACAGGGTTGTCTGCCTCTGGGCTGCCCTGCTCTGCTGGGCTTCAGAGTCAGGCCAATCCTCATCTGATCAGCACCTCAAGATGGCCAAGAGGCCCCGATGTTGTTCGGAGCCTCTCTGTGTGGCTTCTCGTCTTCCACCCACAGCTTCAGAATTGAGCAAAGGCTCTAAGGGAAGCCATGCAGAGTGTTGAGTTCTGTTCTCCGACCTCTGAGCCCAGCTGGCCCCGGCTCCGACCTCTGAGCCCAGTGGTCCCCAGGCTCCGAACTCTGAGCCCACCGGCCCCGGCTCTAATGTCCGTGCTCACCAGGCTCCAGGCTCTGCTTTTGGTCTCTCAACCTGTGAGGCTGGTTTTTCTGCCTCTCTGGGCTCCACCGGGTCCTTTCCCCAGACCCTCACCCAACGCCCACACTCAGGACTGGCAGATTCCTGAAGACAAGTGGCTGCAGATGTCTCCATGACAACCTCCCTGTGAGGGTTCCGGGAGTTTCATCTTTCTATGAGCCCATTTCCTGAGGAGCTTGCTGATTCCTTCAATAGGTGTTTCTCAACCTGGCTTTCTGGTTACTCCCGGCATGACTGTTGGTCTGCCCCCAGGTGCTGGAGCACACACAGAATAGGAAGTTTACTGAGATCTTTCCGAATTCTACTCTACTTTGCAGTGTCTTAGCCACGTCTTCCTGATGTGCCATCTGGATGTGTTTTCAATTTGTTAATATAATCTGCTGAGAAACATGCTAAAGAGGAAGAGGCTGGAGTGCTCTTCGTACTGAAACCAATCTATTAAAAATGGTACTTCTGCATCACTGTTAAAAATCAGTTACTTAATTCCCAAATTATTACATAGCTGATACTTCTTAATCTTGTTCATAAGAACACCATCAAATGCCCTGCTTAAATCTGGATCTGCTAAACCCACATTAACCTGAACCTGCTGGTAACATCATTAAAAAGACACCTATAACCACAAAATTAAAAAGTATTAAAAAAAAATTAAAGAGAAAAAAGCCAGGAAGCCAGCCCCTGGTGAGTATCTTTGTTCTGGGGCAACCCCGTGTTCCTAGGTCAGCTGTCGACAAAGCGGAGTGCAGACGTAAGCAAGCGCCATCTGTGACATTAAACCTCCGCTTACTTTCCTATGTCAATACAAACAACTGCACAAAAATGTTTGCTGAGAAATCACACATCCATTCCAGGTGGAAGAGAAAATGAAATCTGTCCGAAAGGCACAAGCTGTTGTTTCCTTCACCTCTCAGTCTGCTTATGAAGGTGAGCTCAGCTCATCAAAACCTCTAATTTCGATTTATCTCTTGTTTAGAAAAACAGCCTGGATGCCAACACACTCCAAAACCTGACCTTAGAGGCATGGAGGGGACACGGGGCCAGCCTGTTCTTGGCGCAGGCCACGGCCGCCACACTGCTTCTCTGGATATGCCAGGGGCACGTGTCCGTCCACATCATCAGTGGAAAGCACGTATATATTCTGATCTTTGCCTTATAACTAATTATTTACATTGAATATTTTTAATGTATCTTTTCACATTTCAGCATTATATTTCTTTTAATAAACTTTTAAGTGGATGTCTCTATGCAAAACAGTAAAAAACATACCGTCATAAAAATACATTTCCTGTGTTGACTTCAAAAAATTTAGAACACTATCTGCCTTTTCATCGGTAACTGTATCATCTTCCTCCCCGGCGTCCGCACCATCCTCCTCCCCGGCCAGTGTCGGGTCTTCCTTCCCAGAGTCCGCACCGTCCTGGTCCCCGGCCGGTGTTGGGTCTTCCTCCCAGGAGTCCACACCTCCCTCCTCCCCGGCGTCTTTAATGTCTTCCTCCCTGGCCGGTGTCGGGTCTTCCTCGCTGGTGTCCGCACCTCCCCCCTCACCAGCCGCTCCCATGCCTTCCCCTTCACTGCTGCCGTCCTCCGGCTGGTACATGAAGCTGACACCAGCAGCCTTTGTTACCAAGCCTGCTGCTTTCTTCCTTTTAATTTGCTGTTTCTTTTTCAGTTTCCTTTTTTTATTTTTGCTTATCGTGGGCCCGTCTGTGTGCTGTTGCTGAAATGTCTCCTGTAACGGACTCTGCTGTTTCTCTAATTCTGCTTGTTCTACAAGAACACTGTTGGGATTTTTAAATTTTTTCTTTGACTTATGCTTCCTAATTCTTCTTCTCTTTGGCTGGTCATGAGGATCCTGATCTGTTAAAAAAATCAAACATAACAATTTTCAGTACAACGAAACCATAACAAACGTATGAGGCTAAATAAATTTTCCATCAGGATCTTGTAGTTTTAGTAGAAAAAGAGTTTACACTATTTACTTCGGTGATTCTCAACTTTACCATCAAAGATCCTGGGATTAACAATAATATAAATTAGCAGCCTACTTTTTTTTCCCCATAAAAGACTCATTTAGATGTATATACACTCACAGATGCTACGATCACAATAAATGGTGTGCTTTGAAGGATGTACAAGTTGTTTTTTTTTTTTTTTTTT